>NC_056739.1:941645294-941730294 GCF_019279795.1 Protopterus annectens | reverse complement strand
TATCCCCCACTGACAGTATTTTTTTTTCCCAAGAAAGGCTGCCACAAAAAAAATTACTTGTGTTAGAACCATGGGCTAAAACTAAATGCCAAGAAAACCAATGACAAATTAAAATGTGTATCCAGTGCACCGAGGTTAATCAATATTACTCAAAAAATGTGCACTCGACCGACAGATCTCACTGGAGTATACGGACCCAAGTTAATAGCCAATTTATTTAGCAATGAATTTTGAAAAAATATGAAATTCCAAGAAATGCATAATAGTATCCTTTGAGAAGTCATCCATTACCATTAACTATCATATTGACAACACACCCCTAAGAGTTGAACTCAGGGACTTAGGAACCCACATAGACCATAATCTAGCCTTTGATGCTCATGTATCTACAGTAGTGAGGAAATCATTCAATGTCGTGCAACTTATAAACAAAATGTTTGGCATCTAGGTTCAAGGAGGTCATTGTTCCATTGTATTCAGCATTCATTAGACCTATCATTGAGTACAGTACCTCATTAGTATGTATCTAATCAGGCACATTCATTAATTAAGATGTTGACAAAAGTTGCTCACTAAAAGAATACATGGAGTAAATAACATGTCCTATGCAAACTGCCTCACAGCCCTATCCCTGTATTCTGTTTCCTACATGCTGTTGAGAGGAGATCTATACCTAGCATACAAGTCATTGTCAATCAAAACCCTGATGGACCCCCTACATATCCAGAAAACAAACAGCACCAGTATCATACATTCTAAAGATGTCAACCTTGCCTGTGATATAAATAGGACCTGCTGGAGAGACAGGTATGTATCCCAGAGCCTGCTCCTTCTCTGAAATATGCTCTCCATCCATGGGAAATTGGATGGTGAACAGGAAATTCATCCCTGGTTTGACACCTATGTCTCTAGGGGTCACAGGCAGCCTATAAATGGTTCATCTCTAAGGACCCTGCTTGTAAATGTTTCATCTCCCAAGTACCTGCTTGCACTTATCAAGGGTGCCATCATTTATCAGATATTTGGGATGTATGGCTAGGTTTAAAAACACCATTACAGTTATGAACCATAGGAGAAGTACAAAGTTCATAGGTTCATAGGTTCATAGGTAGGTGCTAGGCTATCTGCTTGAGGGCATTTATAAGCCTAGCCAGAGTGTGTCAGCTTTCGCTGCCCCATTGATTAATTAACTGATCCGCTGTCAAGCAGAGCCAATGAAGTGATCCCAAGGGTGTATTTTCTGTAACCCATCCACTTGCCAAGGTTTCTCTTGAAGAGTGTTAGTTTCACTAAGAAAAATGATGTCACAGAAAGCAGCAGGCTCAGATGAAGTCAATACAGATATCATGTTTGGTGTATTAGTGAGACAAATCATTCCTGAAGATATTCACTGTATGACAGAGAGTGAGGCATATTCCAGATGACTAGAGAATATTCATTCTTGTACCAGTGTGCAAGAACAAAGCGGATATTGGAGAGTAACTGGGAGAGAGTGAATGATAACTTAATACACAAAGTAGTAGAAAGCAAAGTGACATTATCTGTTTAAATTCAGATCAGGATGCAGTACAACTGTTGTGAGACATTGCAATGAAACAGATAGTAGAGAAAAAGCTGGAGATGAGAAAAGACATTGCTAGACTTGGAGAAAGCATATAACAATGTCCCAAGAAAGCTGGTTTGGTCAGTGCTGTGATGGATTGAAGTTCCAGAAACACTATTATAATTAGCACAACCTAGGTACAGGGACTCAGTGATACAAGCAGTAAAAAGTTTAGACTCACAGAGGGTTCCCATTAGGAGACATCAGGGCTCAGCAGAGTGCCCACTCCTGTTCATAATTGTGATGGACTGCATTAACACATAGACTAGAGAGAACATATCAACAAAGATGCTGTATGCAGGCACTGTGGCATTGCAAGCAATATGAGCAGGAACCTTAGCAAACACTGCAGAAATGGAATGCAACACTGAAGCCACATGAAACTCTGCAAAGACAAGACTGTGGCCACAACAGCAAATGATGAAAATTAGAAGAAGCTTATAATTAACTCAGAATGAAAAAAGTAGAACAGATTAAAAGCTTCAATTATCTGGTAGGTGTGGATGAGAAGAACAGAAGTTTGAGTAAGGAGGTCAAAGCTAGACTTCAAAGTATTGCAGCAAACCTGCACAAAGTGCCAGGGGTAGTGTGTGGAAGTAGAATGGTAAAGAAGCTGAAAGGCACGGTTTACAGAACAGGGGCGTGACCAGTAGTTCGGAATTTTACGGAATGCAGAGCAGTAAAGGAAGCTTGATGTGACTGAGATAAATTCCCTGAGGTAGGTAATCAGATGCACACTGCGGAAGAGACAAAGAAAAGAGGCCATCAGAATGGATGACAGGGTAGCCATAATTATGGAGAAGGTTAAAGAGAAATGATGATAATAGTTTGGTCAGGTGCAGGAAAGCAGAAGACAATCTGGTATGAAAGACATGGGCGCGATTGTATGAATAAAGAGTTACAACAGCCACTTAGGACTCCTGAAGAAAGTAGAGTAACGATTTGTCAAGAGAATTAGTGACAGATGACATGGCGCTGTGACCCCATGTAAAAACGGCAGACAATGGGTGGTTGTCATTGACGATAGTGAGAAAGATGATGTGAATTGTATAAGTGATCTGGCAAAGTGGCAGTAATAATTTATAAAAAAAAAAAATCAGCCAGAACACCATCTAAATTACTTTACAAATGGGCAATTAAATAAAGATTTCATTCAAAGCAGTTTTTATACTGCATCCATTATTGTTCTGCTTTTATAAGAATGTTATTTTGAAAAATCCCTGTACTCTGTAAAATGATATTATCTTTAATACAGTTGAATAAATACTATAGTTATACTTTTACATGAGTAGTTACTCAAATTTCTACAACATAAACAATGAGAGTTTCTACTATTTATTTCAGTATTTACACTTTACAGTGGCGGATGCAGGAATTTGCAAAGGAGGGGGGCGCAGTCTGGGTAGGGTGAGAGTGGGAAAGTGAGACATTGTGTTTGGTGGTTGTGGAAAGATCACCTTAAGAAGCTCTGATATGTGTGGAAATACAGCAATATACATTCAGTTGCACATGATGTTGCTGTGGATTTGGTGGTAGATTTTGTTCCACTCAGCTCCCCGGGACCCTCCCACCATTGTCTGTAACTGCCTTTAAATAACTGACCTGTTGAATGTAATGTATTAGAACAGTACACTCATCCACTTAACTGAATAAACTACTTGAAAGTTCAACAAGGCATCTTTATTCCTCCCAAAGAGAAGGTATCAGAGAAAGAGTCCCCTAGATCTGCTAGCTAAAGTGATTTTATCTGAAGTAATGCTTTGTACTCAGTTTCTTGTTAATTCTGTCACCCCCGGGTCACAGGTGAGATACCAGATCTGACTAGAGCTTTCTGGATTTCCTCTGTTCACAGTTGTCATATTGTCCCATCAATATATTTGCCTTACATACTGTTAATATTTCCATGTCTCTATGTACTCACAGCTGTGTGGGGCAGAT
Organism: Protopterus annectens; assembly: GCF_019279795.1. Taxonomy (NCBI): domain Eukaryota; kingdom Metazoa; phylum Chordata; order Ceratodontiformes; family Protopteridae; genus Protopterus; species Protopterus annectens. The sequence goes on along the minus strand of NC_056739.1, from coordinate 941,726,753 downwards.
GTTCAAAGTCAAAGTAAACATTAACGTCAGACAGATCAACACAGAGGAAAAAGTGCATATCTCTGCACGAAATTTCAATACTCAAACTCATACCATATAAGTGACAGTTTACAGAAGGAAGATAGATTAAATTAATAAAAATTTAAATAAAAAGAATAAGATACAAACAAGTAAATAAAGTAGATTAAATTTAAAAGCTCTATTTACATCAGAAACATAACTACAACATCAGGAATTGACTCAGTAGAAATACAAGGATATGCAAAAACAGTACTATAATAAATAAGAGAGGCATACATGTAAACCTACACACCAACAATATATACCACAAACTTACAGTTCACAGTTTTTCTAGTACAGAGAGAGATGTATGAAGAGAGATATTCAGAGAGTTTATGTAAAACAACAATGACATGTTGCACACAAATGTTTTACCCATGTAGCATGTTAGGCTATGGGTTTGCTATTCAGCTATGGTTTTATTATTTGGGTATTAGGCTATGGATATGTTAGTCTCAGACATAATGTACTTCTCTGCATACTTTTCTTAAATAATGATACATAAGAGGATATGCTGTTTTATTTAGCATGTTTTAAATAAATTCATGTATTCATTTATTCATTTCATAATTCAACTAGGAAGGCCCTGTCAGCCAGAGGTCCTTGTATAAAAGAGTTTTTTTATTTTAAAAGTAATGACTAGAAAGCACAAAAAATGTGGTAGGGATGTTCTTGAATACAGATTGCATGCTCTTAGTGTTGGCATTCATTAATCCAGGGTTTAAGTCTTTCATACAATCTGGCCTTCTAAAGGGTATAATCAAAACTAGAAATCAAATGGTATTAAAGAATGTATTTATAACTATGATCAGACCCATGATAAAATATAATTTGTTGTTTTGTAATGTATTACTGACACAGGAAATTTAGAAATAGGTTTAAGAAGGTTTACAAAAAGAATAAACAAAATGAATAAGTAGACGTACAATGAGAGATTGAAGTATTTGAATGTTTTCAGCATATCATATAGAGTAATTAGGGGAACTTATTAAGGCTACATTGCAAGGAATAGTTTTGATCTTAAGCAAGCAATTGGTTTAATAAAGGCTGTAGAATATATAAAAAAACAAAATCGAGTAAAGACAAGAGATAAGTTTATAACTCAAAGGATTCCTAAATTGAGGGATAGTATACCTATTTATGTTAGAAATTCTTGCTCAGTGTCAATCTTCAAAAACATTAGATGATTATATAGGGAAAATAAATATAAGTATGGGCTTATGGACTCTGCAATGATTAAGTTCAATAAAGACTATCTGCAGTTAAATTAAAGAATGAAACAATGATGATAGGCATGTAATGCAGTTAGTTAAGTTATGGTCCTGAGAAGTTCATGGATTGGTAAAAAGTAGGCTAAGTTTAAACAGCTATAGGAGTGACAGTGACTGTTACTGATAGGAGATAACCACAAAGAAATATACAAATTAAAGGGTAGTGCCTAAAGTGATAGTGGCAAAGTTAGTTAGGTATTTAAGGTAAGAGTTAAGCTTGATGTGGTAGGGATGTTCTTGAATACAGATTGTATACACTTAGTGTTGACCTTCATTAATCCAGCATTTAAGTCTTTAATACAATTTGGCCTACTAAAGGGTATAATGGAAACTAGTAAAGAATGTTTTTATAACTATGTATTACTGACATGGGAAATTCAGAAATAGGCTAAAGAAGGTTTACAAAAAGAACAAAATGTATAAGTAGACGTAAGTTGAGAGACTGAAGTATTTGGATGTTTTCAGCATTTCTTTTCGAGTAATCAGGGGAAAGATATTAAGATTACATTACAAGAAACAGTTTTGATCTTAAGCAAGCAATTGGTTTAATAAAGGCTGTAGAATATATAAAATACTGTTACTGGTAGGAGATAACCACAAAGAAGTATACAGCTTAAAGTTTAGTGTTAAGGTGATAGTGGTAAAGTTAGTTAGGTATTTAAGGTAAGAGTTAAGCTTGGCGGGGTGATTATTAATTGTAGACTCTAAATTAGTAGTAAGTTGCTCCAGTGGTATGGTTTGGCTTAATTTGTAATGTAAGATAGTAAAATATGGGACAGATTAATGTAATAATTAGGTAGGCACAATGAAGGAACTAATGCCATAAACAGCTAATAACAACGATAGCTTGCAGGTAAATAATTAAAAATCAAATAACCATCTAGGATAAATAATTAGAATAGCCCCCCCCCCTTTGCAAATTCCTGGATCCGCCACTGTAAAGTGTAAATACTGAAATAAATAGTAGAAACTCTCATTGTTTATGTTGTAGAAATTTGAGTAACTACTCATGTAAAAGTATAACTATAGTTTATTTTATAAAAGTGCAAAAGACAGTAGAATATATGAAAGCTATACAAAAGCAAATCCATTTAACAGCAGGCATCAATTCAATGGCAGGAAACAGCAGCAATTCTCTCAAGTAGCAAATACAGTGGAACAGCTACTGTACTCACTATAAACAGTTAAAGTGAAAAAAGTACACTACCAGAAAACAGTAACATAACAGGTATATCATCCAAATGTAGTTTAAATGCAAGAAAGCAAAATTGAAAAGTCATCCCAGTAACATCAGTAAAAATCCAAAACAGAAAATAGCAGAAAAGGATTTAAAAACATACAACCCGGCAATAAGTAATGCAAGTGTATTGAAACTAGTTAAACCAGCTGGGGAAAATGCATCTTACTTGTAGCTGGCTGCCTGATAGGTAAGTCTTACTTAGTAGTTGGTAACTAGTAGAGTAACCAGTGAAATTATACACAGAGTGACTAGTATAACAAGCTGATAGTGCTGCCTCAATGCACTTTATTTAGCTAATCTGATCCCAGACCTAAAAAAGGGCTTAAGAGAATCGCTTCCTTCTTTCTTCTCTCCTGTGCATTGCACAAATATGCACAGTAGTCAGAAAAAAATAATGCTGTGACAGTGTCTTATTTCATGCCCAAGGGTTTTGCTTTGACAGTAGTGTGCTGAACAAGAAAACAATGATAGGAGTGATTCCACAGCAGAGCAACAATGGCCAACTGTTCCTCTCTCATTCAGAACAGAGCAAAACAGTCCTAATCCATTTCAGGCAGACATATTCTGGAACTCGCTTCATGTATAGTGGATTGGACCCAAAAAGGGTTTGGTGGTAGAACCACTTCCTGTGTAAGCTAAAAAAGGGGGATTCTCACTTTAGGTACTGCATTAGGTCCTTATGAATGGAAAAAAATGAATGTTAGGGTAACTACAGTTTTAGCTGTCTAATGTAAGGGCTTTCCTAATAGGATCTTCTAGTGTTCACCACTATAAGCAGATGAGATGCAGCTGTGAGGAGAAGTTACATTTACATAAGGAACAATCAACTTAAGAGCCTCTGGATTTAAAAGTGGAGCAGAGCCAGGGTGAATAAAAACATCCAAAATAGACACAGAACAACAGTCCAAGAACACTGGCAGCTCTCACAGTTTAAGCTATTCCTTAACTGATTACCTTAACTCACCTCCTCAAATCGAGCTCTGGAAGTTTGCACTGTACTTCCAATGGCAGAGCCTAAGGTTTTTTATAAAATAAAATTATGATACAACATTTTAAACAAATGTCCATATCTTTGCAACCATAGGGATTATTAAAGAAGTGTAAATGGAAAACTCTTCGGCACAAACTATTTTTACAGTGGTGGTATTCTTTAGGTTGTAGGTCTTAAACTGGATTTTATAAGATGAGTAATCATAATAGTGAGAGGGGCTAAGTAGCAATTTTGCACTAGGGTGGAAGCACTGTAAGGTGAACAACTGTGATGGCATCACGTAACTAAGGTGATTGTAGATGCCTAACCAGGGAACATACACAGAGGAAGTTATTGCTCATCAGCTACTTAGACTGCACTTTATTAGCAGAAGCTTCTGAAGTAGGATATAAGGATGTTTACTAAAGGTCCCATTCCACACTTGCCTTCTTTGGTAACCTAAAGGTTTACTTTAACAGCTGAAACGATGCTGTATTTTGGAAAGCAGTCAGAAAGCTCTGAAGTGTTAGCTAAGCTTTTAGGCCTCTTGGACTTCTAGGAATCTTTGATTCCTTTCTGGAACCTCCTGGGTTTCTCAAATGTGGTAGATAGTGTGTGGTGGAATGAATGGTACAATAAACATTTTTTGTCATTGCCTATCCAACATCACTATAATGAGGGTTAAGACTTAAGTGACTTCATTCTTCTTCCTACAAAAAATATAATTTAAGCAAAAGGGATTTTTTGGATATACTTACAACTAAGGGAGGCTCTGTATAAATCCTTCTTTTGGCAAATTAATGAGTTGGAAGTTCTATCTATCCTGCATCCCCTGTTTAAAGATCACCTCTAATTACAATCACCAGCAGAAATAAGACAGCACATAGTCATATGCAGCTGTTTTCTAAGCTGGAGGCACATGGAATGTAATGAGTATGAAGCAAGTGCAAAGGTTGTGAAAAGAACCCTGGACATTAGACAGGAGATAAACATGTCCCCTTGTATCCTTCAAAAATGCCGCCATTTATTCATCATAGGCACTGGGGTCAATGCACAGTTTCAAGCAAGACTATTTCCTTAGTTCAGATGACATAGCTTTTAATTACCTTAACACAGTTTCTAAGTCCCATTCTTGTACTATCTTCCATTTCAGGATGGCATAGTCTATATGAGTTAAATGTATATCTATTTCCCATAAAATTGCCTCTTCCATTTTCATAAAACATCTGGATTACCTGAAGCATACTACAGCAAGAAAGGACTTTGCAAGGAGAGTTGCTGTAGCTGGCACTGATAATCAGGAATGCTATTACCTCCAGATGGAAACATCCATAACCAGAAAATGGGGAAGTATTTCTAGTAATACATGGGAAAAGAATTAACCAGATGCAGCAAACATGTGCATGGTCCCCCACCCAATGTTATCTCCAATCAGACAATAAATGAAATGTATGAAATAAGTTGGGCTTGGTACTACTTGCTAAGCTCTAGCCCATATATCATGTAAGCAGCCCAATTGCATAGTCACTTGTTTCATTTTTAAAAAATGTACAACTTATATAACCAGACAAAAAGGGAAAGGTAGAGATTATTTGAGCTGTGGTTCAGTGAGCATGTTGATATAAGCTGGTATATAAACAAAAAAAAGATTACTATATTTACAATATAAATAAATTTATGGACAGAAAGAGAATTAGAAAAGTTGTTGTGTCTTTCGGCTTATCCCAGTTAGGGGTCACCACAGCGGAACTCCAGTCCGCTAATGATTGGTAGTGGATTTTTACGTACGGAGTTACCAGCCCTGACACACAATCTTCCACGAAGGCACGCCCATTCATGCATGCCTCCACACAGAAGACACTCTAGCTGAGAATCGAACTGGAGAACGTCTTGCTATGAGGCAACAATGCTACCGCAGCACCAGAAAAGTAAATAAAGTAAATAAATAAATTAAATTAAATAATAATAAAAACATAGCATTACACTTTCTCTGTTATTGGTAAGCTTCTTTGTGTACTAAATTTCTCTACTGTTTTTAGTTATGTTGCATTTATGCACATTTCCTCTACCTCGCTGCAAGTAATAAATTCAATGCACAATAAAGGAGAAGAAGAAATGGAGTAACTGCAAACAGTTGCAGTGCAAATTGCCATGCGTGATCGTGTGTCAAATTGTTTTTATTATTATTATTTAATTTTCAAACATGAGGACTATATTACATCCCTGATCACTGCACTTCATTTATCTGCATATACAGAAAATACTGTAGAAACAAATAAAATATATACATCAAATCTCAAATCTATAAGAAATAATAGGTATGCAGCTGTATTTCACAACTTCTCTGTTAGAGTTTGCGTATGCAGATGGTATCAGTCTCATGTTTTTATACATATGCTGAAGTACTTTTCAAAGTCATAAACACACAAATACACACACACACACACACACACAGACACCCACACACACACACACACACACACACACACACACCGTCTAGAAAACATCACATCTGCACCACATTTTACTATTTCAGAACTACAATGTACCTTGTCTTTGAGCTTATATATAAATGCAGTCACTCCAAAGCAGGATATGATATGCACGTATTAAAAGGGAGACTTTTACCAATATTGACAACAGCTTTTGCATAATGTCACCCATAGTTTGAAATATTCAAATTATCGATAAGTATAGTATCATAAGCAAGCTATTAATCCAAACAGAATTTGGTGCAATTATTTGTTATGTAAGATAAAATTACAAAATTAAGTGTTTTTTTAACAGTACTCTACGAAATGATTGTGTAGTCCGAGAGCAGCAATGCTGCAGCTATGGCCACCCATAGAGGCAGAGCTTTTTGTTGGGCAGATAGGAAACTGAAGTATATAGCCAGGTCTTTCTTCCATGTCTCTCTCTCTCTCACACACACACACACACACACACACACACACACACATATATGTACGGTTACCTATGGTGACCTGAAAATGATCCTGCTGTGAGTGCCAAGTGAAGGTTAATTTTACTGTCATTTCCTTAGAAAGACGCTAATGTATGCCAGTTGTAAGAAAGAGTCTTGAGCCTCAGTGTACTCCCTCTATTTTCTCCTGCACTAAAACCCAGTTTCACCCTTGTGTCTTGGAAACTAATGCCAGTTATTCCTTTAATTCACAAAATATCGAAGATAAGAGATGTAAAGAGACGCCAATTACTCTTATTATTTTTTAATATTTTATTCTTGGTACAGGTGACCGGGAACTCAAAACTAAATGCTGAATTACAAAAATTATATACTTTGATATTCTGTAGTAGCCCACCTTTATTTCATAGCCACCTTTACAATTATATTATTGTAAGCAGAGTGGTGGAAGATATTTGTCAGGCACACAACCAGCTAGGTGCAGACGGGTCAGAACTATTTTTATTTATTTATTTATTTATTTATTTATTTATTTGCAGTTGGTTTACCAGGATAGTCCATTGGGCCAAAAGAACCCGTTTTCAATGGAGTCCTGGGGAGAAAAGCTCCAATACAGACAAAATTAGGTGCATACAAAAATTACAAAAATTTACAAAAAGAGATTGTACAGAGTAAAACATAAAACATTTAAGCTCACAATTCAAAAGCATTCAAATCAATACAGTATGATGAGGATAAATGAGAGGTAAGAAAATAGAAAGAGTAATGTGATATACATTTAGAGGAGTTATTCAAGCAGATGTCAAATAACCTTACAGAGTAGATATACTGATGAAACATGAGGTTTGTTAGGTAGAGATACGTATAAAAGTGTAAAGGATGATGAGATATAATAAATTTATGAGGGGAGGGAGCAAGAGCAATCCCATTGGGATCTCAGGTATGTATGGAGAGAGTTTTTGAACGTGTACCGGTTAGAGGTGGTACGAATGGATGGTGGGAGTGAGTTCCAGAGGCGGGCAAGGTTGAAGGATAGTAAGTGTTTACCTGGGGGATGAGATGGTTTATGGACTTCTAATAGGTTTTGATTGTTAGACCTTAATACTCTATTTGGTAGGTGCATTTTGAAGGCAGAAGACAGGGAGGGACAAAGAGAAGGACTTAGAATGAGCTTGTGAGCGAAAGTCAGCTGTATATAAGTGAGATGATTAGGTAGTTCGAGCCAGTTTAGGGTATGGAGAGAGGAACAGTGGTGGGTGGAGGACCTGTGTCCATTTGCGAATTTGGCGATTTTATTATAGCAGGAGGAAAGCTGGTTTTTTAGAGAGGACTGAAGATTGGTCAGTAGTGGGGCCCCATAGAGAAGGGAGGGGATGAGAAAAGAGGAAGCGAGTGTGATTTTGGAGGAGCTTGTAAGGTACTGATCCTGACGGTAGAGCATACCTAGTTTTTGATGAGTCTTTTTAATATTTAGTTGTAGATGGGAGTTGTAGCTAAGCTTATTATCAATTTGTACACCTAGTAGCTTAGTTTTAGTCACTAGTTCAAGGGGTAAGTTATTTTGGCTGGTAATTGAGAAAGAGTTTATATTGAAGGAAGTGGATTTGGAGGGGGTAAATACCATAAGTTTTGTTTTGGAGGCATTGAGTGCCAAGTGATTTATTTTCATCCACTGTTCGGTAATTGAAAAAGCTTCCTGGGTAAGTGTTTGGAGCTGAGAGGAGGAGGTGGCAGAGCAGATAATGGTAGAATCATCTGCATATTGGATGGTGTTTGCAAAAGGAATTGATTTGTGGAAATCGTTTATAAATATATTAAAGAGGAGGGGACCAAGAATAGATCCTTGAGGAACTCCAGTGTGGGTACTGAGGAAAGGGGAAGTTTCCTTTTTCCATATTACAGCTTGGTTTCTATTTGATAGATAGCTAGAGAACCAATTTATGGAAGAAGGAGAGAGGTTAAGTTTTGACAGTTTGGTTAAGAGCAGATTGTGTGAGATAGTGTCGAAGGCCTTGGAGAGGTCAAGTAGTAGGGTAGAGACAATGTGGCCGGAATCACGTGCTGTGTTAACAGTCTCAAGGAAGGATAAGAGGGCTGTCATAGTGCTGTGGTTTGGCCTGAATCCATGCTGTGTAGGAGTTATAAGGTTGTTGTCTGAGAGATATGGCAAGAGTTGAAGGTGGACACACTTTTCCAGAAGTTTAGAAATAGGGGACAGGATAGCAATAGGACAAAAGTTGTTGATGCTACAATTGTTGCCTCCTTTGTGTAGAGGGATGATGAATGCTTGCTTCCACAGTTGGGGCACAGTGCATTCATGAATAGAGCGGTTGATTAGAATGCTGATGGGATAAGCAATAGCATCTGCAGCTATGCTTAGGAAGTAGGAGGGAATAGTGTCAGGGGCATTAGTGCAAGGCTTCAGTTTCTGAAGAAGTTTCTTTATAGTGGAAGTGGGTGTAGGTTTTAGTGAGAATAGAGAGGAATGTGGAGAGAGAGAGTGAGAGGGGGGTGAGAATGATGAAGCAGTTGGAGTAGTGGATAAGGTGGAAGATAGGCAGTGTGAGGTGGGATTAGGGATAGGGTTGCGAGTGGGAGAGGGAGGGGGTGTATTAGATAGTGAGGTGGGGCATGTGAAGGAGGAGGTGAGTTTGCTAATGGCGTCGATGAAAAAGAAGTTAAACTGTGTAGCTAAGTCTAAGTCGGGACTGTTTGGGTCTGGGGTTGGAGTGTGTGGTTTGCTGGGGTTAAGGAGGGTGGATATCCCCTTCCAAAATCTTTGAGGGTTGGTTTTATTATTGTTTTGGAGTGTGAAGAAGTATTTTTGTCTATCTGAGGTTATTAGCTTTTTTACTTTATTTCGAAGGGTTTTGAATGCAATATGATGTTCTGGGGTCTTAGTTCTCAGATAGAGTCCCCAGGCTTTGTCTCTAAGGCGCATAGTTGATAGTGTGGTTTTGGTTAGCCAGGGGGCTGAATTTGTTTTGATTCTTTTAGTTCTTAGAGGAGCATGGGAATCAAGTATTCTTAAGAAAGTGGAGTTAAAGTGGGCAACTGCTTCTTCTAATGGAAGTGTCTTTAGATTGTTCCAATTAATTGCTTTCAAGGAATCTACAAAGATTGATGGGTTGAAGCTTTTGTCGTTACGAGTAGTAATGTAGTTGTGGGAACGGTATGAGATACAGTGGAGCCGATGAGTAAAAGTAGGCAGATGATCACTAAGAGGGTCAGGAAGAGTACCGCAATCTGAAAAATAGTGGGGATGTGATACTAGAATCCAGTCAAGGATGGTGCCAAAGGAGGGGTCTTTTGATGGGTGTGTTATGGTATTGATTAGTTGGGTAAAGTTATATAGGTTGATGTTAAGAGGATTTGTTAGGGACTGGATGGAGGCCCAGTTAATATTTACATCTCCTAAGAGTATGGTTTCATTGCTAATATTGTCAGAGAGCCAAGAGAGAATATTTTCAAGTGTGGAAATATTGTCTCCTGGGGGAATGTAGATAGATGCAAGGCATATGTGTTTGTGCTTATTAACTTGTAGAAGAGTGAGGAGTACATCTGCGTTGTTAAATGTAGGAGTGGGTTTGTCGTAGGGGGTAACTAGCAAGGAAGAGGAATATAGGAGGGCTACACCGCCACCTTTCCTTTGGGTCCTGTCTTTTCTAATGATAGAATAGCTAGGTGGAGTAATTTCAGAATCTTTTATAGAGGGCTTTAACCATGTTTCTGAAATAGATAGTATGTCAGGTTTATTATGCATAAGCCATGCATGGAGGGTTGGGACTTTATTCATTATGCTTTGGGAGTTTAGAGAGGTAAAGTATATAGGCTTGTGTGAGGAGGATAAGGAGGAGGGGCCAGGGTTGGGATGTATATCACCAGATAAAAGACTGGAAATGAGGTGAAAGATTGGGTTCAAAAGATGATTGAGTAGAGTAAAACAATGATTTGGGTCAGTTGTAATGATTATGGGGTGTTTGGTTGCTATGGGGAGAGACTTTTTCTGAGAGGAGAAAACTTTGAATGAGAAGGTGAGGAGCTGTGTTATTGGGTAAATATGGGGAGAGATAGGAGAGTGCAAGTGTGAGAGAGGGGAGTTCAAATGGTTGGTTGTATGAAAACATTGTGTATGGTATGAAGTATGGGGTTGGGTGAGGTAATAAAGGTACGATAGTTTAAGAGATAGTAAAAGAAGGATACAAATGGATGAAGGATGTAAAGGCATGTTGATAAGACTGCGTTGTGTTAAGTGTTATAGATGTCTTATATATGTTGTAAGGTAATTGTGCAGGGGATGGAAAAAAAGCTTTGTAAGGATGGGTAGGATAGGGGGTAGTAAGTGTGGAGCTGGAGGGAGAGGTAGTTGAGTGGAGGAGTGTTTGGAATGAGAAGAATGTATGTATTAGCTGAGGGAGTGGTTACAAATTGGATAATAGGCTGTTGAGGTGTGTCTAAGGTGTAGAGAGCTGATTGGTGTAGGGAGGAAGTGGGTGTGGAAACTGGAGGGATATAGGTAGAGGTACTGGGGGCGGGTGGAATTTGGGGGCAGGGTAGGGGCGGAGGAGCCCGAAGGGCGAACAGAGCGGGAAGAGACAAAGGAGTGTTGTAGCACTAGAAGAAAAACAATCTAAAAGGTAAGGGAAAACAGCAGAAAGGTATGAAACAGTTATAAGTATGTAAGTTTAAAAGAGGTTTAAGTTTAGACTGTAAAGTGATACGAGTTAGGAGCTTTGGAGTGAAAAGGAAGGAAGTTAGGGAGGGTCTAGAGAGGAAGATAAAGTACAAAGGTTAAAGAGAATTTACAGCTGCAGGACACAGGTTAATGGAGAGAAAAAGGATGAGTCAATGGTAGCAAAAAGAATAGTAGAGGAATGCCAATTAATGGGCAAGTGAGATAGTAAAAAGATAGACGGAGAGGAAAGGGGAAAGTCGTGGAGGGGGGGGATGAAAGAGAGTTACAGGGTGGAAAGTAGCTATGCCTAGTAAATAAAGTTAGAGTTTGGGCTAGTGTAGTGAGGAAGGCAGAGGTTACTGGCTGCTGGCAGTCCTGGACTGGTGGCTAGACTAGCTTATATTGTTTAAATGGAATAAAAATTAGACATTTAGGTATAAAACATACTTTTACAGTCAGTTTTGGGAAGATATCACAAAAGTTTGGTGGGTTGGAGCTTTGTAGAGAGTAGTTCCGGTCTTCAGAGAGAGTTTAGGTGGGTGTGTAGGGTTAATGCAGGATTAACCTGTTCAGGTTAATAAGCTGGTGGAGAGAGAAAGAAAGATGGTGAGGCAAAGAATGTTACAGAGCAATATTCACAATGTGAGCAATCAGCAATTTAAACAGTCAGCTATTTAAGCATATACACTCATAAGGTATGAGAGAGATAGCAAAGAAAATACAATCAAACTATCAAACAGGTGCAGTAACAACCCAGTACAATGCAGAAATACATAGTATTAAAGGATAATTACCCTCAGACCCATCAAATATGTGCGGTCCTCAAAAAGGGCTGATAATGGACAGAAAAGGTAGCGCAAAGCGGGTAATAAATTGGACCTCGACTAACATGGATAGTATAAAAACCCAACCGGTTTACATGACATACATAAGATGTAAATCACAGCTTGTAAAGGAAGACGCTTAAATTTGGCGCCAAATATCTATGGCGCTAAAGCAAACAAGCTAACAGTAAGGGTTACTTTCACGCAAATCACATAAAAATGCATATAAAGTGGAAAGAAGCCTGAAAAAAGCATTGAAGTATGAGGGGCAAGTAAAATGGACCAATTTTACAGCAGTATGTTTCTTACAGTATAGTCTCCTAATAATACTTTAAATAAATTAGCTCTTCATAGACTAGCATCAGTATTTAGGGTATAATGGGTCAACATAGGCTAGTGGCAGAAAAAGGTTACCAATTTCTGACAGAAATAATAAAATGAAACAAATATTCCAAAGTCTTTACACAGTACAAGCACTGATCCGCTTATGTGTAAAACAAGAGGTAGCCTCTACCAAGGGTTCGGAGAACAGCGCCAAAAGTAAAGTAACTATGCCGTTCTAACTTTTGTTCCTATAATTATAATATAGCACAACAGCAGCAAAAGGATAACAGCTTTACATTCTAAAAGGCAGTTCGGAGATACATTTAAAACAATTCCCCAAAGTGTTTATGCAGTACAAGCACTAATCCGCTCATGAGTTACACCAAAGGTGATCTTCATATGAGCGATCAGAGAACAGCGCTAAAAATAAATCATTAAGAGAACAGTGCTAAAAGTAAATGAGTTGATCTAACTTTACACAACAGCAGCAAAAGGATAACAGCGTGATAGTCTAAAAGGCAGTCCGGTGTTAGATAAATAACAATTTCCTAAAGTTGTTATGCAGTACAGGTACTAATTCGCTTAAATGTTACACCAACGGAGACTTTCAGACAAGCGTTTAATATGAAGAAACACATTTGATATCAGCATCAGCAGGTTCAATAATGCACCAGAAATAAAGATGGTCACCGAATAAGAAACACCGTTATGTATATATCAAAAAGCCCGCAGCTCTTAATAAAAAAAGGGCTGAGTTAAGTTTCATGTTTATAAATAGGTTTCACTGCTTTGTTCCCAGTCTAGAAAGTCTACATATGACAAAAGCTATAAATAGCTTTTAACAGAGCTGAATATCGAAGACTTGAACATCAATAGCGTGTTTCAAGAACGAGCTAAATTACACCTCCCAGGATGCAGATGGTGGACTGAATTGATAAGCTGGCAGCCAAGGCTTTTTTGCATTAAAATGGGTTGCAAACAATGACCTGCTTGTAACTAATTAGTGTGATGTGACTGACACAAGCATGGTAAATCTGTGTTAAAAATAAGTATTAAGCATAGACTGCAGATACAGACAAACTTGACTGAAAACCTTCTAATTGGCTTATAAACAATGCTTAATTTCTCATAAATGTACACAGCCACATATAATATATTAGAGGCAATATTACAAATCTGATATACCTACTATTACTTCTCATAGTAAAACTGTGAAAAAGAAAAAGCACACTCGGCTTATCAAACTTTGCTTTCCTTTCTCACCAAAGAGAATCGCAGCGTGTGGGTTTCTACATATCACTCTCACCTGATGCAGTTGGAGGAGCAGTTCAGGATCGTCATATAGATCATCTGACTGCAACCTCCAATTGCATCTCCGAAACATCTTTCACTGGAAAAAAAAGTTTGCAAGTTGAAAGGGAAAAACGTACCATTTTGGCGGCATATTTTCCAATTAAAACAAAATGGTGCAGTGCATTTTTTCTAATAAGAGTTCCAAGCAGCTTTAAAAAGGGGGTGGCGCGTGCCCCTGTGCCAATGCCTAAATCCGCCACTGCTTTAGCTTTTGAAATAAAGTAAGCCTGCTAGCATTCCATATTTTGTCTGTTGGAGTATTGCTCACTACAGGGGGAGTTATGCAGAGGACTAGTTCTGTTTTTCCCTTGATATGTGTGGTTCTTTGCAGTATTAGAGTGTCTTTACTTAGGATGTACTGGGGGCTTCTGCTTGTATGTGTGTGTGTGATTATTTATTTTAAAAGGAGATGGCAGTAGATTTCATTTAGCAGCCTGTAATTTAGTATTTATTGAAAAAAAACACTCCTGTTTCAACTGGGAAGCATTTGTTTTTCTGTATGGTATGATAGTAGTGTTTCCTCATATGTAATAAACGAACATCAGTATTTTGTTGCTGACTGTTTGATGGCTAGTAATATTTTATCAGGAATTTACCCAAATTAGTGGTAAACCATATTATAAATGTGAACATGTTCAGCTTCTGCTGCTTAAGCTTCACTTGTATGCAGTGAGGAGAGTCTACACAATACTTTTACTTCATCTACAACTTTGGCAACCTGTTGCTGTGCACGTCTGCCAAAGAATAACTTGTCATTTAACATAATCCTCAGATTTCTTCATGGATCGGTTGATGTGGATATTCTTTCTATATCCTTAATGTGTACAGACTCATTTTGACTGAGTCTGACCTCCTAATAGAATTGCAACAGACGTTCGGGTATTGACAATTAGGGTCTATATTATTAGATCAAAACTTTAGTTACTCGGATACTGAAAGATTGATCTGGTAATATTGAAATCCAAAAATTGTGAACGGCCTATTTTACACAGGGAAAGAATTCCGTTGGCCATATGAAAAAAAAAAAACTTTTAAACCCAAATCATTATGTGTGTGCGTGTGTGTGTGTGTGTGTGTGTGTGTGTGTGTGTGTGTGTGTGTGTGTGTGTGTGTGTGTGCGTGTGTGTGTGTGTGTGTGTATATACATACATATTTAAATGGTCTTGTAATGTATATAACGTCATGCCTGAAGAAGCAATTTTCAGACTGTGAAAGTTGAATTTTCGAATAAACATAAAACAACTACTCATGGTTCCAGAGCTATTGTTTTTTATTATTTTAAGTTCATTGTTTAGCACTTGGGTTTGTACCCAAGTTATTTTTTTGTTTTTTGAGTCTTTCTGTTTTAATTTCTCCAAGTCTTTTGGGTTTCTAATACCATGGTGAGAAATGACCCCATTACTAAGTCAAAATATGATTAAAGTTCATGAAATTAGTATTGTTTCAATCACTGATGTCAGCCAGAAGTGCTCTTTGCAGCACTCACCGTGTGCCTAGTTATGACTCCTGCAATTCGTATGGGGTTACATGTATTATTAACATATCTAAATATGAGTGTAAATTCTGTTATATAAGACCCATTGCTCCTACTACTATTGGAACTGTCTGGGGGTCTTTCTTCCACATTGCTCTTGTGTCTGCCTGAAAATCCTGATATTTTATGACTTTGTGTCCATCTGTATGCAAGACTCTGTAGTCACTGGGTGTGACAATTTCAATGATCAATGCTACTTTTGTCTTCTTTTTTTGGTCCACTTTATCTGCTTTTCTAACATCTATCTTTTGAACTGTTGGTAATAGGAGATCCTATGTGATGTACACTTCATTTTCTGTTATGCTTTATGGCTCATGTTTCCATTGTTTTTCAGACACTTCAATACCATAATGTTTGCACAATCCCACATTATTATGCCTTTCAGTATACAGTCCTTCTGCCATTAGTATGGCACATTCAGCAAGGAGCTGTGCAACTATTTCCAGTTCTGTTTTACATAACCTACATTTGTCTGTTTCTCTCACATGTTCAACTGACTTTGTAAATCAGCATGTATGCAGCCCACTATCTTGTCCAGCCAATATTAACCTTTCATCTCAGTTTGAACTTGCCTCTCCTTAACCATTTCTACGTTTGATCCTGATCTTCATGAGGTTCTTCCAGAAGTTTTCTATACTTGCAACTATATTTATCCATTTTCCACATTTATTGCCTTCTCATCTGGTCCTTTACCTTATATTCTTTCTTTTTTTGGCACATTCAGTTGCTGCCTGATTTTTGTCTACTTCTGGTTTGATTTCCATTCCTGCTTGAAGTCGATATGCTTCTGCTAGACTAACCAGAGAAGTCATTTTAGATTTATTTTCCTCATGTTTCAAAACATTCACTATGTTCGGGTCTTGCGAGGTCAGCAGATATGTGTGCAGTTTCATGATTGCAGATCTATACATGTAATCAGTTTCAAGGAGGCCCATCTTTCCTTCAGAATGGGGGATATATAATCTTGGTATGCATTGATTTTTTAAATCATTTGATGAGCATGAAGCATCCTTCCTGTTTCCCTGTCTAATCTGTCCAACATGTTTTGGGGCCAATCAATCACTCCAAAACTGCAAGGACAGAAGAGCAAATTGGTTTATAGCTTGAATTTTGTTCCTAGATGTCAACGCTGTTTTCAGGATTAATTTAATTCTTCTAAAGTATTCCTTACTAAGCTTCATTTGCATTGGCTCATGCTTTATTGTTGATCCTTCATTAATTCTCAAATATGTATTCATACCCTCTTGCTCAAGTTCTTTTCTAGCACATCAGATGTAGGCAGATTTAATGTGATATAAGCTGCCTGATCTCAGAGTTCTTGGTGTTTTTTGTTGTTGGCTGGGGAAGTTTTTTTTTTCTCTTCCATTGTTATTTCACTTTAGTATCTTTTGTTAAAACCATGGAGTTGTGAATATTGGTATAGACTGCCATCTGATGCAGTAAGTGGTCTGCTTGATTGAGCTTATTAGTCCACTGGCTTTACAAGGAAATTAGGGATGCAGTTTTGTTGTAGGGTTGTGTAGGGTGCTGTCTGATGCAGTAAGTGGTCTACTTTATGGAGCTTATTAGCCTACTGGCTATATAGAAAAATGAGGGTAGCAGACAGACATTGAAGGGAAAGTGTGTTTTTTTCTATCTTACTGTCTCTGTTTTGTTACAGATGGCAAGCATGTGGAGTGTATGGCCATGGTGGGAGGCCATTGTGTTGCAGGCAGAAGAGTTGTTCCAGGAGGTGCCTAATACTAATCCTGGGGTGACAGATGTTGCAGGAGAATCCAGCCAAAAGAGACAATGTTTGGCAGCAAAGATCAGGTCAGTGATATGCAGGAAGAGACCATGGCTGTCGAGGCAGGTGGTTACAATTGATTTTCCAGTAGTTGAGGTGCCTCAGGACAGAGCAGCAGATAATACTATCACTTTTGGTGTTCTTTTAGGCAGGGCAAGTCTGGAGTGTGTGGAGAATGATTTTGGGATAACAGGAGATGAGGTTTGTCAGGGAGTGGGTCACACTAGGAGGTCTATGAGGGATACACAGGGGTGTTACAAGCTGGATCAGGGAGAAGTAGTTAATGGGGAGGATAGCATATGGTTGCCTGTGGGCATATTGGGGGTCATCATTTTCAGAAGTGGGATCTGATTTTGGCATATGGCTGGGCAATTGGCAAGCTATGCAGGCTTAGGGTAAGGAGTAGGGGCAGTTTTTCCTGACTCCTCACATTCCACTTCCTCAGTTAAGGAAAACATTTGGAGGGGGATGTATTCTGATGTCTTTGAATTAATTGATGCAGAAGGAGTACAGTGACTGGTGGAATCAGAGTTGCAAATAATAAGGATCTTTTGTCAACTTTAGCAGCACTGGGCAGGAGGAGAATAGGTAGGTTGTGACAAAGGACTTGGAATAGTTGGGTAGTAGGTTTTGTTTACTATATGGCAGTTTGTTTGGAGAAGGATGCTTCTTTGGCATTGCCCCTTTTGGGTTACTTTCTTATGTCTGGTTATGGTATGACCAGAGATTTTGGAAGCGGAAAGCAGTTGATCACTCTCTCCACTGGGAGGCTACGCATTCAGACATATGGTGGATATGATGAATAGCTATGTGGGATTGCTAGAGGAGGAAAGGTAGGGGAGAAGGGGGGAGTATTTGGGCTTTTAATTCAGGAAGTTGCTCATGGGTAGGGTGTAAGTTATTGTATAGTTGTTCAAAGTACGTGGGGAACCATCCAGAGGTGAAGTGTGGGCAGCTGGAGATTAATTTGTTGACTTCCAATTCATTTTCAACAGATGGGCACATTTTCCCTTCTTCTTTCCAGGGATTTCAGAACCTTAATTGTAGAGGCAATTTTTTCGGGTTATGGGGAGTGGTATCCTTTCAGGGGGTTAGGGGATGGACTGGGGCCACGTTGTCCCATTAAGATGGAAGTATTGTGGTGTATGGTCGAGCAATTTCCTGATTCTTCTCTTAAAGAAGAAATAGTTGAAGGTTTTTCTTCGGGGTTTTCTATTAAATCAATGGTGATGGGGGAATGGGGTAGTTTGTAAGAATTTGCGATCTATACAGGGGAAGAAGGATGTATTGGAGAATTTTGTGGAGAAGGAGGGACAAGCAGGTAGGTTGTTGGATCCTTTTGATACCCCCCTTAGAGAGTTTTAAGGTTTCTCCATTGGGTTTCATTCTGAAGAAGATGGCAGGTGAGTTCCAGCTGATTCACGATTTGTCGTACCCAGAAGGGAGTTCTGTTAATGATTTCATTTCAGTTGAAGATGCCAAGGCCAGCTATGCATATTTGGATGATGCAGTGAAGGTTATCTGGGGTTTTAAGGATCCATGGTTAGTGAATGTGGACACTGAATCTGTTTTTCACTTTTTTCCAGTATGAGGGGGAGGAGTAGCCATTACTAGGCATGGTACTCGGGGACAATTTTCACTTTGATAAAGCTATACCATGGGATGCTTGGTAGCCTGTGCTACATTTGAAAAATTCAGCACTGTACTTCACTGGGTGTGGCAGCAGTGAGTGGATACACAGAGGGGAGTGCATTACTTGGATGATTTATTGTTAGTAGAGGAGGGATTTGGGGGAGAGTTTGAAGGTTTGAGAGAATTTTTAGGGATGTGTGATGAGTGGAGGTCCCATTGGCTAGGCATAAGTTGGAAGGCCCAGCAAAGGCTTTGGATTTCTTGGGTTTATTGGTGGATGCAGAATGTGCACTGTTTTGCATGCCTACTGATAAGATAGCCAGACTGAAGGAGAAGATTGGGTATGTTGTGTATAAGAATAAGGTGTTGATTTGGGCAGTTATGGAGCTCTTAGGACTTTTGAATTTTGCATGCCGGGCAGTATATCCAGGACATACTTTTTGTAGGTCAATGGCCTTTTTGTTAAAAGGAGGGAAGACCACACATCATTGAGTCAGGATTAACAAGATGGTATGGGCTGATTTGGCTCTTTGGTTATCATTTTTGGAAGAGTTTAATGGGGCTTCTTTTTGGCAGACAGATTGGGTTGGTCAGGAGGAACTGCAATTGTTTATGGATGCATCTGCAGGTAATGGAATGGGTGCATTTTTTGGAGGGTATTTGCCTTGATATCAGTTTTCCAGATTTTGACAGTTGGTTCTGTGGGCAGAAGATGTACTTGTGGTGTTGCCAGATGAGGTGTGGCATCTTGGGTTGATGTAACCAGGAGGTTGGTGCAGCAATCATGAGTTGCATCTACTAGGAGACCGTATGGTGGGGCACTTTATGATTTTTATAAATTTGTTTTGCAATTTCCTGAGGACAAAGGGATTTGGTTAGAGGGATTATTGTTGCACTACTTGGCTCGGGCTTGGGGACAAGGTAAGGCAGTGCAGTTGGTTAAGGTAGATTTCGCTGTGACTACTATGTTTGTGCAGGTGGCTGGGTTACATGATTTCACAAAGTCCTGGATGGTAGTGAGTATGTTGAGATGATAGGTATAGTGGCAGAAGTGAATATGGATATGCGTTGGCCGTTGACGAGGCAAATTTGAAATTTTAGTGAATGTTTAGCTGTAGTGGTTATTGAGTCAGTGGAATATATTTTGTGGGGTTTTTTGTGCTTATGGATGTATTTTGGGGCATTTCAGGTGTCAAGCTGTTAGGGTCATTAGTTTGGGGAGACGTTATGGTTTTTCCAGGGTCAGTGCACATTGGGTTATGCAGGTCTAAAACAAATCAGTTGGGGAAGGGTACACAAATATTTCTTAGGAAAGGTAGGAATGAAAGGTTTTTGTCTAGTGGGTTGGGCTGCTGAAGTGATGTGGGCTCATTTGGGGAGTCCTCATTATTTGTTTTTTCATTTGAGAGAGCATAACATGGTAACAGGTAGTAGGTTTGTATAGGTAATAAAAAGTGTTCTCTCATATATGGGTTTTTCAGCTGAAAGGTTTTCCACTCATTCTTTTTGTATTGGTAGAGCTTTGGATATGGGACGAGAAGGCAGATCCATATTCAGAGAGAGAGGGGGGGGGTCTTACAATGCCTTTTTATCTTATATTAGATAATGGATTCAATTGATAATTAATTTTTTTGTCTTTCAGGAAATCAGATTGTGATCTTGGGCCACTCATATATCCATTGGGTGGAAAAGAGGGCAGCAGTTTAGATGGATGGAAAGAACTTGGGTTTGAATCATTTGGGATAGACAGTTAGTTGGCATAGGATTAGAGGTCTTAGGTGCACTCAGTTTATGAATGCAATTGAAGTGATAAAGTTAAAGATAGGTCTTCTTCAAATATTGTTGATACATTTAGGTGGTAATGATTTAGGAATAATTCCTAAAAAAAAAAGTGGGTGGATAAGATAAGGGAGGATTTGCTTATATCACATAAATTATATCCAAGCAAGTGTATAGTATAATTGGAGATAGTGCCGTATTTGTGTTAGAGGAAAGCTACTAGTTTTAAGATTTTGGAGCATGTGCGGAGGTTTGTTAACTATAGGTTGACATGGCAGTTGGGGTCTTTGGGCATGTATATGATGAATCTATATTAAAAGCACAAATGTTTACTTACCTGAATACCTAAACGCCGACACATCTTCATTGAATCATGAAAACATCGATTGTACTGAAGTGCGAAAACCAAAATGTAGAATCGTCATGGTTGGCCCTTCTGTGGTATAGCTCCGTAAGGTAAGTGTGCGATAGTTACGAATCTTAGGGTTTGGGTGTGGGTTAAGTTAAGTGCATAGATGGTAATGTATGTTAGATTTAGTGTAGGGTTAGAAGTAGGGTTTTATTAAGTGTATGTGTGTAGATTATTTAGTTTTTTGGGTATAGCTTTTTAAGGTACGTGTGCGATAGTTACGGACCTTAGGGTTAGGGTGCGGGTTAAGTTAAGTGCATAATATGGTGGTATATGCAAGATTTAGTATAGGGTTAGAAGTAGGGTTTAGTTTAGGGTTAGAAGTTGCATTTTGGTTAGTGTATTTATGTGGTTTATTGTTTGTTTGTGTAGGTAGTATGTAGTGGACAGTGGGATGGGACAATTATGACATTTCGAGTTTTTGAATTTCGTGGTTTAGGGCATTCGGTGTATTTGCAGTTTGCAGAATATGTGTCGGCGTTTAGGTGTTCGGGTAAGTAAACCTTTGTGTTTTTAATATAGACCCTTATATGATAGACCATAGGGATTTTGATGACAGGGATTCTATTTGGTTTAGATCTCATGGGGTACATTTGAATGAGTTTGGTTTAGATTTATTTAATATAAATTTGTTTATTTTTAAAAAGCTTGGTAAACGTTCTTTTTTTGGGAGGGGAGAACAGTCTATGGTCAGGCTAGTTGGCAGAGAAGAGGGTCAGGCTTGTTCCTCTTCTGTTCCCTCTCTTGGTGGTGGTGGTGTTAATGTTATGGGTTTTTGGGGATAAAAGTGAGCTGCAGGACACTGCCTGATAATAGTAAGTGAGTAGAGGATGGACGCTGCTTACTCAGACAGGGTGAGCAGGTACACTGACCTGATGTATGCTATGAGGATTTTCATGTTGCAGTTAGTTATTCCTGTTACATTTAATTAATTTAATAAAGGTTGTCAAATGCCTTTTGGTGTCATTTTATTTCATTTTAGGGGACAAGGGCAAATATTATTTGTTCTATATTTCCCAGTACTGATCCCTGGAGTACTTTTTTCCCCATAATTCTGTTTCTGAAACAGCATTGTTAAGGTATACTGTAAAGGTCCTGTTGTTGAAATAGGTTTGGAAACACTGAACTACTTTTTTGAGCAAAGACAGTTTTGGACAGCTGTTGAAATAGTAGCTGCTGATGCACAATTTCAAAGGCACTTTTAAGATCCAGGAAAGTTGCATCTCTGAGCAGTCAGTTTTCATTATTTGTTAGTTAAATTGTAGTAGCCATACTGTACTACAGTTCAGAAAAAAAAACTATACTGTATGTCTCATATTGTCATAGTCTTGAATATTTTTTTATATTTGCTATAGATTAGTTTTTTCCATGACATTGATTGATATGAGTTGAAAACTGGACAAGAATTGGTGACTGTAATGTGAGAAGCATCTTTTAGGAGGAGGAGTGATAATGAGTGTTTAAAACTGGGTGGAACTGATTTGGTAGTGAGAGATTGACTGAATATGTGCTTCAGTAGGTGGATTGGAAAGGTACTACCTTATACTTAGCAATTTTGAATATAATGCATTGGAATCTTGGCTCTTATTAAACTACATATTTTATATATATTGCTTTGTCTCTGAATCATTGCCTTCTTATAAGGCCTTGTCTGTCTGTTCCTAAAAATTATCTTGCTGCCTCCAAAAATAAATAAGGGGGTGTAAGAAACATGTTTTTTTCTTCTTTTTTTCCAAAATCTCATAATGTATTTTGTTTAATAAATGAAATGGGATAAATCACTTCTAAAGACATCTCTATTAATTTAAGCAACTCTATGACCAAGGTATTAAAATTAGAAGTCATTTTCACTATCTGGACCATTAGATATTTCATCAAACCTCTTGCCTATTACAAAAAAATATGGCTGTCAAAATGTGAACAGTGGGTTGATACTGATTTTACTCTTCTGCAAGGTTCTAATAGCCAGGCTTTAATGATAGCTTTACAGCCCCATGTGTCAACATCTGCCATTAAATAAGAGGATGAACTCATAAGAGAGAAATCAGTTGAATAATTATCTACATTAAACACCTGCTTTTGACAAACTTTATTTGGGTAACCTTGCTACAACCAACGGGTGAAATCTTCTGCCTCAAATGGCTACTTTTGAAAAAAATCTCAATAATTATAGAAGTTTTCAGCTGGTAAATAGTAACTATCATGAATGGATAAAATCTTAGTGCTTGAAGTATTGACAGTGTTGGAATTCTGAATTGGTTTTGTTAATTGCAATGATTTAAATTCTGAATTATTTTCTTTCTTTGACCAACATAGTAAGTGTGAGTTAAATGAGTATGAAATTAAGACCAGCAATGAGGAAATGAATAAGTTAGCCATTGCAGTTTTGGATTTGGAAAAATGTATTACTTGGGTAGTGCTTTTTACTGCACAAAAAAAAGATATTGACATTATTCATAAGGTGAAGACTCATCATAATACCATCAAGTCCAGAAAACTGAAAAAATGGAGATGGATAGATGCAACTATGAAGTCGAAAGGCTCATACTTTACCTAAAGGATGTAAAACTCATTCCAAACATCAGACAAGCCCAGAAATAAATGCGGATATTGACAAAACAACAAATCCCCTAAATGACCCTTGAGAATTCTCAACTTAGAGCTGATCTGAAAAGCTGCCCAAATAAACTTGTGCTGGCCAAGGATATTCTAATCAATCCTGGCAGGATGGAAATTCTTAATTGGAACAGCAGAGGACAATCATGGCTTAAACAATACTAATCCTAAAATATCAGCACAAAAGAGTGTACACCTACATTTGCATCTTGCCATTAACATTTTTGAAAAATTATTTGACTGATATCAGAAAGTTACTTGAAGGCAAGCCCACATGTCCATTTAAATTTGAGTTTAGAGAAAAGAAGCCTATTGCAAACCTTGATGAATGATAAAATGAGCAGGCTTATGAACCCTATTTAGGGTAGGTGATTATAAATTATGGATGGACTATATTAATATAATAAGTTTGATTTGATTAAATTACACTAACATCTACAATAGAGTTTCAAATAATGAAAATATTGCATGTAAGATAATCAGTACCAGTTTCTTTGACATGCTTATGCAACACAAGATTTTATTAACTGTATATACCTATTTAAACATGGATAAAGCAACAATTCCTACAATTTTTGGAATTCTAAAGGTACATATCAATGTCATTCCATTGTGCCCTACTGTGGATGCTAGAGAATCCAAAACAAAAACGTTGCCAGTATTTATTGACATTGGTTTCACACAGTTTATTGAACAAGTTCAAAAATATTTAGAGACCCCATTGCATTTTGTGGTGATATCACTAATGATGTGTATAATGACAACATATGGTGTGTTATCATAGAGGGCAATGATTTGTTTACTAATATGCCACATACAACTGATATTGTGTGGTTTAAAGACTTTTAGACTGATTCTGAATTTTTGTCAACTCTTAAGATCAATGCACTGGGTCAAGTCATGGAGACAATCCTTCACAACTTTTATATATATTTTGAAGGCGCATATTTCCTTCAGTTATTAGATGTGGACAAGGGTGCAGCTTGTGTTCCTGTTTAAGCTATTTTTTTATGTGGTATCGGTTGTAGAACTATGTGGAATTCACCCTTCAATTCATGTTGGAATTTATACCTTCATTTTTAGATGCTAAAGTATTTTTGATAAATGCAATAAACTGAGCACTTACATAATATCTTCAGATGAGAAGTGGCCCAGTGTTTCCATTTTTAGTGTATTTTTTATTTCTTTTATCTCTTTCAAGAGGAAGAGATTGCTTAATTCCTCTAAGATGTCCCATTCCAATAATTCCTATGTTCAGAGCACACTTAGGCAAAATCGAAGAGTTAAATGCTGTCATTTAGAAATTCAGAGTTGAATATGATCTTAAAATAGCCATCAAGAAAAAAAAATAACTACAAACCTTTATTTAACTATCTCAGGAAGTTAAGAACAAATAGTAATGTTTACAGATAGTTCTTAATAATATTACCCACTTAAATCCAAAAGAAATACTTATATCCTAGTTGATAATTTTGGTGCAAATTCCACATAAGGGATTTAAAATTTTAATCACCCACAGTTATATGTGTTGCACAGATTCCACAGTCCCATTCAACCTCCCCAACTTCATAATTGCTATGGAAGATATTCTCGCAATCCTTTCAAAACCTATGATCACCTCATTTATGGGTCCTGTTTGCATACCAGTCTACCTGATTGTCAGTATCAAATGTGCTCTGTGTGAACCCTGAGTTAACCTACTGCTTTTACATTTGTGAAGCCTGAAAAGCAATTGTAATACTCTCACACAAGGTTGTCCCAACCTTTTACTCTGAAAACTACAAACCCATTATAGGTTCATAGGTTCATAGGTTCGTACTAGGCTATCTGCCCTAGGGCATTTATAAGCCTAGCCAGAGTGTGTGTGGCTTTCGCCACCCCTTGGGATGAGAATACTACACCCATTTAGGGTTTAGTTTACTGTGCCTCTGTCTAGTAGTGACACAGAGATGACCCCCGGGGTAAACCTACGATCTCCCATCCACTCGTCAAGATTTCTCTTGAAGAGAGCTAGTGAGGGGCTCTGCCTAACGTGGACTGGGATTCTGTTCCAGAGTGTAGGGAGCCTCTGGGTTATGAATATGTCCCTCCAGCATGTCCTATTTATTTCTGTGTTGAGGTTCAAATCTCTTGCTCTCGTGGCTCTGATGGATTTGGATTTTCTGAGGTGGAGCATGCCCATTAATTCCGGATTGGACATGGCCTTGTACGTCAGGCATAGATCACCTCTGAGTAGGCCGTATGCGACTGAATAGAGCTGAAGATTTTTCAGCCGGGCAGCATATGGCATATGTTTGAGACCCTTTATCCTCTTGGTGAGGAACTTTTGGGGTCTTTCCAACTGCTGCAGGTGTCGGGTAAGATACACCCCAAATGGGGCATTGTACTCAATCATGGGCCTGATAAGAGAAGAGTACAGGGGTACAATGACCTCCCTTGATCTGGATGTGAATCCCTTCATGATAAGGTGGGCAATACAGAAGGTCTTCCTAACCACCTTGGCAATGTGAGTGTCAAATGAGAGGTTACTGTCAACTTGGGTCCCTAGGTCCCTGATTACCTCTTCCGTACTTAATGGATTACCACCTATGTGGTAATTTGTGGGTACCTTGTTTTTCCCAAAGGGTATGACTATACATTGGCGTTCAGTTTAAGGCCATGGCTTTGGCACCAATTATCCATTTCTATGAGGCCTCTCTGAAGGATGCTTGTGTCCACTGGAGTATCAATTATGGCGCCCAGTTTGCAGTCATCTGCGAACTTTGTCAGCCACAATCCTCTTATGTTTGCTTGCACCTCGGAAAAATAAATGCTGAATAAGAGGGGTCCCAGGACTGAGCCATGTTGGACACGGCTTGTGACTGGTTTAGAGTCTGACATGGCTCCAGCAATTCTGACCTTGTGGGTTCTGTCCTTGAGCCAGTTTGCAACCCATCTTGTGACATATGGGTTTACATTTAAACTGGTGAGTTTGTCTATGATGCCCGTGTGGGGTATTGTGTTGAAGTCTTTTGCAAGGTCAAGGTAGGCTGTGTGAACTACCTTACCCTCATCAATGGCCTTAGTGACTGTTTCAAAAAAGTCGACCAAGTTCAAAAGGCAGGATCTGCCCTTGACAAAGCCAAATTGGGTAGGATCCAATGTCTGTAGGTCCCCAATGTCTTTGTTTATGAGTTCCATAATGATCCTTTCCATAGCTTTGCAGACCAGGCTAGTCAAGCTTATGGGGCGGTAATTTCCAGGGTCCGTAGAAGCACCTCCTTTGTGGAGTGGGACCACTGTTGCTGTACGCCACTCTTTGGGTACGTATCCTGTAGTAAGGCTAAGATTAAACAGCAGCCTTATGTGCGGATTTAGTTCCTCTTGGAGTTCATGTAGCATGCAGCCCGGGACACTGTCCGGTCCCATTGATGCTGTGTTTTTAGCTTTGGAGAGGGTGGCTCTCACCTGGGCATCTGAGATGTTAGGGAGGCTACACTCTGCTGGGATAGATATTTCTCCTTTTGGGGGGGAGGGGGCGGAGAAATTTACACTGATCCTGTCTGCCAGAATGTTGGCAATGCCTGTGGGTTAAGTGTATTTTGTGTCATTTTGGATTAACTCTGAGCATATCTGGGAGTTTCCACCCAGGTGTCTAACATAGCTAAAGAAGGCCTTGTGATTGTCTTTTGTGCCTTTTGCGATTTTTCTCTCAAAGTTGGCCTTGGATGATTTTATGAGTGATCGTAGTTTTTTGCTAGTACTGATCAGAGATGCCTTCCCTTTTAGGGATTTTGCTCTGTCATGTAGTAGCTTCCTCCTCCTGTTGTAAAGTTTGTTAATGGCTGGGGTCCACCAGACAGGGTGCCTGCCTTTGGGGGAATGGGTCTTGGTTTTATTAGGGATTGCATGATCCATGCATTCTTGAAGGTGCCCATAGAAGGCATTTATAAAGGATTCAGCGGTGTGGGTGGCCCAGGGGCCTTGAAGGATACCACTTCAGTCTTAAGAAGTGTGAAGTTGGCTTTTGAGAAGTTCTTCACTGTGGTCTTTTGTGCAGGGGGTGGGGGCGGGATGTGGATTTCCAGTGAGATTAATTTATGGTCTGATCTCACCAATAAGGGGTATACTTCCGGTGTGGAGCATTTTGTCCCCATGTTTGTGATGATCAGGTCTAGTATATTATCTCCTCTTGTGGGAGTGGTGACTAGTTGTTCCATCACATTTGAGTATATGAATTCTAGGAACCTTTGGGCTAGGGTGTTGGGGCTTGAGTAATGTTCCCAGTCTATGTTTGGGTAGTTGAAGTCTCCCAATATGATGGTATTTGGTGAGACATTCATACTCTCCAGTGTCTTCAGGAAGGCTGAGTGGGGTTCCTGAGTTTGAGAGGGTAGTCTGTAGCATGCTACAACCTGTAGGGCAGTTTTGTCTATGGTTAGTTGCACCTGGATTATCTCCAATGCTTCGTGCATTGCCACTAACCTGGAGGTGTGGGTATCTTTGATGAATATGGATATTCCCCCTACTTTTGTGGTTCGGTCCAAGTTTTGGGGCTGGAAAGCATGATATGAGGTAAAACCTGGTAGTGCTGGGGTGCTCTCAGGAGCCTTGAACCAGGTTTCAGTCACTGCACAGACATCGATGTTCTCCATACTGAGGAGGGCTTTGAGAGCGTGCATCTTGAGGTTTAGACCTCTGGCATTGAGCAGCATTACCCTTAGTTTTTTTTCACTTGTGTTTTCTAGGGAGGTGGGTTTGTCTTTTGAGCCTTGCCTAAAAAAGGCACTATGGGGTGGCAAGAGCCTTGGCCAATATCTGGAAGCCCAGGGGTGACAGGTGCAAGCCATCCCTTGCAAAGCAGCGTGGCTTGTCAAGCATGTTATCCCAAGCAGACAGACATTGGATCCCCTTCGAATGACACCAGTAATTAAGCCAATTGTTAAAGGTGATCATTTTGTCTTTGTACTGTGGCATCATTCTTGGTGAGGGTAAGATGCTGCTCAGGGTCAGGGTCATACCGGCCTGGGCTACATAATCAGAGAGCTCCTCTATGTCTCTTTTCATGTAGTCCAGAGAGGTATGTCTCAGGTCATTCACACCAGCATGGACAATGACTGAGTCATATTTGTACTTGCTTTGGAATGACCTGAGTGCTTGCATTATGTGGCGGATTCTAGCGCCCGACAGGCAGCTTACTGTAACCTTTTCCTTGTTCAGTCTGGTGAGCGGGACATCAGTGTGTCTGACTATGGAGTCGCCTATTACAAGTGTATCTGGCATGTTGTTTGACCTTAAGGGCTGTGACTGTTTAGCACACTGACTTTGTGAACTATGTGTTGCATGTGGTATGTCTTGAGGTAGTGGTCGCTTGGGTGTCTGCTTTGGAGGCCTCTGTTGTTTTGGTAGATTTTAATCAGAGCCTCAGTATGTTTTGTGTGTTTATGTGTTTGGTTTGCAGTTTTGATAGGTCTATGTGAGACTGGGTTTGTGGTGTGCGTGGTTACCTTCTCCTCCTGACTGGTTTTGCCAGTACAGAGTTGAGAGAGCTCACCCTCCAGTTTGGCTATATAGTTGCATCTCTCACATATATTTGTATTTGTTGGGAGGAGGAGAGGGTTGTCTGTGTACATGAGGCAATTGTAACATTGCCTCAGGATTCTAGATTCACCAGCTGAACAGGAGAGGACGCCAGCAACTGACCCTTCGACATGCTAGAATAGTGTAAAGGATTGCTGTGTAACTGAGTCAGAAAGGACCTATAGGGAAATGGGTATTCAAGGGAATTTAGGTGAATGAAGTACTTTATTTTTGTTTAAGAGTGCTTTACCTGTGTAAAAATGCTTTAGGAGCAAGTGCTGGGCTTTTCAGATAGAGAATAGACTGTTTAGATTGCAAGTAGAGCAGTTCTAAGGGAAAAAGTGAAGAGCAGACTTTTCGGAGCCAGAAATAGTTTAAACTTGATTAACTGGCGCTGCCCAATGCTGCTCTATGAGCAACTTTGCGCTAATTCGCGCAAAAGCGTGCTAATGCTGGCTTTATAGCAGGGGGTTGAAAAGAGCTAGGAATTGACCCAAAATGGCCAATAAACTACAATTTGCTGGGCTGGAACCACTCCTCTAGGGACAAATAGGTTGCTCAGTGCTCCCCACTCCCACTGGTGAACAAAGAAGCTTCCTCTTATCCAAATAAGGATATGGATAGCACAGGAACTATGACAAAGCCCAGAGATCAGCAAAATCTGAAGACTGGACTATTCTAGTTCAGTAAGGCGGGAAAAAAAGGATATATATTTTTTTCTTTTTTTCAGAGACAGAAGAAAAAGATACAGTAACAAACAGTAAATGCTTTAAAACGGCTAGCACACTTGAGTGTGTTAGCCTAACAGTTAAATTAAACAAAAACTAACTTTTAAAGTGCAAACAGTTTAGAAGCAACACAAATACAGTATTAAACAATATGCATTAGTATCACTAGTCTCTTACATAAAGTCGCAAAATATACTATCACAGACCTCATCAAGCTGGACATTGAAAATCTCTTAACCCTGGATCCACATCAGTTTAGTGTTGTCAAAGCAGGTTTTGCTTCCTTAATATTGTTAAGTTCTTCAAAATTTCACCAAAGTACTGGAGAGCAGTTATGTAGTACAAATAATAAACTTGAACATGGCCAAGGCCTTTGACACTGTCCCTGTACAGGTGTTAATGACACACTTATAAGTTTAAATATAAATGCATATGTCATGCACTGAATAGAAAACTTTCTGTCTAGAGAAACAAGAGCCACTTCCAAAAGAAAAGAAAAAAAAGATTTCAGTGTTATACCACAGGGCTCATTGTTTGTCCTTCCTCTATATGGCATCTATTTCACAGACCATCAGTCTAACACTCATGATCAATGGTCATAGGCATTTGGAGATTACTTTAAATGGGTGTTGTTTTTCATTCCTAATCAGACTCCCAATTTTTCCACCATGTGTCAGACTACACCTATAGCACTGACTATGCAGTGGTCTTAATCAAGGCCACAACACTACTTGCATGGTTTATCTTCTGCCATTCAAGCCAATAGTGCTTGAAAAGCATACCATAAACAGAACTTTTTAGTACAGGTGTAGTTGAGCAACTAATTTTGTTGCAATTAATGCCATGATTAAGCACACTAAATGTGAGAAAATGACTAACAGAAGCCAAAATGCAGAGATGTTTTTCATATTCAACTAATAGGATTGTACTTTCACCTCTAGTCAATTGCTCCCTCATTCACAAATGTGATATTTATTTATTTAACATTTGTTTACTGGGAAAGTCTGACTTGGAACAAAGCCAATTTTCAGTGGAGGCCTGGGAAAAAACATTCCAGATGCATGTCTTTGTAATGTGGGAGGGAACCTATAAAAATGCAGGGATGACATGCAGACTCTACATAGAAAGCACTTGAGCTGAGAATCGAACCAGAAAACCTCTTGCTGTGAGTTGACAACACTACCACTGCACCACTGCACTGTGACATCTAACTGACTGGCAGATATTAATGTGTTGACAGACGGTTCAAGGGCAAAAGCCTCAGAAAAAACATGAAAAAGGTAAACATGGTTAATTTTTTAAACATTTTCACACTATTCCATATAGGAGAAACACGTCTGCCAATAAACCACCACTGTAAAGGATATTTTGGGGATTTAATTATCTGTTAACCATCTTAGATATGCTGTAATGAATTATATTTATCTACTTGGTTTAGCTAGTGTCTGATCATCTACTGTATATCTAGACAAGTCTTAATTCTACTTTAGTTATTTGTTAACAGATGCATTGTTAAACATAATGATCCTTTCTGCAAGTGCTTGTCAAATATGCCATTCAACTTGAAAGACCTCAGAGACTGCTATCTAAAAATATTAGTCTTCGTAAGTTCCCTATATATCTAAATAGCCTGTCAGCTCTCACTTTGAACTTAGTCTCTTATACACCCATCCACAGTGATGTGTGTGTCTATCCTTTCAAACAATGAAAGACCTGACCTTCCTCAACCTTCTGTTCCTTTGCAGAGAAATGTGCTATTTCATATCCTCAATTAAAGGACTTGTACCTTCACCAACAGAAAAGATGCTGGTGAGATAGATTTATATCCCGACATGTCCCTATCACTAGAGCAAACCTTTAGTACACGCCAAATAGCATCACCCTTGCCACCTTCAAAGTAAATCTAGATAACTGAATCAACAGCCTCAAACATTGCACTGTTCTTTATATTGTGTCACTTTCCCTGAGGCTGGCACAGAGTTCTGCATATGTTTTTGGCAAGGATTGTAATGGTCTGTAGATTGATCACCTACTGCTTACCTATAAATCTAATTACTATCTAATTTTTAAGAAATAATTATGGGGCTGTTATGTAAATTGTAAAGGTAGGAGCAAAGCATAGATCTAGGTAGGGTAGTTAATTGTATGAGTGCAGTACAGGCATTGCTCTGGTGGAAAATAATGGACAGACACTTGCAGAATAGAATAATTGATATAATAAAGTTGGTGTAAAGTATTTTTCTTTTAGGAAAGAATAGAAAGAATAAGTTAAATATAAAGGTATCATTGACTATGAAACCCATGCTGTGACATGACTATGGCATGACCACAGCGCTGTATAGTAGTGCTGTGAGTGTACATACCATATACATATGAATTTTGGTCACACGCTTTGTGTTCAGAGTACAATGCATAGCTAGTGCAGACATGTAAGCATACTAACGTGCACACCAGCAGCAGTTCACATACAATACTAACTAGTTTCAGCAGCATAACTAGCATGATAACTGTCTCTTTTTTGGTGTTTATAAAGGCTCCTTATATGAAATGTCAGGACTCGGAATATCATGTGCCAACATGCCAGAAAAAAGATTGAAATGGAAGATAAGAGCATGTATCAAACATCTTGGCATTTGAACTTCTTTTTTGCGGGGTTGAAACCCGCTCTACCACTTTGATGGGGGAACATGCCCCCCTGCACACCTGAAATTATAGATGCAATCTCCAATATTGTCACACCTCAGAGAAAAGGTAATATTGTGAGAAATGTCATTCTTAGACTTCATAATGTAAGTCCAATTGTTTGGCCATTCAGTCTCATTATCAGACTTGGCAATCCGAGTCTCAATCTTTCAAATGGTTACCTTTTATCAAGCATCCGTACAATACTGCTTATAGGCATATAATTTGCAGTTGCAGGAAATTCAGTAAAGCCTCTGTAGATATGAATCTTCACAGCATTAAGGAAGGATCCCTGCTTGATAAACTACTTGAGGAACACTCCAACAAGTCCTTTGCTGGATGCCAGTGGCAGTGAGGCAGATTTCATAGTATATCTGTAACTGAGTACCCATAATATTGGTATACCACAGCACCCTATGTCTGTATCTGTGGGGGGATCAAACTTAGAACTTAGCAAAGCATGAGAAAGATGTGCCAGAACAGATGGCCATATAATGAGGCATGCTTACTGCACATGTATTGTGATGATTCTGTACATAGTGCTGATTGCAACTGATAACCTATGGCTACTATATAAATGTAGGAACTATGCTTGGGGGTGTGGCTATAATTAAATACATCCCAGAACATACCAGACACATTTACTGATTGACATATTTTGCAAACAGGTTTACAGGTACTTGCAGAGCCACAACAGAGAAGTAACATCTTGAAAATACACCAAACAGGAGAAGGAAATGTCACTGTAGGCTGACAGCATGCTGGGTATAGATAAATATAATCTGAAACCGATTTGGCAGGAACTGGTGCAGGGCGTGAATGTTGTTCTTGGACTGAACAGGTGTGATCCATGCAAAAGAAAAGGCAAGGGATATTGTGACAGATGGGCTCACAATGCCTGTTGAACAACAAGTACAGAAGTATCTTACAGATGTTGAGCAGATTTTGTGGTCATTCCCAGCCTGAGGAAGCAGCCTCTCATATTCATGAGTCACATGGATGTGCATGGTGGGCAGCACAAACCACCCATCTGTGAATAGGAAAAAAGACATGCTAATAATGCTCATTATCATTTACTATAGCACACTCAAATGCATATTCAAAGTGAAGGTGTGGTCAAGACCCACCTGCATATCTGTCCTTCCAGGCACCCCTGGTCTGCAAGTGCAGCAACTTGTACAACAAGGTATGTCTGCCAATTCATGTTATGTTGGCATATTCATGAGCAAAAGTGTGCATGTCCAGTAGGTTATAGAACTGTGTGTGTGTGTGTGTGTGTGTGTGTGTGTGTGTGTGTGTGTGTGTGTGTGTGTGTGTGTGTGTGTGTGTGTGTGTGTGTGTGTGTGTGTGTGTGTGTGTGTGTGTGTGTGGTGGGTGTGTGTGTGGTGTTTGCACTCAATGGTGTATGTATTTTTGTGTTGGCCCAACACAACAGGACAATACAGTGGAAATGTCAGTAATGGACTTGTGTCTGATGATGATGACAACTTGTAAGTAGCACAGCATGTTGACAAAACACAGTGTTCTGCTGAAAAGCAACAGGGAGTGGTAGCATCCACAAATACCTTTGCAGTAGTATTTGTAGAGATTGACACTGAGAATACAGTCTCACCATTGCATGAAAGACATCATGTAGCTTTTATTCCCATACAAACCCCATCAGTGTCCCAATCCACACATCACCTCATGAGTGAATTAACGCTGATGTAGGCATACCCACCATAGGAGATAGATTCAGGAAGTAAATGCAGTACCAGGAATGTGGAACTGCCCATGACATAGTTAATACACTTACCATTAAACAGAAGATGTGCAGGACAGTGATCCAGGTACTAGTGACAGCTATCCAGAGCACTGGGGTGATATGACTGTGTTGCATGTGTTATGAGGCAATGTGTACCAATTGCACAGTAACATGGAGTATAAGGATAGGGATCACAGAATGCTGTTATGGTCACTGGTGGCAAATGCTGACACAACCATGGCCTCTGTAAGTTACATTGCAGGCTCCATTTGATTGGCTATGAAGTGCAGTCAAGATTCAAGGTTGTCAGCCACATCACACCTTAAATCACACTACACAAATCACAGCTGGTACAGCACCTTTGTACTCTATGGATGCAAAACCCATTACCCCAGTCATGGGTGACAGTGCTTCTCTGCCTCCAAAGCTAGAACATCTAATCATGAAGCACACACATTGTCCTTCTGTTTTACTTCTTTCCGGCAAGGAACACAATGATCACACTTTTTCACTTCCTTTGTTTGCATAATGCATGAGAATGATTAGCATGGAGTCCTTCATTTCCATGTTAATGTGCACTCATTAACATGTACTGTATAGCATGGTATTTTAACTACTGTGTGGAAGTGACAACTGTGTCCCTGAATTTCCCAAAGCCAACATATGTCCATTATCTGTGGTAATGTGCCAATTGTTTATGATTACCATGCAAACATCTGATCAAGAGATGGTAGCAGAGGGCTCACTTAAGATAGCTGGTCAGAGATGGAGTATGGAGGACAAGCAGAAAAGAGCAACAGCTTGAATAGTTAAAGCAGATTCACAGAAAAAACAACTTTTTCAAGTGTTTGAAAACTAATGGCAAATTTTGATGATACAGACCTGAAGAAGGAAATAATATGAAATCATCAAAGAAAAGTGAATATGCCGGAAGCAATAATCCAGGACTTGGAAGAAGTCATCGCAACTCTGAGATCAGAAGTGCAGCAACATAGTAAAAACTGTGACAAAAACTGAAAAAAGCTGCAATGGCAAACTGGAAAATTGGATGACATATAAAACAGATGCAGAAGAAACAAAATTAGGATAACAGGAGTGTCAGAGTATTTCCTGGATACATAATTTGAAAGATTGCTGCTTTGGAACACTGCTCAGAATTAAAAGACTTGCTAGAAACAAGATTTCACTTACCCAGATTAGAAGAACCAATAATATAAAGAATTCACAGAGCTGGTTAAATAGGAAGTGCAAGAGGAGGGGAGCTGTGCCGCACATTAGCATGCCCTCACTGATGTAAACGTAAAGTAGAAATTATGAGACAAGTAAGAACACAAAATGATGCACTTTAATGGTATGTTCATAAAACTACTGGAGGATTACTCTGAAATACTGCTTAAATGAAGAGAAGGGAATGCACTTGGGGCCATTAACAGCACAGGAAAGTCCAGCATGGATTAATCATTCTTAACTGTAATATTGAATGGAAGCAGACACTGGTTCCACATAGAAGTTGAAGAACAAGCTTCTGTTTGGATATTGTCCATAGTGGAGTCTGCTGCAACAGACACAAAGAAGCTTCATGAAGAATTATGATGTAGACACAGTTGTGGGGAAGGGGGGAAACTGGAAGAGGAAGTAAACAATGGTACACAGGGTGATGTCAATAAGAGAAGTTGAGGGAACCTCCAAGATGGCTGTACACTGGTCAACAGCTTAATTTCAGCCCCTCCCAATGTGAAAAAAAAACTGAGAGATACGGGTCAGAAACTTTTCAGGTTTTAGCAAATTCAGTTACTGGCTAGTAAGTACACTACCTGGATGCCAGCAAAGAAGATACTTAGAGATCTTGAAATAAAGTCAGCTAAAAAGGTAAAAGGAAAATATTGACTAGAAAGAAACATGCAGCTGTATAGCAAAAAGTAGTTCAAGCACCAGTTTGGTGCAAGGCATGGCATACAATAAGCTAGAAGAAAAAATAAGTAAGATGTGGTCAGATTTGATTAACATAAATGAAACTTTGAAAGAGTATGTTAACCCAAATAACAAAAGGATAGAACATATGGAAGAAGTTTTTAGCAGCTATTCAGATTAACTGATAAAATTGCAAAAGATCAGAGAACAAAATGAAGAAAAGACTGGCTGGGTATGAGCCTGCCCAAGAAGAGCTGGACAGAATAAAGATGAAAGGATGAAATACAAAAGTTTGTCCAAGAATAATGTAGTCAAACAGAAGGAGACTCTGCTTTCTTTCTTCTGATAATAAAGCTGATAGAGAGACTTTGTCACTGAAACCATTACTGATGTTCCAAAGAAAAATGCTTGAGAGACAGAAAAAAAGCACAGGAGTTGACTAGAAAAATCAAAAATATCTTGGACTTGAACCAGAGTCTGGGGGTGGATGATAGAAATGAACAGGAAGAAGAACAGCAACCTTGAAATTAGTGAATAAATGTGAGCATATAAAGCATTAATCACATTTGTGAAACATGGCTTTACAAGAAAAAAGTGGAAAGATTGGACTTTTGATTACATTGTTAAACTTGTAGGGACTTAAACATATATACCCTACTTCATGTCATTAATGTTTGGAAAGACACTGAAGGGAAGGAGAAGGAAAAGAAAAAAAATAAATAAAAGTAACCAAATAAAACATTTTTTCTTATCAGTATTTGTATAACACATTTCATGATACAAATTGCAAGTTATACAGCAAAGCATTTTCAGTCATTGTTTGTTATAATGATGCTAAAGTATCTTTTTTCTTCTTTTGTCTTAGTTTTGAAAAATGTAGGAATCACAGTGTAAAATGAGAAGAAAGGTTGGACAAAAGCATGCTTAAGATAACATGCTCTAATTTTGTGTTGTTGAGGTGAGGAATGGGGTGCAAAGTGCACATATTATAATTTATGTAGAACTGATATGACCTTTCTTATTTTTGCAGGTCTGGATTAAAACATTTAGTTTTATTTAATATGTTTTTGTGTAAGCAGGCGAGTAAGTAAGATAACACTGAATGTAAGGTGAAAAATTTTCCTTTGGCAATTAAATGTTCAGTGTAAGTTGAGAGGTTTGCAGAGCTGTATGTTTGGTACTTGTTTCTCCATGGAGACAAGCTGACTATTGGGTGAAGCAATAAAAGTCAGAACACTTTTTAAAGCTAAAGGTTAATGTTTTGTGAAAGCATATCAACTATTTTCCACATATGGGAGGGGAATGGAGACAAGATAAGAACAGACAGCAATTATTGTTAGTAAAAGCACAGGCAGTAACATGCATCCTAGAATGGATAACCTTAATATTAGGTTAAGTTATATGTGTGTGTGTGTGTGTGTGTGTGTGTGTGTGTGTGTGTGTGTGTGTGTGTGTGTGTGTGTGTGTGTGTGTGCTTATGTGTACAGCTGTCAGTTTGGTACAATTGTTCCTATCAGGAGGGTTAAATTCATTATTTGAAGATATGCACAGTTTTGTGTGTTTATTTTAAGTTAATAGGTTTTGTAGGTGTGTTTGATTTTTGCTTGAGGGCTTTCATCAAAACAAAAAGTCTTGTAAAATGTGACATAGGGTTAAATATAGGTGACAAGAAACAACTGTATAAGAGATCAACTTGCCAAACATTAGTAGGTTCATGTAGCACAAAAGCTGGAAATAAATATTTAAAAAGCTGTCCTATATAATAGGCAGGAATAATAACTTTTTTGTCATAATGGTTACAGTAAACACATATTGGAATGTGAATGACAAAAGGTAAGAGTATTGAATTATATTAAGAAATGTAGAGTGCAAACAGCAATGCTACAGGAGACATATTTGGAAAATATGAGCATGTGAATTTAATAAATAATGGGTTTTAGGATGGGGTATTCATCAGAATATCAGGGACAAAGGAAACAGGGAGTACTTATATTAATTGCTAGATAAACTCCAGTAGTGATAGAAGAGGCAAAAAAAAAATAAAGATAGAAATGGGAGATTTGTGGTAGTAAGGGGCTACTGGCAAAGGAGGATGATTATGCTGGAATGTATTTATATTCTACCTAAAACTGCTGTTATGGAGTGAAATAAAATTTTGGGAAATTTAGCTTTCAGCAGGGAGCATTACTTCTAGGTGAGGAATATTACTTCTAGTTCAGGATCGGAACATGATATCCAACAATGAGGATGTATCTGGAGACCTAGAAGGGAGAATATACAAAAAAGTGGATAGATTTCTGAATAAATTTATGAAAATATTTGGTATGATATGATAACTTACATATTATTCCCCTAGGTACAATAACTGAGCTAGACTAGACAGAAATTATATTTCACAGGAACGTGTTCATTTCATTGAAGGCTTCAACATCCATCCAATTACTATTTCAGATCATCTGCCAATAAAAATTATAAAATGCAGGGTAATGAAGAAAAAATGAGACACTAGCCCTTTCTCACATACCTGTTATAAAGAGAAGAATGCAAGGAATGGGTAGTAGAAATTATTCAAGAATTATTACAGAAGTTATAAATAGTGAGAGAGAGAGATAAACTGAAAGTGGAGTTTAAAAATAGGGTAGAAATAAAAGAAAAAAGAGATATGGTTAAGAAGTAAAGATAATTAATTAGAGGGTCTGACAAAGAATAAAGTATTGCAGAATTAGGTGAATCTCACAGAAGAAGTGGCCGAACTACAGAGTGCTAAAGAGAAAATAAGGGAGTATCTGGATAATATGCATGAATTTAGAAATAATGCTGTTAAGCAACTGTTTTTACAACAATGCCAGAGCACAAAAACTCCTAGCATAACAGCTTAGGCAATAGATTGTAGAAGGAGTTATTGACAAACATAGAGTGCCTATAAACAAAAATAACAACCAGAAATCTTGCAGAGGTATTAAAAAAATTTCAGAAATTTTATGAAAATTTATATAAAACAGAAGAAAGTGAATATCAAGAAAAAGTAAACGTAAATATTTATGGAAGATCTAAGTATGCCATGTTAGAGGTAGATGAGTTTTAACAATTAATAGCAGAGATGAGTTAAAATGGTGACTTATAATCAATCTGTACGAAAGTCTACAAGAATAGATAGCATTAAGCATGGAAGCTGTGGACACCTGTGAGCTAGGAGGGAATATTTTAAAAGGAAGGGAAGTATCAACATCCTGGAAGAAAGTTGTGATGGCTTTAATACCTAAAGATGGTAAGGACCCATTAGATCTAGCTTCATATAGGCAATCTTTAATTTTAAGCCATAATCATAAAGTGATTATGTCTACTACAGCTAAAAGAATGGTGCAGGTGTTGACAAAATTGATTGATGGATCAATGTGATTTTGTAGATGTCACAAAACATTTGACAGCATTAATAGAAGAGTCATGATCCAAATGGATGCAGAATGTAAGAAAGTACATCTGTTGCTGGTGGGTCCTGATACACAGAAAACATTAGAGTAAGCTTGGATTTTATGAGTAGGGCATTTGCATTTCCTGATACAATAACAAGTTTAATTAAGAAAATATATGCGGGATTGGAGGCAAAAATTAAAGTTTGAGAGTTCCTCTCTGATATGTTATGTCTGATCAGAAAAAAAACCACTAGAGGTATTTTCTTTCCCCTTTGTTATTTGCATTATATTTAGAGTGATTAGCAAAGAAAATAAGAGACTAAGAATTTAAGGGATATAATTGGTATGGCAATCAAGAAAAGTTGGCTTTGTTTGTAGACTATATTATATTGTACCTGATAAAACCAGAAAATGGCATATCAGTGTTTTTTTTATATAAAATTAATAAAGACAAAACAAAGGTTGTAGCTCTAAACTATGTACCCAGAGATTAATTGGTTCAGCATTACCCATATTCATGGGGACATGATAAAAGGAAGTATTTAGGAATGTGGGTTAAAAAGATTATGTTATGGCAGCTAAGGATATGTGGGAGTGTGGGACGAGACTAAACAAAGGATAATACAAAAATTAGGAAACTGGAAGCTCTTCTTTATGGATATGGATAACAAGACAGAAGAAGTAAAAATGTTTTTAGTCCCTTTAGTTTTATATACAGGTCAGGCATATTTTTATCAACCAGAAGAGATAGCAATTAATAAAAAAATTGAAGAATTTAATCTGTGAGGGGAAGAGGGCAAAGGCTGAAGTTGCATACCTTCAAATAGAACAAGGTAGTTTAGGATTACTTGATTTGAAGTGAGATTTTAAAGCTATACAGTTAAAGCAACTATCCATAATACATGCAGAAAGCTATAATTCAAATTAGAAAGTGATAATGATGAAACAAGGGGGAGATTGAAGGAGAGAGTAGGATTTTGGATGTAAATCCTTAAAGAGAATAACAGCAGCCATACAGAATATTATACTCATAAAGAAGCTGAAAGTATTCTAGGAACTGAGCCAATGCGATAATAGAAAAAAAGAGATTCTGTCTATAGGGATGGCAGCAATTAAGGGTACAGAGAATAGACAAGAAGGGAGTGGCATTTACTGCAGAAAACTGGCAAAGAAACCAGGGTACTGGGAGCAAATAACTAGTGAGAGAAAGGTAATAGAATGGGAAGAGATCAAGAAGACATTTGGACTGCAGGCTATAGACTGCCTTCCCTATAAGGGACTGTTATCAGAGTATAGGCAAATAAAAAAAGATAAGGGGATCCTTATTGAAAGACCTGCTCTGATAGAGTTCTTTTATTTGAGACTAGAACAGAAGCTGATGCTAAAAAGGGTTAATTAGTATGACATATAAAATATTGCATGATAACTATAGGAATCAATAAGAGGACTCTAGAAAAGATTGAGAAAAGAGATTGGATAAACAATTCACAAAGAAATAATGGGATGACATATACATGGCTCTCAAATATGCAACAAAGCCTTGACAATTTAGGATTTTTCCTTGGAAGTGTTTGCATAGGCATTTTTAAACCAGAACCATACTGCAAAGAATTTTTCCTCATGTAGATGGCAAATGTTGGAGGTGTGATGGAGAAGAAATAAGTAACTTAGAACATATGTTTTGGGAGTGCATTGAGATGGCAGACTAAAAACTGCTTACACAGCACTCAGTCAGACGTATTGGGTAAGAAAATGGGTGTAACTAATGAAATGATTTTTTTTAGCTGAGATACAGAATCAGAATTGTCTAGACATAGTAAGGCCTTGTTAAGTTTAATTCTAGTCGCTAACAGAAAAGCATTTAGTAGAAAATGGAATTTAAAGTCTACATCAACTGCATTTGAACTAGTGAATATTGTACAAAGATAAATGAACTGGAAGTGGGATCTTTAAAAATGGGTAGGAGCAAACTACATAAACAATGGAAATAGTGAGAACAATACATGCAGAATAAAGTTTTAGAGGAAGAGTGAGGTTTAAGAGATGGCAGGAACTGAGCAATTTATGCAATTGTATAAAATAATGCATGTGATGTATAATTTGTATAACTGTGAGCATGTTAACATGGTATGTTTTCATCTATATTAATGTATGCTTGTGTCTTAAGTGATAAATCAATAAAGGTGTTAAAAAAAAGAAAAGAAAAACAACAAACATAAGTTGAGAAGAAAAGATCAAGGACAAATCAGATAACAAAATTGGAGGAAAAAACATGAAAACAGAGAAAATGTGAGTGAAGTGCACAAAAATAGATACAGTAAGAACAGCAGGAAGCTAATCAAAGCAGAAAGTCATCAGGAATGTAGTATCTGATAGCAGAATCAGCTACAGCACTGCAAGAAAGCAAAATGAGAACATACAGTTAAAGAGGATACACTGCAACTGAAGCCTCACCCTACGCTACATGCCTGAGGGTCTGAGCTGGCTTGACTTGTCAAAGGTGGGGGGATGAAAAGCAAAGTAGAACAGTAGCAGGAAAATCAGAAAAGAAGGGTAAGCCAAGAGGAGGGAAGCCATTGAGAAATGGATAACCTGGTCCTACAGGGAGAGATGACAGAAATAATGAGAAGCAGTGCAAGAAAATAAAATGAGTGGATGTACTTATTAAATCCCTGTGTATGCAAACGTTGGGTCATCACTGCATGTCAACATAATTGAGAGATTAAAATGCTGGCATGGACAGGAGAGAGGGTTATATAAGACTGAAATATACTAATGGTATTTGTGAACACCGGGCACTATTCAAAGGTAATACTTTTTTAATGCACTGTGTTCCAGAAGTAATAGAAATGAACTGAGTAAAGGGAGGAGATACAGACAGACAGAAAGATCTATGTTATGTGGTACTTCATATGATACAACTTATTTTATGATGTTTATATTTGCATATAAAAGTGAGCTTTCACTTAGAATCAGCAAGCAAGACTGCTGTGGTATACCTGAATGACACCTGGAGAATGCAGTAAAAAACATAATTATGTAAACACCTGTGTTAGGCTTAACTGCAATGTTTTAGAGGAGAGTGAAATGGAATCACAAACTTGAATAAAAGGTAAAAAAAAAGTAGTGATTAGAAAGGGGTGAGATAAACAGGAACAAACAACAGATAGCAGGCAAACAAAGAGAGGTTAAAGCAAGGACAGGGTCAAAACAGAACTGGGAAAAAAGGACAAGATAGGTTCACCATGTCTAGAGGGTGACAACTCTAACTCTATGGGGTGGTGAAGGGGCCTAGTTTAACTTGGCAGAGGAAACCTAGGAAGGAGATGCAATTATTCAAAGTCAGGAATGAGGTGGGATGTGGTACAAAATCAAAGAGTACAGAAAGGAATGAGTAGAGACAAGAAGTTATAACCTGGGACATGGTGTGGGGTTCTTGCATCCAATCAAAAGGGGAAAAACACAACATAATGAGTAG
Organism: Protopterus annectens; assembly: GCF_019279795.1. Lineage (NCBI taxonomy): Eukaryota > Metazoa > Chordata > Ceratodontiformes > Protopteridae > Protopterus > Protopterus annectens. The sequence continues at coordinate 941,683,842 of NC_056739.1, read as the reverse complement.
GATGCTATGGGAATGCAGGAAAGATCATGAGCCCACAATACATTCATGGCAGGAGGAAAGTGGCTACTCTTTTCAGAAATGGCTTACATGAAGTGATTGAAAGGGTGCAGAAAAGTGTACAGGGAAGGTGGATCATTTGTCAAGGAAGAATAAATTGGAGAAGATGGACAAAAATGATACAGAAGATTTTTACAACAGGTATTTGAAGAATGGAGTCAGATAATAAGGGAAAGACAAGAAATCATAGGACATGATTTTCTGCCACACTAGATCCCAAAATTGTTGTTTGGCAAAAGACAGTGTAGCATTATGATGAAAAGAGACTTAGGAATGTGAAAGGAGAGTGGAAGGAAATATGGAAGCAAGCACATCCTGAAAGAGAAAATACACATTTCCAGAAATTGTTTGATTCAAGCTAGTAGACTGAACAAGACAGTATGGAAAAGGAAACTCTAAAATGGTGAAGGAGAAAGAAATACAGGAGAAATACATATCAGGTCATCCAGTAGTAATAATGACAATAAGGACAAAGAGAGAACAAGGGGTGGAGGCTGGGATGGAAATGTGCAAGCTGTACATGGAATGTTCTGAAAATAAAGTAACAAATACAAAAACTGATAGTGGAGGAGAACACTACAGATAAAACAAAAAAACAGCCAACCAGGAAGATGGTGCTTCAATCAGGAAAGACTGTCCGAACTTCCAAATGTAGTCATACAATATTTATTAACAAGAAAAAAAATAAAATAATCCAAAGACAAGCGCTTTCTTCTCTGAATTTGGAGACTTTATCAAGTTAAAAGAAAATACATACAAAAGTCAGTTTTAAATATTCACACCCACAGTGTGAACCAATCGACTCACAATACTCATGAATAAACATGAGCACAAGAGTTTCACTATGCACTCGTATTTGAATCGTTTGAGTAGTTTTGTCATTATTGGTTCATACATTTTGTTCCATTGCTTACTTGAATACTGCTCCAAACTACAAATATAAAACGCATTCTAACAAGTGGTGCTATATTATACAAGGAATATAATTTAATACAATCAGGTTAGTACAATCAGGAAGGTGAATCAGAGAATGTATACATGTATGATTGCTCACAGGATGCAGGAGATCAAAATAGGGGAATAGACCAGTCACCATTGGAGTCCCCCACAGTTCAGTGCTGAGACTTTTTTCTGTTTGGCATATACATCTCAAAAGTAAAAGGAAATATCAAAGGGCTTTGGTTGACTAAGGTTGAGATGACTGTAAGCTAGGAGCAGTTATTGAATCCTCAAATGACTTAACCATCATGCAGGAAGATTTGTTCCAAACAATAATTGGTTCCAGAATCATGAATTGAAACTAAACTCCAAGAAATACATTAGTGTATCCTTTGGGAAGTCATGTACTCCAGGGAACTGCCAAACTGACAGTACCCCCTGAGAAATGACCCAGTTGTTTGGCATTTGGGAACTTGTGTATACAGTGACCCAACTTTTGACCAACATGTGCCCAGAGTCATAAGAAAGTCTCTCTATATTGCACAGCTTATGAACAAATTGATTGTGACTAGATCTAGAGATGTTATTGACCCCCTTTACAAAGCTCTCATTAGGTCAATCATTTTGTATAATGCCCACTTTTACATGTATCTGTCCAGACCCATGCAACAATTTGAATATCCACAGAGATACCTTACTAAAAGGATACAAGTCCTACACAATAGGTCTTGTGTGGACAACTTCAAAGATTTATTACTATACTCAGTATCCTACAGAGTTCTTAGAGGTGATGTGTCTGGCATACAAGGCATCCTCCGGCCTTATACAGATGGACCTACTGAACATCAGCAAGTCAAATGGCATCAGAAATACTCAGTTGAGGCATCTAAACTGAATGTTGTGGAAAGATGGATATATATCCAGAAAAGACTATCCATTCAAGTAAAACAAAGCGCATCCCTGTCCATATTCAAATGCAACTTGGATCTAAAGATGGGTAATAGAAAATGTACTCCAGAATTACCCCTCATGCCACTAATGGATAGAGGCAGTTCCTAAATGCTGCATCCCTTACATGGGTCCTCTCAAATTATCAATAGTATGATCACATTTATTCTTACTAGGGCTAATATACAATTATCAATCATGGGATAGGTAAGACCAATTAGGAAATGTTAATTCAAGCACCAAAATGGAAATTGGCTAAGCTTAAAATATTCTATAAGTGAACCTATGTTGTGGTAGTAAATAGTTTTTAAAAATTGCCCTTTTTAGATTACTAAGTGACCTTGTCACCCCCCCCCCCCCAGTCTTCAACAGCTTCTGGTGCCTCTGGAATATAGTAACAGAGAGAAAACAACTTGAATGGGGATCTTTAGAAAAGGATAGGAGCAAATTACATAGAAAAAATGAGAATTGTGGGAACAATACATACATTGGAGAAATGAGGTTTAAAAAAGGCAAGATTTAAATGAACCATGTAATGTTTGACTGACAATGATTGGGAGGATTATAAGTGATGTATAAAGTTTGCAACTAAAATTATGTCTATATGATTTGTGATGTATAATGGTTGCAACTAAGATTATGTCAATATGACTTGTTTTAATTTATATAAATGCATGATTGCCTTTGTCATAAGTGATAAATAAAGATGATTCTTGTTTAAAAGAAACATTAGAAACAAGCAAACAAAACAACAAAAATAATAATACAGGATGAGCAGAATGTTTTTTTGAAAGAAAGAAGGGTAGAGATGAATTGGTGGGCCATAACAGAGTTTATGAACAGGCAAGAGCAAAAATGGAGAACACAGACAGTGATGGTCCTTTTGACCTAAAACAGGCCTTCAGCAAAGTTAGATGTGAATTTCTCTGGAAGATACAAGAAAAAAAAAGACAAATGGAAGAAAATATTTAGGACTGATAAAACAATTTACAATCAACTAGAAATAGAGGTCATGGTAAACAGATAAGTTTCAAAAGCACTAAAGGTAGGAAGGAGGACCAGGCAGAGGTACCCTCTCTCCCCATGCCTCTTTATGCTGTTCATATAAGATCTAACAAATGAAGTGAGGAAAATATTTGCACAAGCAGCGAGATGAACAGGAATGCAGTTAGAGTTTCTAATTTACCCAGATGATTGCATGCTTATGTCAGAAAAGGTTAAGATGGCCATAGCCAAAATAATGCCAGGTTTTACAAGGTCTGAAAGGGACTTAGGGCTTAGAAGCAACCAGAGAAAGACAGTGATGATCAGAATATGAGCTGAAAAATGAAAAGGGTGGGACAAATTCCAGACAAGGAATATTCCAAATATCTGGGAGTATATGTAGGGCACACATTAAATGAAACAATGCAAAACTTTGAGAACAAGGGATAGAAAACACAAGCGATATTAGGAAACATACACACAATTAAGTAGAATGAATGTGATTAGAATGATGATTCTCCCAGTTGTAGCACATGTACTAAGAAACCTGCAACCATTGGAAAAGTGGGATAACACTCCTGAGAATTTTGCATGTGGGGTATAGGGAATGATGAGATATGCTGTCAGGAAAAAGAAACAAAACTAATGCTAAGAGAGGCTAAGAATGTAATAGCCAGAAACTGGAAAACAAGGAGTAAGTGCCAAAAGGGAGAGCTGGAAAGATTTCATATTTTTTATGAAGTATAAAGCAGAAGAAATGAGAGGGGTAGAGAAAAAAAGCAAAGGGGTTTATGGAAGGAGGTGATGAGTTACTGCCAGACAAGAAAGGAGAAAAAATGTAAAACGGAAGAGTAATAAGAAGTAACAAACCACTGGTGTAAAATAAAACTTGTACCATGCATGAGGCTTGTACAGTGTAATGTTATGAAAAACCAAAGACACACTTCTGACAATAAATGTTCAAGAAATGGATATTGTAATATATGGGAATATATTACACTGATAGTTTGCCTGTTGGAATTTTCTAACATCATTCCCACATTTTTGAGTATGTGGGTCAATCTGTCTACAGTTTTGGTATATTTTTGCCGTTTGGAGGAGTTGGAGGCCATGATTAGTTAAATCTCTGAATTCAAAATAAAAAGACATCATTGCTCTGACTTTTGTTCTTCTATCTACTGCAGTGAAGCTATTTGGGAATGGATTTTTAAGATTCTGTATGCTATAGCCGAGGTTTGCTTTTGCAACCTAAAATCTGTATGAATGGTTATTTTCTTGAGAATTCTGTTATATTAAAGCTCCCTGTTTACATTAGTTTTCCAGCAGAGGATAATCAGTTTAGTGTTTTTCATTTTGCTTGCCTGAATATGTTATTATACTGCTTTGCCGGATCTTGATAATGTTAATAAGAGGTTGCTTAAATGACTCCTTGTCCCAGAAAATGTCTTGCAGCAAACAGTACAGGTACATCTCAATGGCTTACTAGTAAGAACTCAGCTTCATGTCACCAGGATCCATGGTTTAATCCTAATTTATTTGGACTACCTCTGTGGAGTTTTGTATGCTCGCCGTGTGACTGCATACCTTTCCATATTCTCCCGTCTCCCACAAGCATGTTGGTTGATTGGCTATAATAACTTTTCTTTTATATGCAGTTCTTATTGTTTTTCTATTCTTATTCTTGCCTTTTGTGACACACAGCACTGCTGAAAGGATCCTGAGAGAGATCAGTTCTTACAGTACTATATTGTTTTGTTAAAATGTTTGTGTATACTTTCCACCACTTTAAACGATAAACTTTGGAACTTAAAATGCTACACATCTGCAAGAGCTGATTAAGCATGACTTTGTATCATTCTGAATCTAGAAACAAAAGAGGAATGGGGATCCACTTTTAAATGCATAAGTATTTCTATGAATCATGTGTGTGAATGTAAAATAAGTAGAGATTGCGAATAACAAAACATGTCAACCACTCATACTGCTAACAATAAAAATTACCAAAACCAAGTACATTGAAAAAAGGAAACAAATTTCATTTTCCAATGTGCTAACCATAGCCATACCAAAATTGAGGTCAAATATTCCTAAAAAGTAGTAGTGTTATGGGAAGAATATTTCAAAGGTAAGGTGCACAATTAGCATTAAGGGTAAGGGAAGGGTGGATTTAGGGTTAGCATGGTTTGCCAAGGTACCTGATTATGGCTGGGTCAGGGTCAAGCTTAGAGTCAGCAAAGCATCCCTGCTCCACTTTAGTAATGGACACTAACCCTAAGTCTGCCTCAGTTCCTAATCCTAACCATGCATCTTTCCTTTAAATTCCTTAGTAACACAACAATTGGACAAGACAGCTCAGATACTCATCACAGACACACGCGCAAACACACCCTAATCTCCTTACCTGACCTTTACTCTAACCCTAACCCAAACAAACACACATAATCTAAATGAATCCCCTTATCTGAATCTTACTCTAACCTGCAAACACTCACACATACACTAAATGTATCCCATTATCTGACACTTACTCTAAGCTTAAAACAAACTCACTTGCATGTACTAAATTTATTCCCTTACCTACTCTCTACACTAATCCTACTAATCCTAATACACACACACACACACACACACACACACACACACACACACACACTTGCACACAAACTCCCAGCCCTTCAAAACATCATTTACCTTTGTCAAACAAACCAGTAGTCGCTCAATGAAATGTTGTCGCAAATTGCTTGTTTCATAAATATCACTATAATTCACTTTTCACTTGTTTCAAACCAATTGAACTGTAACTATGTATGTATATATATATATATATATATATATATATATATATATATATATATATATATATATATATATATATATATATATATATATATATATATATATATATATATATATATATATATATATATATATATATATATATATATATATATATATATATATATATATATATATATATATATATATATATATATATATATATATATATATACTCTCTCTCTATATATATATATATATATATATATGTGTGTGTGTGTGTGTGTGTTTGTGTGTATGTGTGTGTGTGTGTGTGTGTGTGTGTGTGTGTGTGTGTGTGTGTGTGTTTGTGTGTAGAATGTCAATAATTTCTAAACAAAGGAGCTGAAGTATTTTATCACTGTTAGTATTACATGGCATTTCCTTTTGGAACTTACTGATTAGTGGAACTTTACTTTCTGTTACCACAAATTTAATAATTTGAGTTAAATATATATATCTTTGAAAATATATAGATCAGCAATTAAATTGTCAAGCTTCTAGGTTGACAATAGCAACATTTGTGTTCTGGGACGACTGGGGAAAGATAGTACACGTACTTAATGTGTTTGAGGTATAGTCATTAATCAAAAGGAGATGAAATATATAACCTTGTTAACTGAAAAATTTATACATTGGTGGAATTACTGAAAGAAAATGTGAGCTTAACTAATTAACACAATTTCCCTTTTTAAGCATTTCACACAAAAATAGACTCTGAGTAGTTCCCTTGTTCCTCGTGTAAGTTACCAGATATGTTAATATCAAAGTTGCACTATTTAAAAACTTTTTTAACAATCACTGATTGAAATTACATTGCTTTACTTTCATAAATAGTATGAAATATAACAAAGCACACAGCACTTATTAAAATTATTTTAATTCATCTGGCCTTGCAAAGCAATAGGTTAGTCTACTTCCTTTGTCTGTCATAAAGTTACAGGATATTCAATGGTTCATACCTAAACTCTAATTAGGAGAAAGGAGCATCCTGATTTAACAGGGGAACAAATAACCAATAAATGAATATGCTTAATAAAATTGGACATTTTTTTTTTATATAGTGTAGAAAGATCTGCTACATGTTTACTCTTTATGATGTGACTGTAAAGTAGACAAGTTTCTATCTCCAAGGAATATAATATGTTTAAAAAAAAACAGTGTAAATGCTTGCATGGCATGTAGCTTTTATATGTCTTGCATAATAGTACAAAAAAATTAGATACTGTTAGTAGCACATGAAACAGTTCTAAGTACTTTTTTGCACTTCTTTTATATACTATGACTGTACTTTTGCGGTTAAAAAAAACCTATACTGTCTGCTGCTGCTTTAAGTAGTTAATTGCACTGTATTATATTGTATATGTTAGTTGTAGAGTAGTTGTAGGCAGTTCCTGTGTTCTTGTTACACTTGGGCTCCAAACCAACTATTCTACATTAAGAAGGTGTTCTCCTGTATCCCTGTGGCAGAAGTGTGCAGATCCAACTTGTATGAGCTGGGGTTTGTTGGTGGATGGCTGATTGTATGCTTTCCTGATTGGTAGTTAGCTTAAAACTTGTTTCCCTTTATTCATATTTAAGCCTCATGGTTTCAAGATGCTACTCTTCATTAAGAGGTGGTTAACATCTCCCTTGTATAGATGCAAATGACTAGACGCTCATTTTCTCCCTAAACAACTGTCAGTGAAACCCTTCCAAGCTTTTCTGCTGCTCTAGGGGCAACTCAGTTTCGCACTTAGGTGTGTTGTGTTATTGATCAACCTTAGCCTACACAAAGCATAGGTCCCTCTTGTGGCTACCAGCACAGTCTTGCCAAATTAACCCATTCCCTTCCCTAATAAAACATACAATAAGAGTCTGCTATCATGGACAGGCCATTTCCCATCATCTCTTTGGCCAGCTTGATAGACATGGGCACCCTGAAGCAATTTAGCAATTGTCTCATGTATACTGACAACCACTTACTCTTAAAACAAATACTTTATGTGAGAGATGTAGTTACACCATGAAATTGTAAGCAAGACTCTCATAAGCACAAATTGAATGCCAAACAGGTTCTCAGCACAACCACATTTCTGCCATTAGATAAGGACACAACACATAAACCCCATTTATTTGGAGATGCTCACTAGTAACTTAGCAAATGATCAGAGGTCTCCCAAATGGAAACCACTTACACAAATAAAATGCAAAAAACAACCACAACACATAATAACACACAACAGTACCTCAACAAATAAGCCCATAAGGCATAACACTACAAAACCTAATGTATTGTTCAAAGGAGACTCGATAGTGAGACACACAGATGTTCCCCTCACCAGTCTGGATAAGGAGCGGGTTATAGTTAGCTGCCTGTCAGGTGCCAGAATCTGTCAAGTCACTCAACCACAAGTACCAGTATGACTCCATCGTAGTCCATGTGGGAGGGAATGACTTGAGATGTACCTCACTGGACTATAGGAAGAGAGGCATGACTGAGATCTCATATTATGTGTCACAGTCAGGTATAAGCCTAACCTTAAGCAGCAGTCTATCTTCTACAAGGATGATGCCACATTGCAAACAAAAAATTATTGACTTTAACAATTGGCTTAGCTTCTGGTGTCAGTCCAAGGGTATCCGATATCTGTTAGTCTGGAAAGACATAGTCAACAGGCCATGCTGCTTTGCCAGAGATGGCCTGCACCTGTCTCTTCTAGGCTTTTGGATACTGGCAAAGGCACTGGCCATCTCTATTGGGCCTTTTTTAGGCAGTATAAAAATAAAAAACCTCCCAACATAACAAAAGCCTCTCTAGATAAACTCAAAGTACTGCTGCTTAATGCTAGACTAAACAAGAAACTGCATTCCCTGGAAACAGTCCTAGCTTTGGAAGATGCTGATGTCTGTACAGTCACTAAAGCATGGTTCAAAGATGCAAAAAGCACCCCAGCCATGCAGGGCTAAAATGCCATCTACATGTTCAGACCACAAACTGAGCAAGAAAAGAATGAAAGGAAGAGGTGCATACATCATCATTAAGGATAGGTACACCTTGAGAGTAGTCGTGCAGTATGACTCTCTTGAGCTATTCAGTGTTCAGTTATATAGCTATATATCTCCCACCATAAAACAGGAAAAGCATACCGCATACCTGGACTTACAGGAGGCACTTGCCATACAGCCCAACACCTTACTCATTGGTAGTCTTAATTATCCTACCATCAACTGGAAAACATACATGACCACAAACATGGTAAATCAGAGGTGCTTGGACTTTATCAATGCAAAGGTTCTGGAACAGCTAGTCAGTACATCAACAAGAGGTTGAAATATCCTAGACATAGTACTCACTAGCATGGAAACCAGGAACCAAAAAATGTAAACAACCAGGATTTGTACACTGCCCATACTTCAAAAAAGAAAGATTGCCACAGAAAAGCTCAGTCATGGTATATCACCACTCTGCAAGGGCTCATGCTACTTCCCAAAACAGTTTGCTAAAAGAAAACAACTCAGCTCAACTGATGACCATACAATATGGTCAAATAACTGCTGTAACCATCATTACAACAGATAATACCAACATGTTTTTCCAAAAAATGGAATATTATGTAAAATGAATAACTGTCAATGAAGTTTAAAACAAAATAAATTCAACCTAAGTGCTATCGTCCCTCCACGTGTATTGGGACTTCATCAGAGATAAAATGCATCATCACATCACTTCCTATTATACACATCACCCAGTGTTGCATAACTTCTCTTAAAGGTACGCTTTCATTATTACATAACATACAAAACATGCAGCAGTAGAATTTAATCTAGAAATGTCTGTCTTTCTTTTAACAAAATACATATAAAATATATATGAAAAATTCTTCAATATATACATTTAATTTTAACCACTGAAGTTCAAAACCTTATCTTGAAACTTGTACAAAATTGTACTAAATAAATAAACTTAAAGACTTAAAAATCACAATTTAAATGAAAGTAGATGTAAGCTTTAAAATGAACATGACAGAAATCATATCATTGAGTCCATGTGGACCAGCAGCATTTAACTTGATCAGCCAAGAAAGTTCCCTGACGTCTAACCACATTTTCCAAGGTCCTCCCCTGAAATCTTCTCTAACCATTTCTAACCCCCCAAAAATAAAACTGTGACCCTCATACAAATGAATGTGTTTCCACAAGGCATTAATTTGAAGCTGTTTCTTGATCCTATAAATATGTTCATAGTGTGGCCTTTGAAAACCCTTTTAGTTTTGCCTATATAGAACATATAGCTTTCTTGACAAATTGCTACAAATCAAGCCCTTTGTTTGACAATTAATCTAATGTCTTATACCCACTACCCCCACACCTTTGATGTCCACTTCAATTCCTTCCTTTATATAAGGGCAATAGGAACATCCACATTTAAACATTCACATTTTTTGTGGTTATTAGGATGGCTGTCTTTGGCTCCCTGTAGTCTTTTTATGTAGTTCTTAATACATCATTATTTCTTGTATATAACACAGAGACCACTTTCTAAAACCTCAGAGTTAATCAGCCCTATTTCAAAATGTTTCCACTTCTTTTTGAAAATCTGTGAAATTCTGTCAACTTCTCCATTATAAGTCAGTATAAGATCTTTAGTATAGTTGAAATTTGACACCTTGGTGTCAATATTAACTGACGCTTCTGTATTGCCTAATAATGGGGGAAATAATCCTGCAACCCTTTTCCTGTTTGTTTCCTCAAAAATTTTAGAAATAAAATTGACTGGATAACCACTTCTTATTCATATGGATCTTAATCTGTTGCTTTCCTCATGAAATAAATCCAGATTGGATATTGTACAGCACAGTCTTACCAATTGCCCCTCAACTAAGTCTCCTTTTTTTCAACTTTTTTTTTATTTTTCAAATACATGTGAATGAATCCCATAGTATTTATACATAACATCTTAAATAAGTATTTACATTATTGACATTAGCCTGACACTATAACAGATCTTAATGTATACAGTTACTTTATAAGTATGTCCAATCCATTATTATAGTGTCTGATCAATTATTGTATAGTGTCAATCAACAATAAGACTTTTCCTCAAGAGTTGTTGATAAATGGCTTTGGATACATTCTTAGTTCTTTAATTTTAATTTCTTATAATGCTGTGGTCTTCAGTAGGCTGTAGAGGTCTTCCAAAGTTGGTATTATGTTTGTATTTCATCTTCTTGTTATACACTTCCTTGAAATTGCAAGTATAGTCCATTTTAGATACATGTTTGTCCTATTCAAATGAGGACCTTCGTTCACAATTAATAATACAGGAGCTTTAGTTAAATAAAATGATTCATTAAATAAAGCTTATAGAAAGTTATTAATAGCATTTCAAAATGGCTTAATTTTAACACAATCCAAGAAAATGTGGTTTGAATTTACATTGTGTACTTGCTCACATCTCCAACATATTCCTTTTATGGAAGAACTAATTTTACTGATTCTGTCTGGGGTTAAGAATGCCCTGTGCAAGCATTTCCAATTAAAAACTTTCCAGTATTGTGTAAAGGATGTATATTTTATGGAAAATAAGATATTTGGTTTAATATCTTCAGTTAACTGTATTGAGTGTCCTTTTCTTATATATTTCTTTTTTTTTCAATAATAATTATTATTTTTCACTTGTTCATACAAACATTTATCAGGAAAATACAGAGGTAATTTCCGAACAATTCTTCTATCAACATTGTATCAAGATATATCCATTATTTACATGAATGCTTTCACAATTAAAATAACATATATATACATAATTCTTCTGTGCAAAGATAATATCTTGAAATAATATGGTTCTTACAAAGGTTATGCTTTATACTATACATAACAATGGGGTTTCCTGATTTTGGTGCATTAAGCTAATATAATGTTGAAAATTTGTTCCCAAATCTTTAGATTATTTGGATGTTTACTTTGGCTATTGATAACATATTTGTGGGCTAATATGTGTTTTATCGCTAAGATCTTAAAATTTTCCCAATAAGTTTGAGTTGGGTTCAGCCAATATGTAGCTATATAGAGCTTCATTAATAGGAAAATATTTATAAATATAATCATCTGGGATCTAGGTATATTATTTGGAGGAATGCGTAATATCATAAATTTCCAAGACAACATTGAATTTTGATACCCCGTCTTTTGTAGTTGCAGCTTTAGGGAATTCCAAAGTTTATATATACATTTGCAGCTCCAAAACATATATAAGAGGTCAGCAGTTTCATCTTTACAATATGGGCACTTTGGAGAATTCTTGGAGTTGAATTTATACAAGCTAAGGCGTGTGTAGTAGGTATTATTGAATATCATGAGTTGGGTGAATGTGAGCTTTTGGAGGGAGATTGATTTTGCTGTTAATTTAATTGCATTTATGAATTTACTTTCTTCAACCAATGGTAGTTTTTCTTTCCAATAATTTGATACGAGAAGGTGGTCTTGATATTTGATGTCTTTTATCAGTTTATAAGTGGATGTAATATATTTGGTAGTTTGCGATTGAGCTTGCCATATTGAGGTACATTTCATTAAGTTCTCTTTATTAACAGTTATGTCTTTAAAGTAGCTAATAGATAATTCTTTAATCTGTCTCAAAATGACTAAATATGATTTGGGGAGTTTCATTTCTTGTCTTAGATCATGGGCAGAATAATTCAGATATGGGTATATATCTTGTAGAGTTAAGTTTATTATAAGTGGAAAGTTTTTTAAGTCTATAAGTTGATTATTGATTCTCAGGTTAGGGTTTCTATGAAAGGGTTGTAAGATCATCATATATTGAAATAGATTTAATGATCTAAAGAGATTTTCTAATAATGTTATATAAATTTTTATATGTTCCATTAGAGCATATGGTTTAATGATATCTCTGTTTAGAAAGGGTAAAGCTTTGGGATTCATGTTCATTTGGCATGTTTGTAACCCAATCTTATCCAGTTAGGAGACCAATTATTATTTTGTATTTCATAGTTAGCTATTCTTAAAATTCTATTGGCATTTATAATTAAATAATAATTTCCAAAGTCGGGTAAATCTAACCCACCTTTATTTTTCGAGGTCATCAAATTATCATATGATATTCTAGTTTTCTTTGGTTCCCATTTAAATTTAGCAAGTTTGATGTGGATTTGTTTAAATAATTTCTTGGGGATTAACACTTGAGTGGATCTAAAGATATATAATAATCTGGGTAAGACATTCATTTTTATAATTGAGACCTTTGCTAATGTAGGTAATTTTAGGTTATTCCATCTCCTTAGATCAAATAAAATTGGTTCCCAGTTTAGTTTACCATTATTGAGATAGAAGTCCTTATTATCTGTGGAGAATGTGATTTAAATTTAATATTTTCTTCAGATTTTACTTGCCCTATCAAAGGTAAAAGTGAAAAGGGTTTAGGTGTTTTCAAAAGAAATATATTGTTTTTTTTAAGGTTTATTTTATAGTTTGATATTAATGCAAAGTCTTCAACAGTAGATAGTATTTTTTGGTATCAGAGACAGGTGTTGTACAATATATATTAAGATCATATGCAAAAGCTGCCATAGAGATCTTGGTACCGTAGATTATTGGGGCATTATGGTATACATTTTGTTTAATATGCAGAAATAAAGGTTCTAAATATAAATTAAATATTATAGGGGATAGAGGACAACCTTAACAGGTACCGTTCCTGATTTGAATTCTTTTAGAAGACATTTTATTTATATATAAAGTTGTATAGGGGTTATTATATAATGTTTGTAATGTTAGGATGAATTATTGAGGTATATTAAAATAGGGTAAAATGTTAAATAGAAATTTTGTGTTAACTCTATCGAAGGCCTTTTGTGCATCAATAATAAGGGCATACATATTTAAGTTCTTTTGATTGGCATAAGAGATTAAAGTATGAAGTGTTAAGGTGTTGTCACTAGCTTGCCTAGAAGTTAAAAATCCAGTTTGTTCATTAGAAATGATTAAATTTGTTATTTTATTCAGTCTGGTAGCTAAAATAGAGGTCAAAATTTTAGTATCAATGTTTAAAAGTGATATAGGTCTATAAATGTCTGGGTTTTGAACAGCCAAATTTTCTTTAGTTATAAGAATTGTTTTGGATACATTAAAATGTAAGTCATTGATTTTGTTATTAATTATATAGTTTAATGTATATGATAGTATTTTAACAATCGTATTGCCAAAGGTTTTATAAAATTCTGCTGTAAGGCCATCTGGGCCCAGGGTTTTGTGGGATTTCAATTTTTTAATTGTTATTGTTATTTCCTCCATAGTAATTGGTTGTATTAAATCTCTCTGTAGATTCTCATCAATTTTTGGGAAGTTAATCTTTTGTAGGAAGTCACAATAATTTTCATTTGTAGGTGATTCACTTTGGTCTCCATAAATTTGTGCGTATATCAATTCAAAAATGTTAATAATATCATTAGATTTCATATATGTTTTGTTTTTGTAATATAATTCTGGAATTTGAGAGGGTGATTTGGATTGGTTAATAATTCTTGCTAAAGCCCTTGACGGAGTTTGCATATGATTAGCGTAACTTGCCAATATTTTGGTTTCATGAAATGATAATCTATTATTTTGGATCAGAAAAAGATCCTTCTGACATTTTAAAAGTTCTGTTTCTGTTGTGAGTTATGATTCTACATTAGTTCTTGATCTAGTGTTTTAATTTTAGACTCCAAAGTTTCTTCTTTTCTGAGTTGAATTTTTTTATAATAAGTGGCTTTTTGAAGGAAGATACCTCTTATCTGTGCTTTTGTTGCCGCCCATTCAATATCAGGTGTATGCTGGTGTTTGTCTATCTTAACTAGTAGAGATTTGAGAATGTCCTGGATTTCCTGAATTACTTCCTTTTTGTTTAATAAATTTGGATTTAAAGACCAATTATATCCTTTGTGTGATAAAATGTTTCTAGAATCATTAGTAAAACCTAATGTAATTTTAGAATGATCTGATAGGTAATGAGCATGAATAGATACTGAGGGGTCAAGACTGATCAGTGCTTCAGAAATTAGAAAAAAAGTCTATTCTAGACCACATTTTACCACAGCTTTAAAAAATGTAAAATTGTTAGAATTAAGAGCATTATTAGAATATTTGAAGGGATCGTATAAGTTAAAGTCATACTTAAGTTCAGTTAATGTTAAAGCCGCTTGACTATTATATGTTCTATGTTGGCTTGATTTATCCAGTTTAGGATTCTGATAAGCATTCCAGTCCCCTCCTATGATTATATAGTGGTTATTATATTGATTTAAAATAGGATAGAGTGAGGCAAAGAAAGAATGTTGATTATTACAGGGTGCATATATATTGAGAAGAATAATGGGTTTATCATATAGTGTTAACTATAAAATGATTGAAACACATGTAGGGGGTATCTGAGGAAGTCTTGTGTCTAAGACAAAAGTGCTTATTCTGTTTGCTCCTGTGGTTAATAAAGAAGATTATTGTTCTTTATTCTGTGGTACCTGGACTCTCTTTACTATTTTTGGATGAGTTTTGTTACAATTATCATCTTGGTTGGATTAAGTATTATATATGGTCAAGATGGGTTACAAACACTACAATTCAAGTTAAAGCAATTACATGACTTGTTATGTATATTTACTTATATAAGGAAATCATCATGCTTCGCCTTGATGTTCAATGTAGTGTATGTCATTTATGACAAGTTAAGACAGTAGTGTTATTATACACAGGTCCGTGTTATTAAATCCTGTCTTAAATATCTAAATTCAGCAGACTGCTTCATCTTATATGCTGATTATATATTTTATGCCTAGATTTACTAAAATCATACATGACATAACTATTATGTGTTTTTTTTTTTCTTTGGCTGTTGCTTAGTTATTTGAGAGACCACAAGCTGTAATGCATATTCTTATTATTAGCCCCTTCCAAGCATGTTTATATAGTCCATAGACTTTAAATTATGAGACCCTTCTAGTTTCTTATTTGTTATAATTATATTTCCATCCTTACATACACACATATCAGTACTTCAAGCACAGGCAACAATGCCCATCCAGTTTTGCCAGAATACCATTCATTAGTTCATGTGGCATGTTTCCAGGTTTTTCTTAAAATATCCAAACCAGTATTTGCCCTTTTCCATTTTACCAGCCTGCTCCATGCAGTGGCCACTCTGCCAGTGAATCACTCAACACAGCTTCCATTCTCACAGATATTTCCACAAAGGAAATCAGACGACTCTCTAGCACTTCCTGGCAACCCAAAACACCCCTAGAATGAGCTATCCCCATATGCCCAACACATCCGAGTAAGCTCGCCTCCCAGACCACTGCAAAGGGTACTACACAAGACCAAGTGCTCTTAGTCTTTCACAATAATTCAGACCTCCACTCTTATGTAAGTCCTTAATGTGTTTGGACCAAAATACATTTTAAATATAAAATTGTGCTTATTATTATTTATTATCAAGAATCAACTTAATGAGCTAAACGAAGTATTGGGAGACCATCAATATGTGTACATGTGGTTTAAAACAGCCCCTTTTATTATATATTTTAAACCAGAAACTTCATTGCTGAGAATAATCTCGGGGGCTCCTCAGAGCCATTAAGCATTATCGTCAGTCTGTCTCCATTACCATAGCAACCTGGTAGCGTCTGTTTCTGTTAGTGTGTCTGTGTACTGCATACCAGAGGCTCATGATGCACCTGAAGCAAAGCTTCACGTCACTGCAACTTCAAGCTTACATTTCCTCCCTTTCAGTAAGGCAGCAGCCAGGAAAAGAACGGAGAGCATACAGATAAAAAAAAAAAACTCCCAGTAAGCCGCATCAACAAGCGATAACACATTCTTCCAGCCTTCCCACCTCTCACTCAGCAGATGTATAAGCAAACTATTCTCTGCCAAAATATCCCAAATCACAGTTTTATCCACCCCCTTCCCTTGGATCCAGGCTAAAACACCAAATGTCTCTTCCTAAAACACAAGCATCAGTAAACCATCACAAGCCGCAACCCAGAGCTTCCCGGAGATGAAAACAGCAACATACAACAGCTGCCAGACGCAGCTGCTTTCACACAAACCATGTCAGGCTTAGTCAAACACACTCAAAGGTATGATACCTGCCCTAATTGATTTTAACTATGTTTAGACAGAATAATAATGATATTTGCACTAGCTGACAGACATGGCTGCATCCACGCACACCATATCAGGATTGATAAATCAGCACTCGAAGCTATGATACCTGCCATAATTGATATTAACTATGTTTAGGCAGAATAATTATGACATTTGTACTAGCTGTCAGACATAGCTGCATCCATGCATACCATATTAGGACTGATCAAACAGCACTTGTAGCTGTGATACCTGCTATAATTGATATTAACTATATTTAGACAGAATAATGATGACATTTGTACTAAGAGCTTGCTACTATTATTTACCCAGGATATACATGACATTTCTAAATCATACTTTAACTGAAGAAGGCATTAGTCTCCATGATATCATTTTTTTTTCAAAACACTCTACTGTTACTGCTGTTATATATGATGTTAAGTTGTTACATTTGAGTCTGAACTCTGATGCATGGTACCTTGTTGAATTAGTTAATTAATTACTTAAATTATTATAAGTAAATCAATGAAAAATGAACAAGATAAGTATTCATTGAGTTCAAGTAGGGGACTAGAAACGTCTATGCTTGCATTATATGTTGCTTTATTTGGCTAATATATAATGCAAATAGTAACCCATCTTGACCTATCTTTGTTTGTGAAGAATTATTGTACTCAGTTGTTTAAGAAACCCTCCTTTTTTAAATAATAACAGATGACAAGTGATGTACCATCAGTTGATACTTTGAGAGATGTATTTGTAAGAGTTATTTTTTTGGGACAGCTATCTTGGAATCAGTTTTTTTTTTTTTCTTTTTAGCATCAGTCCAAGGATTTGTTTCTTTTATTCTTTTAAGACTAGGGGCCACCCATTCCACTTCTTCTGGGATAGACACTATGTTGTTGTTTTTGATGAATAAAGTAGCTTTTTCTAAGTCATTAAAGGTTCTCATCTCATTGGCAAAAAGTATTTTTATCTGGAAAGGCCAGCTATGCTTTAATGTTGTTTTGTTTCAACTGTTTTATTATTGGCCAGACTTTTTTCCTCTGTTCTAGTATTCTGGAAGAATAATCATTGTCAAACCTTATCAGACTTTGATTGTATTTTAAGGGTGATTTTTCCAAGCAGATTTTAATATTAGTTCCTTGTCTAGAAATGAAAGACATTTTATAACTATGGATCTAGGTGGAATATTTGTTGTGTTAGAAGCAGGTTCCCTCAGTGCTCTATGCACCCCTTCAATTCCAAATGAAAGTCCCTCTTTCAAGTCTAAAAATTCAGGAATCCATGTTGTTAAGAATGAAATAATATCTTCTCCTTCAGTGTTTTCAGGCAGACCAAAGATCCTTATGTTGTTTCTCCTTTCCCTGTTTTCTAAGTCATCTGTTTTGTTAAGCAGACATGTATTCTATTTAAGCAGAAATTCTTTTTGAAGTTCTTCCTTTTTGAGTCTCCCTTCAATGTCATTTACAGAAGTCTCCATAATTATTATTTTTGTACGGTGTTACTGTAATAGTTCCTTAAGAGCATCAGTCTGTTTTTGAGAATTTAATTTGAGGTTTTCTAAGTCATTTTTAAAGCCATCCATCTTCAAAGATAGTTCCTGTAAAGTAGATGTCATCAATTGCAGTTCTTTTTTTCAAAACAGCATCTAGATGAGAATTCCTTTAGTTGTTCATATTCAGTGACTCAATATATCTCCAAATTACTTGACATGAAAATTTTTGTATATCTCCACCAAAATTGATATGTAGTTTAGTAGTTTATTTATAGATTTCTGATGTTTTAAACTTGAAAATAATAACATTTACCTATATTATCATACTAGTTTATGGAGTTCTCAAAATTCACTGCTCTCAGTTGGCCATCTAGGCTCCACCCCCCACTAGGATCCTTTTTGATGGTAGGGATACCAGCTATTAAAATGAAGGAGACTATTCAAATATTTCAGATTTCAATAACTATTAGACATAAATTTCCTTCTGACCCTGTCCTTGGTGCTCTCAACATCTAAGTAATCCATGGAATCAACTAAATACTCCAATGTAAACTTAAAAAAAAATCTGTGGTGCTATTAATGTATGAAAAAAACCCTTTAATTAATCTTCTGTGTCCTTCTAGAATATTATCACATCTTCTAGGTATCGGCCATAAAGTGTCCATGAATCTTGATACCCTGATTTAAAAACATGTGTATGCTCCCAGTAGGCCATAACTATATTTGCAAATATAGGGGTGCAAGTTGCACCCATGGCCACACCTGTTCTCTGATTATAATTCATGCCATTGAAAAAAAAATATAATTATTATCAACAATCCCCTCCATAAAATCTTTTAGGACATCAGTCAACTTGGTGAGCAATGTCTTAACTCCACTTAAATACTCACAGAACCATGCCACACATATTTCATGAGAAATAATGGAAAATAGATATTTAATGTCTATAGTAACCAAGATTAACTCATCAATGAATGTATAATACTCTTAAGAAAATCCCAGGAATTTTTGTATATGTGACTTTCCTAGCTAAGAATACCTTTTAACATTATTTTAACAAATGTTGCCATTCCGCTTGTTTTTGATCCCTTGGCATCCACTTATAGGGTGCATAGGTGGGTCCATCTGGCTTTTATGGATTTTGGGGATGCCAAATATCCCCAGTATCTAGTATGTCCAAGCTTAACATAGTTAAATTCATAGTTGTCAATTTGTTCCTGCATTCACAAATCATTTAATAAAAGATCAATTTTCCTGAATGTTAAATTCACTTGATCAATGGATGCTTCCTTATATTGATTGGCTTGGAGCAAATATTCCATCTTAGAATTATAATCAGTACTATTCATTATGACCAACCTTCTCCCTTATCATGTTTTATCAAGTGTATATCCTTATTCCTACAAATATTCTTTAGTATAAGGAATTCATTCTTATGAAGGTTATGATGCATTTGTCTCCTCTTGTTTAACACATTTCATAAATTTTGCTCACATAACTTCTCATATAGAGACAGGTCTGGAGAGGGGATTTTGGGGGATTATATGTACTTGTTTTAGATAGAGCTTTCTTCTCTTCATAGGACTGGTCATTGCCAAATAGCATGGAGAGATTCAACTTCCTGATAAATTTAAATCTACAATTGTAATAGTTAAATCAGCTTTGTTGATGGGTGCAATGGTCATTCTCTTTTCAAAAATATTAGCATGTACAGAGGTAATTTGAATGTCACTTAACATATATATCCTAAAATCACCAGATTCATTAGTGACTGTTGAGGTATTACTATTGTATGATGTTATTAATGCCTCTTCCTCCCCTTGTGATGCCTGTAAGTCCTCCCATCCCTCAAAGAATTCTGTACTGAGGAGTTGAATCTCTGCCCCTCCTTTCAATTCATCAATCTCTCCAATCTCCTAAGGGGTGGGGGATCTAAAGGGACTGATACTATGTTGCAACTGGCATCATTTCCTGTATGTTAAATATATCATTGTTATTCTGATCATATTTTCTAAAAATTTATGATCTTGGGTATGCATCTGCCCTCTCATATTCACCCTTGTCCCTCAATATTTTTCTATTTCATATTTTTAAAGTCAGTTACCATCCTATCAACATTAACAAAAAATTGTCATAATCATATTTATGAAATTGGAAGGCTAAATATTTCTTGATGTTCCTTTCCAGTTGATTATTTTCCACCTCCATGTCCATAGATTTCTAATTAAATTTCTTGAGAACTTCCATAAGTTCCCAACCACATTTATCAAATACATGAATAAGTTCCATATATAACTCTGACCCCTCAATATGCCCTGTTTGATATTTCCAAAGACGGAGCCCTTAATTTATTATGAATGCATCCCCTCAAGTAGCTATTTTTAACTGCAATTTACAGTACTTGGGCAGCTGGTTTTCAAACAGTTTCGACTGTAGTTGTACCGTACAACCCTGACTCTCATTATGTCTCACAATGTTAGTAAAACCAAGTCCAGCCTGTAACCACTCACCAACTTCATACTGGACATACCAGAACTCCTTATATTTGAAACTTGCTGCAAGCTGCCATTGTTATTTTCAAATGTTGTGTGGTTAGCTTTACTAACTCAACTCCAACTTGCTTATGGCCGCTGTGCTGGTGTAATATTCCAGAATGTTCATCGGTGTTTGTAGCGATGAAGACAAATCCTCCACTTGTGAAAGCTACTGGACCAACAATGTCAGATTTCCAATGGCTGAGACGAGCAGCTCTTGTGTGATATATCCACTCGATCCAGTCTCTTTGATGTTACCTATGTCAAAAATCATCCTCACATGGTCTAGATGCCATCACAGTGACCGTAAGCAAGTTGAGTGGCATTATAGGAGTTAAGCACATGACCTTCGAGAATAATGATGACAGGTTTCGGCAAATTTCAACATGAGCCCTTGTGGAGTGGTGGTATAAAGTGAGCTTTTCTGTGGAAATCTTTTTTCTTTGCAGTCTGGGCGGTGTACAAGTCTTGGCCATTTAATTTTTGGGTTCCTGGTTTTGAAAAAACATGTGGTTAAGGAGTATTATAAATTCTGCAACCAGCATAGGTATTCCAAAATTAGAAATTTGAACAAATATGAATGGGAAATTCTGGATTCGTTAAAGCAGGATAGAAAAATTAGAGTTATGAAACCAGATAAATGTGGGAGTACAGTTTTTGTGGATGCTTTTCATTACTCTGCAAAAATGTTGGAAATGCTTTTGACACTTGTATGTACAGTTTTTCCTCACTTAAAATTAATATTGCACATAGGAAAATTGATATGTTCTTTGATGAATTGATCTTAGAGAAAAGAATTGACCATGATTCTTACATCTATTTTTCCATTAAAAATGGTAATCCTTTCATTTTTTTGGTATTTCCAAAATCCATAATGGCACTAACATTTTAAAATATAGGCCCATTGTAGCAGCTCATAAATCAAAAACATACACCTTGGTTATGTTCATAGATAAGAAGTTAAATCCCCTACTTAAGGATTTACAACATCTTTTAAAGGATTCCTGGGATTGCCTAGGTATTCACTCTCTTACTATGGTCAGAGGATATTAGTTACCTTAATATTGACATTATTAACCTCTTTTTGTGTATCCCTTGGGATGAAGGAATAAACTTCTTTCACAATAACTTGATTGGCTTTATTTCCTTATCAGAATCAGATATTCAACATACCATGGACCTTATGGGTGTAATACTTGAAAATAATATAATTTCCTTTAAGGGACAATTTTTAGATAGGTCAAGGGTGTAACTATGGGGGCAGCTTACTCCCCAATTTATGCTAACTCACTCCATTAAAGAAGGGAAATGGGGTTTGTTTTTGATTCAAGTTATATCTTAGATTTCTGAATTACCTCTTTATTTTATGGTCATGTCTGGTTACACTGAGAGAGTAGGTGTGCTTATGTGTGTGTTGCTGTGTGAGAGCAGAGAGAAGGTATGTCTGCTGCTAATGCTAAGTCTGTTTTCAATGTCCAACTAACGGTTTTGTTTAGCAAATGGCAGTCACTGTTTATGCTGTAATATTTGAAAACAGTGTTAGCAGCATAATTGCCTTTGGTGCAGAAGACAGTCGATTTTACTCCCACACAATGTATATATGAAGGGCTGATATTGCAATGCCCATTTAATTGACAATTATTTGGTACATTTTAAGGGGGATATAGGTTCTGCATGACTGAGTGTGTCCTCCTTTGTATGAAATGTCAAATAACTATGAGCTTGATGTCGGTTTGTCAATCATTCCCTATTGCAATATTACCAGCTTGCCAGTTTTTTTAATGTAACATAGGCAATTAATTCTTCAAGGGCAGCAGGTACTAAACTTGTAGATGAAACACTGAAATGTAAAGTAGAAACTTCTTCATTAGTTACAGATCTCTTTAATGGGAATTATTCAGATGACTTTTACTTCTGCAGAGATTCTACATATTGACTGATACTGGTGGATTGCAATGACAGAAGTTTGAGTGGCCTTTTATGTTCTGAAATGAGCAGTTTGGTCATTGTTGGTTCATATATTTTGTTTCATTGCTTATTGGAAAAATATTCAATACTACAAGTTTAAAACATACTCTAACAATTGGTACTGTATTATACAAGGAATATGATTTATACAATCGGGAAGGTAAATCAAAGAACACATCAATGTATGCATGACTCTAAAAATGCATGCAAGGAGACTATGGTATGAAAACAGTCCAAAGGTAAACATAATTCTCCACTGTTCAGATGCATTTTATTTTAATGTGGATTTTAATGCAGATTTAATGAATTACAGAGAAATTTACTGCTCCTGCTATGCCTGTTTTCAATCTGAAACTGTATTGTTTGCTTAGCAAATGTCTATCAGTGCCTGTGCTATTTATTTCAATATTTGTAATCATTGTAGAAGTAAATAAGAAAACAGTGTGCACACTCATAGGTTTCAACAGTGTTTATAGTAACTGGAGAGAAATAGCCAAGTAAGGGAACACTGGAATGGCTGGTGAGGGGGGCTGCTGTAGGGGTGGGTTAAGGGGGGTGGGGGATTGCTGCAAGAGGGGATCCCTGAATGTGCCCAAACTAGTACCCTGCCTAGGACCCCATTTGACCTTGATTCAGCTTTGGCCATACCCCAAGTCTGAGTAGAAAACTACTTTGAATTTTAAACAGTATATGGAACTGAATTATAAAACTACTCCAGTAAACAACAATATTAAGGGGACGACCATTGGATCATAGGATCATAGGAAGTTACTAGCCTAATGGCCCTAGGGCCCATACAAGCCTAGCCAAGCTCTACCCTTGTTTCCATGATCAGCACCTTTTGCCCCTATCCAAGAGGGGCACAGTTGGAACCCCCGGGTGAATTTATGGCTACCCATCCAATCATCCAGATTGCGATTGAAGAGGGCCAGTGAGGTGCTCTATTTGACATGAAGTGAGACTCTGTTCCAAAGGTGTGGTAATCTCTGGGAGAAACATCTGTCCCTCCAGCAGGTTCTCTTAATGTCATGTATCAGGTAAGGTCTTTAGAGCAAGTAACTCTTGTACCATTTGACTTGTGGATATGCAGCATTTCCAATAAAGCAGGGTCAAAGATTGTCTTATATGCAAGGCAGGGATAGCTTCTGAGTAGTCAGTATGAAACAGAATAAAGTCTCAATGATTTCAGTTGATCCACATAGGACAGATGCTGAAGACCTTGAATTTTCCTTGTAAGGAACCTTTATGGTCTCTCAATTGCTGCAGGTGCTTGGAAAGGTACATACCAAAAGGGGCATTGTAGTCAATTATTGGCATGATGAGTGAAGAGTACAGGGAGGTTATGACTTCTTTTTTTCTGGAGGCAATGCTCTTACTTATGAGATGAGCAATACAGAATGCCCTCTTACCACTGTGGAGACATTTTGATCAAAGGTAAGGTTGCTGTCAACCTGTGTTCCCAGGTCTCTCACCACTGAGTGCATACTTATGGTTTTGCTATTGATGTGGTAGTTAGCAGGAACATCACTCTTACCAAAAGGGATGATAATGCATTTTTTTGCATTGAGTTTAAATCCATGACTTTGGCACTTATCATTTGTTTGTGAAAGACACTCTTGTAGGATGTTGACATCATTTGGAGACTCTATGACCACTCCCAGTTTGCAGTCATTAGCAAACTTTGTCAACCACAGACCTTTAGTTTTTGCTTGTACTTTGGAGAAATAGATTCCAAGCAGTAGATGTCCCAGGACTAATCTCTGTGGAACACCACTGGTTACAGGTCTGCTGTTGGAGGTGAATTCCCATATTTTGACTATATGGGTTATATCAGTGAACCAGTTGGCAGCCCATCTAATGATATAAGGGTTGATACCTAGCTGGGTGAGTTTGTCAATGATGCTTGAGTGGGGGGTAGTGACAAAAGCCTTGGTTAAGTCTAGGTAGCCTGTATGCACAGATGTCCCCTCGTCCAGGGCCTTGGTGTCTGTCTCAAAGAAGTCCACCAGGTTTAACAGGCATGATCTCCCTTTGACAAATCCAAACTGAGTAGGGTCAATTGTTTGGAGATTATGTATATCTTTGAGCTAAGTTCCATGATGATTCACTCCATGTTGTTGCAGGTAAGGCTAGTGAGGCTTACAGGTCTATAGTTCCTGGAGTCAGTGGAAGCACCACCCTTGCGCAAGGAGAGAATGGTGGCCATTTTCCATTCAGATGGGACGAAGTCGGTGCTTAGATTAGGATTGAAAAGAGGGAGGGGCTTATAAACAATGTTCTTTCATTATGAGTAATGAGTTGGTTTCACTGGACAATGGGCTTAAAATTTTTGTTAGATTACGAAAAGAGAATTGTAAATCTTAGGGGGTGATTTATATCTCAGTTTGCACAGGTTGTCCTAGTTTTTACATAGTGAAAACAGAACGTACATTACAAAGAAGGATTTATGAACATCTTTATGATATTAAGACAAAAAATCCTAACAATGCACTTTTTAAACATTCTCTATTATTTGGGATGACCTGTGAATTTAAATTTGCCATTTTAGAAAAAGTGGAATACAATTTGAAAGGGGGTGATTGGTCATTAAAACTGGAATTTAAAGAACCTATTTGGCAATTGAGATTAAATACTGTTTGACCCCACTTGCTAATAAAGTGGTATTAATTTCTTCTGTACTGAAGATGCAGTCAATAAATGTATAAATTCATAAATTTACAGATTTTTTAATTTACAAATGTAATAATATACAATTGTATGATAAAGTATTTAACTTGGTAAGATCTTATGTTTTTACACTTTTAAAAAATATATTGTTCTGATTTGATTGATCTCTGCAAATACATGGGTAATATGCAATGTTTACTATATTTTATTTCTTGATGTTTTGCACAAACATAGGGAAGTGGTCAATATGGAAATTATTGAACATCAGATCTTTTCTTTTGATTTAATATGATTCAATTCTGTTTCTAAATGTTTGAGAGGTTACTTTTTTAGAAGGTCAAGTTTTTGTAGTTACTGTTCCTTTAAAACAGGGATATTTAAGGAGGCATGATGGTTACTTTGTAGATTCTGATGAAGTTCCAGTATGGGTAATGAAAACACTTAATCTGTTATTTCTCTAATAAAATACATAATTTTATGGGGGTACCTAGACTCATTTGATCAGTTGCTGTACCGTGCTGTGACTGTTTTTCCAGTTTTGACCAGGCGGCACTTTTTAAGGAGTTATAAATCACTGGGTGAAGTGTATAATAGGAAGTAATGTGATGATGTATTTTATCTTGGATGAAGTCCCGATACATGTGGAGGGACAAAAGCGCCTACATTAAATTTATTTAGTTTTATCCTTCAATCACAGTTCTTTGTTTTATGTAGTATTCCATTCCTTGGAAAGATCTGTTTGGTAAATCTGTTGTAATCACTCACAGTGGTTATTTGACCACATTGTATGGCCGAAGGTTAAACCAAGTTATTTACTTTTAACAAACAGTTTCGGGCAGTAATGTGAGCACTTGTGAAATGGTGGTATACAGTGACTGAGCTTTTCTGTGGCAATCTTTCTTCTACAAGGTCTGGGCGGTGTACAACTCACTAACATGGGAGAGCATTACCCCTCCCCCACGTGATGTCCTCCCTGGTAAGATCGGACCATAAATCAGTCTTATTCAATATAATTATAAGACCGGATACCCAATCAAGCTCAAAAATGCTTAATAATCTTTCAAAGACAAATTACCTCCTATTAAGTCATGGTATGAGAAATTTCAAAGCCCCTTGAATGCCGATAACATGGACTGCTATGCAGAGGTGTACACCAATGCCCTATATAACCACTTAAGCAGTTGTATAGACTTGGTTGTACCTGACCAGATTACAACCAGGTCTTACCAAAAAAACAAGCCACCATGGTGTTCCCTTGTGTAAACAGGATATACAACAAGACAAAGAAACTAATGTCTAAAAACAAGAGAGAACTGGCTCAGCAGTGGAAGAAATCCCTCTCTAGCTTAAAAAAAAAAAAAGAAAAAGAAAAAAAAAAGATCCTGTCAAGTCCTACAAAGCTAATTACAAAGCAAAAATAGCCTTCCTACCTAAGGATAATCACAAGGCATTCTTTAGCCATGTCCAAAATCTTAAAGGGAATACCCAGCTATGTGCTGAACTGGTTGTGGATGGACCACCCATACTCAACCAGAGGTAATAGCCAACCTGATAGCTGACAGATTTGAAGCCAACTTCACCCCCCTGTCCCCTCGAGTCATCCCCCAAAGTATACATGCCACCATTCCTCAGTCTATTATCTCAAGAGAGCAGACCATCTTGGTGCTCTCTAAGGCCAAAAACATGGCATCAATGGAACCAGACAACATCCGAGGTTGTCTTTTAAACAACATAAAACATGATCTAGCATACCCACTTGAATTGCTGTTTAACCTGCAAACTGTCTACTTTCTTCCAAATGGAGGACAGCAACAATAATCCCTCTGCACAAGGTGGGACCATCAACCCATCCTGGGAATTATAGGCCCATAAGCTTGACTAGCCTCATCTGCAAGGCCGTAGAAAGAATCATTATGGACCATATTAACAAGGGCATAGGTTATCTCCAAACTCTGGACACAACCCAGTTCAGATAAAGGTAGATCATGCCTGTTAAACATGGTTGACTTCTTTGACAAAGTTGTAATCCACAAAGAACTGCAAAACAAGGTAGTCCAAAAGTATGAACACAGCACACCTGGAGCCATAATTCATGATAAAAAGGTTGCTTTAATATTGAAATGCTGATAAAAACATGTTACAGATAAGTGTTTTCATCTTCTTAATGAAAACGTCTTCAGATAAAACCATGTTTGAAAGATTGAGTCCATATATACACCAGTCTAAGAAAGAGAAATAAATCACATAAATGCCAAGCCCCAGTGATGTCATGCTTCCTTTGGGAGGATTTAATGAGTATTTTTAGAAGATTTATGGGACCATGCAGGTAGAAAACTGACATAAATTGCAAAAAATTAAAGTATACATTTGCTTCTGATATTTACATACTAATAATGTACTGACAAAATATTGTAGACATCACCTTTCTAAAGATTTCAGTTTTAAAATATAGGTGATGGATATCTGGTCATGCAAACCAAGCCAGTTCATGGTATTAAGTTTCAACAGCCAGCAAAGTTCATTTTTTCCAGATTGAGAGTCCATGGGCTCCCTCTATCTGACAGGGGAAATTGTTCTAAAACAAAACATTTGCAGCAGTGGTCAGGGTAAGCCATACTATGTTTGGAAAGAGCATTGGTATCCTTTTTTCTTCTAATATCATAAGTGTGCTGATGAATTCTGTCACATAGATGTTTTTCTGTCTTACCAACATAAAACCCTTCACTGTGTTGGCATTGAGCATAATAAATGACTTTAGTAGAATTGCAATTAGAATATTTTTAGGTCTAAACTGGACATCATTAATGACATATGAATTACCAGTTAAAATATACTTACAATACATGCAGCAGCCAGATTTCCCCATCACGAAGTGCTTTGATTGTTGAATTGATTTCTTCTCAAATAAAGCTTTGAGGTTTTGTGTCTTCTTATAAACAATGCTTGGAGCTAGACCTACATGTTCTCTACTTTGTTTGTCATTTGTCAAATATTCCAATTTTTAGTAAGTATGCTTCTAATATGGTAGCTGTCCAGATGAAATACTGTAATAAAGGAATTCTTATAATTATCGTTCCAGATAGTGATATGTGTGGATGTTTGAGTACCCATAAGTGGTGTTGCCACAAGGATGGGTACGAAGTGCTTCTTTTCACATTTGTTCATGACCTTGATCATTGACTCATTAATAA
Organism: Protopterus annectens; assembly: GCF_019279795.1. NCBI lineage: Eukaryota > Metazoa > Chordata > Ceratodontiformes > Protopteridae > Protopterus > Protopterus annectens. Next base: position 941,655,115 of record NC_056739.1, on the reverse strand, counting down.
AAGTAAGTGGATATCCATGTTTTGAAAACATGTCCCTTAACAGGTTGCATTCGTCCCAAAATCTTGCATCTTCTGTGATCATTTGGGCAGCACAGATGAATTGGTCTTTAATGACTGCTCTCTTCTGCACTCGGAGGGGTGCATTTGTGTAGTGGAGAAATTTGTTAGTTTGGTTTCTTTCCGTTAAATTCTGGATGTAAATATTGTATTAATATTGTCCTTTTTGAAACAAACATCTAGATATGCTATATGGGTACCGTGGACTTGGTGGATGAATTGGAGAAATTCAGTGATGTTGATAAACTCCAGGAACTGAGGAATGATGTCAACATCTTCATACCAATAAATAAATATACCGTTCAGGTATCTGGTGTAAAATCTGCATGAACTATAGAAAGTGGACTCAAGGAATTTTTTTTTCCCTACTACGTCATGACTACATTGGCAGATAGACCCCTGCATGCTGAACCCATGGCTATGCCTTTTGCCTGTAAAAAAATCTCTTTATTGAAAATAATGAAATTATTTTTCAGTACCAGTTCCATCAGATTTTTATACACATTTATGATGTCTTGTTGCAGTCCTTTGTCAGTTAAAGAGTCCCAAAACCTTTCCAGGCTGACATGAGGTCAGATGACAAACTACATGTCAGGGAATGTGATTAATTTTATCCAAAAAAAAAAAAACACAAATCATGACAGATGTGTGATTCAGCCATTGCAAATTCTTTGATCTTGACATCTAAAAATTTTGAGAGAGGATGAGTGATGGATCTTCTGGCATCTACAATTGGCAGAACTCATGGTTGTTCAGTAGTCTTATGGAGTTTAGGAACCCTAAAAATGGTTGATATAATTGGTTTGCTTGCATTTAAGAAGTTATAATCATCAATTGAGATCTGCTTATCAATAAGTAAATCCATGATATCGGATCTAATTCTTCTGTAAGCAGTATTAAGTTCATTAATCAAAGACTTTATGTAAGTGTCATCCTCTAAAAACTCTTTCATTTTTTTGCAATAATCGATTGTATTCATAACAATAAGGTCACCCCTTATCAGGTTGCATTATCCTGATTGCCTGGTTGTTTTCAAAACTATGAATAAGTTCACTTTTGGCCTTAGTTATGTTATTATTCTTTTGGGTGCCTTTATTCTTGTTTTGATTCCCAGGTGAAGTAACTGCAAATATCCAGTTCACAGTTGCTCTTGAAGCATTGAATAATAGGATGGATGGGAGTATTAAAAGTACTAGATACATGTAGGGGGTTAAGCGCTCCATTACAATTTTGAAATAATAAGTTGAAGTTTAACTTCCTAACATAAAGTTTTAAATCTATCAGGACAGAATCCACATCTGTTACCTTATGTGGTATGACTGTCATACCCTTTGCAAATAAATGACAACACTGTTCATCCAATACACATGTACAGTAGTTGTACACTTTGAAATTGCCTGTTGAATTACATACAATATTGCAAGGTGGTAAAACAACACCAACCTTTTGATTCACCATATTGTCAGTGGGAATATGGGGTGCAGTTGTTAAAATTTCCCTCTGTTTCATCCTCTCCTGCCCCTCCCGGCAACTCTTCATGGGGGTTGTCTCTGTGATGGGTCCTGCCTTTGCTAAGGTGGGTGTTGTTCCCATTCCCTCAACCTCTCTGATCATCTGAGTAGGGAGAAGGCTTCTTTTCTAAAAATAATAATCCAGATTTGATGAACTTGCTTGATTTGGAGAGTCACTCTTGGATTCCTCATTATTATTATGACAGGTATATAAAAATTGTTTTTAATCCTTATGCTTTTGAGGGAGTTGGGGGTGTTATGCTTGGTTATTATCATGCTCCTTTCTATCCCCTGTGAGCTTTTTAATTTTCCAGTCGCTAATGGTGTTCACATGTTCACCAATACTGTTAAAAATACTCTGTATTCACTTTTATGTTGTTCATAGTCAATATAACGGGTAATGCTGCAATCTAATTGGATTGTTTCAGCAATAAGTTCTTCAGGTTATTATATTTGATCAGAACGTCCAGTTATTCAGACCCGTGTCTGTTAAACAAATTAAGTAGCTCCACATGTAACTTTGAACCTTGGACTAGGCCAGTGGGAAAGCACCACATATGCAGGCCTTTAGGGACAATGTTGTCCCAAATACACTCCACAAAATAAGCATTTTCCAATTGGAGTTTCTTTACTTTTCAAAGTTTATAGTCAAATTCAGATAGTTTTGTAACCATGTCAGGGTTATTAGCAGTTTGCATTCTGCTTAGAGAAATATCAGTGTTAACCCAGGCAGCAACAGTTGGTAAATTATTAAAAAAATAATTTCTACTTACTTGTGAATGATAACCATCATGCTGCAGGCCATTAGCATTAATATTCTGGTGGGTATTTGCTCCTTGTGAGTCCTGTCCCAATGTTATACTAGGTGTAGATGCTGTAGTTTCAATTGCTGAAGAACAGGGGGTGTTTGGTGGAAATTGGTGTACAGTGAGAGAATCCAGATGTTGAGTCAACTGTTGTACTAGCAATTTTAAGTTTCCTACAGTTTGTTGCAAGCCTTGAACATCCATGTCAGAAAACAGTGGTTGAGAAAAGTCCCCAGTGTGTGTGCATATGGCCATGAGAAACAAACAAACTTGTAATCCTTCTTTGAGAAAGTTGCCAAGGACCTGGATGAGGGAAAGAGAGGGCATACCACCTATCCTGACTTAGCCAAGGTATTTAACTGAATCCCCCACTCAGGTATTATAGCGAAACTGTACCATTTGGAAACTAACCCATACGTTATCAGATGGGTAGCCAACTGGCTCACTGACAGGAAACATATTGTTTAATGGGTGGCTTCACCTCTGACAAAAGACCAGTCACCAGTGGCATACTATAGGGTTTTGTGCTGGGCCCCTTACTTTTTGGAATTTATTTCTCAGAAGTCCAAGCATACTTGGTTGGCCTGTGGCTGACCAAGTTCACTGACGATTACAAATTTGGAGCAATCATTGAGTCCCCCGATGATGTTAATGTACTGCAGACAGGGTTAATGCAGACAAATGATAGGTTCCAAAGCCATGGATTAAAGCTAAATGCAAAAATAATTCATTATTATTCCTGGAAAATCTGATATACCTGCTAATTACATTATAGACAGCACCCACCTAAGTGTAGACCCACTGGTACGTGATCTGGGTAATCAGGTTGATAGCATACTAATCTTTGTCCCCCGCATATCCACAGTAGTAAGTAAAGCCTTCTATGTGGCACATCTTGTAAGTAAATGCATTGCTTCTAGATCTAGGAATGCTATAATTCTATTATAGTCTGTCTTCATCAGATCATTAATTGAGTACAATGCTCCCTTTTGCATGTCACTCACCAGACACCTGCAACAATTAGAGAGACCACAGAGGTTTCTCACCAAGAAATTACAGGATGCACAAAACAAGTCTTATGCAGAAAGACTGAAAACGTGGTCACTTTATTCTGTTTCCTACAGGTTGCTAATGGGTAACCTGCATTTGGCTTACAGGGCAGTCTCTAACATGGCACTGATGGAAATGCTGCAAAGTCATAAATCAAACTGCAGGAAGGTCACTCGCTCCAACAATCTTAACCTAGCCTCTGACATGAACAGGTCATGCTGGAGAGATAGATATATCTCCCCTAGACCTCCACTTCCCTGTAACAAGAGTCCAAGTCATATGAAACAGAGCTCCTCCCTGATCATCTTCAAATGCAACCAAGACCAATGGATGGGTGACTGTAAATTCACTCCAGTGGTGGTGCCCATGTCCATCCTGGACAGAGAAAGTTGGTATTAACTACCATACACCCTTACCTCTGTGAACTTCACTCACCTAACCACCAACAATTGGGGCAACTCAGGATAAATATGCCTAAGCTTGTAAGGGCTCTAGGGCCATTAGCCTAATAACCTCTTATGAACCTATGAACCTATAAATTGAAGTGTAAAGGGCAGTTACAGTATCCCTAAGCAGAGTAGTTTGTTACTTAACACTGACATACATGCCTATAAAACTATTCCTAAAAGAACCTGTTATTATTGGCCAAAGATATCCATAATAGGGCTCATACTGCAACTTGCACATATCTTTTATTTTAATATTATTTTACTATCTTTCTTATGCCATTGATATAGAGCAGGGATTTTATTAGAAATCCTAAACAGTGTGCCATGCAGTTTAGGTACTTATTTGTATAAAATATTAAGGAAAATACATTGCTATGCATTAGAGAAAAAGCTACAGATGTTTCTTTAATGTGATTTTTCTTTCTTGGTGAAAGACAATGGGGGTGAAATACTTAAGCAATAACCCACGCCTGGGTGTGGGTAATGCTAGATTTACCCACGGCTGGTGTGGTTTAGTTACGAGGGTGAAGCCTAAGTGGCCAAACAAAGACAACTGTGGGTAAATCCAGCATTACCCACACCCAGAAGTGGGTTATTGCTATTATACAATGGCATTATTTAAGAAAAAATACTTACTTTTCTTAAACAATGGCATTGTATAATACCTCCTTGCTGCCCTTCCGCAGTTGTCCAGTATTCTGCAGCAGTTCTGATGTACTGTGCATGCCTATGGTTATGCTGTACTTCACAGCTGTGTGTGGAAGCACATAGCGAGACAGCTTTAAAAAAAGCAACGGAGAAATGAAGATCTCCATTGCTTCTTTTTTAAGATATATCACTATGTTAAACACATTTAACATAGCGAGATAACAGCAATGGAGCTCTTCCGTTCTCTCTCTTGGGTGGCCGGACCTTTTTCCATTAATATAAGTCTGATTTACAACATGCACGCTGAACAATCAGCAGGCACATTTTGAAATATTAATGGGGGGGGGTCGTTGTATAATATTTGTTATATTACAGAAAACAAATTAAACAAATAAATACAGTTGCACTTTTTTAATGTATAAAAAACTGTTTACTTGTGTTTAGGGTAACTAGATCTTATATCCCTTCATTAACTGCTGTAAGCTTTTGGATACTTGCCATCTATAAAGGGTGAAATGGTTGCTAACAAAAAGCCTTTCTATATTTATGCATTTTGACCACTACTGAAACAACTGTCACCTTTTGGTTTAGAAAAACAAAATAGCAGATATTACTAAATGAAAGCATCATTGTACTAAAAGTCAGAAACTCATACTATTCTAAGCAATCCATGGAGTTGGATATGTATTGGTCAATCTTTCTTTGCTGTAAGAGCAAAAGACATTTAAAGGTATTTGTTGACTGGTGTCTTTTGTGTATTATTTCCTTCAGTTACCTTTTGTTAATATGTTTTTTTGTGATTGTTGTCAGTTACAAATTAAATGTTATTTATAAAAAGTTCTGTTAAAGTGATTATATTTGTGTTTTGCATTCTGTAAAATATTAGAACAAGAAAATTAATTAATGCATCTATTTTATTTTCAATTTTTATTTGAGTGTTTCGGTAACGATATACATTCTCAGTCTCTAACATAGCTAATTATGCAACTTTATGTGGATACACTTGAGAAAACAAATGCTGATGACATTTTTTTGTTGGATGTGAACACTAGTGTTCACAAGTTTGAATCCCCCTAGTCAGAAACTAACATTCCTCATAGTATGGTCCATCAGACAGGGTGTCACTAGTTAGGTACAAATGGATCCTGAAAACTGTTTTTGTATTACTTAATCAAAGTGACATAATTGTTATGCGAATTAAGCAGGATAATTTTATATTTTCAATGCCATATGAAATATTGACCTATGTGTCTACTGTGAAAACTTTCTTTACTGGCCATTTCTTACTGTCTAAATCTACAACAGTAGAAACAAAATGGACTGACTTTCAATATTATAAATGACCACACAGTGTCTTGAATTAAACAAAGTTGTAAATATGTCCATTAATATAATATTTTAATTTTGTAATGTGATATTTGCAATGGTGATTATAATAATTACAGCAGAAATGGAAAATATTGTGAGAAATTAGTGTGTTTTATTAAAGTATGCGCACTTTTAACAAGTGAGATTGTTGAGGAAATAATAATGGCATATTACTGTAAATGAAAAAAAAACAAAATAGCCGTGACATGGAATAGCCAAAGGATATACTGAGTTCACCTAGACTGCGACAGGAGGCACATGATATGGAAATGTTTGCCTTCTTCCATAGGTCATATTTCTGTATGCTATCAATTTCACTATTATTTATTGTCTACTTAAAATACACACTAAATACAATATATGGATTCATCTGTTTTAGATGGCAGGAATATTATAGCAATAACCCACGCCTGGGTGTGGGTAATGTGGGATTAACCCACGGTTGGTGTGATTTGGTCCCAAGGGCGAAGCCCAAGGGACCAAACAAAGACAACTGTGGGTAAATCCCGCATTACCCACACCCAGAAGTGGGTTATTGTTATTATACTATGACATTATTTAAGAAAAGAAATAATTACTTTTCTTAAATAATGGCATTGTATAATGCCTCTTTGCTGCCCTTCCGCAGCTGTCTGGTATCCGCGGCAGTTCTGATGTACTGCGCATGCCTACGCAGAACATCAGAGCTGTGACCAAAAGCAACGGAGAAAGCAAGATCTCCATTGCTTTTTACTGTTTCGCTATGTTAAATGGGTTTAACATAGCGAGACAGCTTTAAAATAAGCAACGGAGTCCATTGCTTATTTTAAAGCTGTCTCGCTATGTTAAACCATTTAAACTCGCTATGTTAAATGGGTTTAACATAGCAAGACAGCTGTAAAATAAGCAACAGAGATCTCCGTTGCTTATTTATTTATTTTTTTTTTAAAACAAGTTTATTGTTTTAACATATAAGAGAAATATCATAACAATTTTATACAAATAATTAAAAATAGGTATTATTATAATATTCAACAAAACAACTAAAGTATTTACAAAGACATCCACTACAATGAGATCAATTAATTAAACTAAAATACTGTGCTATTGAAATTAGAATTTTTTTAACAAATTTTGTAAATTATCCCATACAATAAAATGTGATGTTTTTCTAGTTGTTCTCATTCTAATTGTGCTTATTTCCATATGACACATTATATTCATAACATTTTTAAATTCATTGAAAGAAGGAGGTGTATCTGAAATCCAATTTCTAGATATTATTTTCCTAGCCACTGCTAGGATAGACCATAACAAGGGAAGCTTAATCTTTTTAACACATTGAGGTACAGGTGTGTTGAATAATATAAGAGACTTAGAAATAATGAAATTATCTGTAAAAGAGCCTGCAAAAATTCATTAATTGACTTCCAGTATTCTTTCAACTTCATACAGTCATAAAACATATGAGCCCAGTCAGCATTAATTTCTACATTACATCTCTTACATAGATTATCTTTATTATTAATTTTATTCATCATCAAAGTTGTATAAAAGATCTATGTAAAATTTCCATGTATAAAGTCTCCAGACAATGGAAGATGTAGTTCTATAAGCAGATTCCAATATATATTGTTTATCTTGTTGAGTTGGTGGGTCCCCATTAATAGAGGTGAAATAATTCCAGTATGAATCTACATTGTAAAAAGTTTCTTGTCTGATAATTTTATGTATATATGAAAGTTTACCTTTATCAGAAACTTTATGCTGTAAATTTATTATCAAGTAATCAATCAGTTTTGGAATAGATTCTTTAACTGTTATAGACATTAGATCTATTCTATCAATGAGATGTTGTCTAAAGATCTGAACCTCTAACCAGCAAGTTTCTCTTAGATCAAATTCTTGTTTTAAGAAATCTAGATTTTAACTTTATTATCAGATATCAGCTGATACCAGTACTTTAGATTATTATCTATAGCTAAATGAGCTCCTTCAGAAGTAGATGACATAAGCATACCCTGAGTATAAATTATAGGAATACAATAAAATTCCATTCCCTATACTTAGGGTGCATGAATATAAAGTTACGATAACTAATAATAATATTTAATGGGTAACAGACCATATGTTTAGGTGTAATAGGTGAAGTACAAAATTCCTTTAGCAACCACAACATGGAGTTATTTATAATCATATTTTTATGTGTTAAGGAGATTTTCATGAAGTGCATACTAATTAGCTCCCAATAATCTTTCCATTTTGCGACATATGACCGATCTATTAATAAAGTAATAACTTTTATAATAGAAGAGATAATATATAAATTAAAGTCTGGAAAAGAAATACCCCCTTGAGACCAGCTATTAGTATGTTTCTTTAATGCAATCCTAGGTCTATTAGGTGCCCATAAGAAATTTAACATTAGTGTATTCAGTTTCTTGATAGTTATTTTTGTAGGTGAAAGTATTATTGATTGTATTAAGTATAAAATCTTGGGAATATTATCATTTTAATAATTGTAAGTCTCTCCTCCATAGTAAAAACATATTATTCCAGGTATTAAAAAGATTTTGTATATTAAGAAAACAGGTATTATAGTTATTATATATAATAGATTTAATATCTTTAGATAGTATTATACCTAAATAAGTTATCTGACCTGAGTTGGGTACATATTTAGTAAAATCACTAATGAGAGTATTTTTTCGTGTATATATAGGTAGTATTTTAGTTTTTCTTCATTGAATATTAAACCAGAAATACTTTTAAAATTCATCATTTTATCAAATAAAGACTGCATAGAAGAATTAGATCCTGCTGATGTAATTAGAACATCATCTGCAAAAGTTGAATTTTTGATGTTGTATTTTCTTCTATTTCAAAACCCTCTATGTCAGTACTGTTTCTAATCAAATTAGCCCAAGGCTCCATTACTAAAGTGAATAATAGTGGAGAAAGTGGACATCCTTGCTTTGTACCTTTAAGAATGGGTATTTTTGTGAAACATATGTTCCTACCTTAATATAAGCCAGCGTTCCTTTGTATAAATGCTCAATTAAATTTACAAATGCATCAGAGAAATTTGTGCACTTCAGTAAGGTAAACAGATAGTCCCAACTTACTGAATCAAATGCTGAACCTATATCAAGACTAATAAGTGTTAAATCTTTCTTTTTCCTATTTGCAAAATCAATTAATGTTAAAGTTCTTCTTATATTATCAAAAGTATTTCTATTTACAATGAAGCCCGTCTGATCTATGTCTATAATGCCGGGGATAATTGTCTTCAATCTATCAGCAAAAATACTCATAAACATTTTATAATCAACATTAAGTAATGAGATGGGTCGATATGAAGAACATCTAGTTGGATCTTTATTAGGTTTTAAAATTGGTGAAATAAATGTATATTGCCAAGATGGGGGGGGTTATTAACTCAGTTTGGGCCAGAATAAAAACCTTATGTATTAATGAATATGTAGTTTTAGAAAGGATTTTATATATCTCTGGTATAATACCATCATTACCCGGTGCTTTGTTTGATTTAAGCTTATTTATTTGTGTAATAACTTCTGTATATGAAATACTCTTGTCCAATAGTTTAATCTGTTGTTTATTAAGCTTTTTATTCATGTTTGTGGTTATAAACTCCTTTATTTTATCTTTAGGTTCCATGTTAATGTTGTTATGGTTAATCTTGTGAAAGTGATTTCTAAATTCATCCAGTATTTCTGGTATACTAGAAACATTCTTCTTTTTCCTTAGAGAAAAGATTTCTTTGATATGGTTTTGTTTATTCAATCTTTTGTTTTATTTTTAAGTCTATGTAAGTATTTGGGGCTTATTGAATAAGACAAAAACTTGTATTTCTCTAAAGTTATTTTAACTTTATGAGTTAAAATTTCTTTGTATTTCTCATTTAGTTTGTTTATTTCTTCAATAACTTTCTT
>NC_056739.1:941600294-941640294 GCF_019279795.1 Protopterus annectens | reverse complement strand
AAACATATAACAAATCATTTGTTTTTAGTCTCTTCTTCTTCTCTGAAGTCTTCCAGGAAGCTTCAGTTGCCAATCTCTTTAATGAAGAACTAGCCCATTCCATTTCTTCTATTTTATCCAAAATCCTTTTTCTTTGACAAACAGTAAAGCAGAGTCTAAATCATCAAGACCTTAGGACCATCAGGAAGGAAGATTTTAAGCTTGGCAGGAAACAGAAGGTATGTTTTAAACTGTGCTTTTTTAAGCTCCCTTATTAGTGGCAGAAAAACTTTTCTTTTAACAATTACCATGGAAGAATAGTCATTGTCAAAATGCACAGTTGTCTCATTAAACTTAACAGGAGCTTTAGCCCAAGCAGATTTAAGAACCATCTCTTTATCAAAAGATGATAGAAATCTAACTATAACTGATCTAGGATAGTTTTGTTAGAGTTAGTATTAGCTATAGATCTATGTGCTCTTTCGATACCAAAAGAGAATGCTTCTGGTAAATCTAAAGTTTTAGGGAGCCATGTTGTTAAAAAATAAGTAATATTGTTACCTTCAATATTTTCTGGCAGTCCAAAAATCCTAATGTTATTGCGCCTAGATCTATTTTCCAGGTCATCCAGCTTTGTTTGTAAATGTGTATTTTGTTTCAGCAGAAACTCAATGTTGATTTCCTGTTCTTGTATTTTATTTTCCATGTCATTCACAGCTTCTTCTATGCCTGTCATCTGGATCTTCTGTTGTTGCAGGTCCATATGTAACAAGTCTATTTGTTTTGTAGTTTTTCTATGAAAGTGTCTATTTTAGTATCCATTTTATCCATCTTAGCAGTAAGTTGCTGGACTATAATTATCAGAGACTGAAGTTCTTTCTTGATGCTGGAGTCTTGAGAATTTGTCTTACTGGAACTCATTTCAGACTGATAAACTGACAGGAAAATTTCCAAAGTAATTTCTGACAGGAATATTATTAAGATTTCCTTTCTTTTTTAGATATAGTTTAAGAACTATATAAAACAAACATATTTAGAAAGAAAATTACTTCAAGAATTAATTTTTTAAGTAATTAATTCCTGTCAATGTAATGAAATTGGTGGAGCTGAAGAAATCTGCTGCTATCCTGTGTTCATCCTTGGCCACGCCCCTCCGTTGGTTATTTTAAAGCTGTCTCGCTATGTTAAACCCATTTAACATAGCGAGACAGGTTTAAAAAAAAAAAAAAGCAACGGAGAAAGCAAGATCTCCGTTGCTTTTTACACACTGTGTCGCTATGTTAAAGGAGTTTAACATAGCAAGACAGCTTTTAAAAAAGCAACGGAGATCTCCATTGCTTTTTTTAAACCTGTGTCGCTATGTTAAACTCTTTTAACATAGCGAGACAGTGTTTTAAAAGAGACTTATACTAATGGAAAAAGTCCGGGTGACCGGACCTTTTTCCATTAGAATAAGTCGATTTACAATGTGCACGCTGGCCAATCAGCGTGCACGTTTTGGAATATTAATAGGGGGGTCATGGTATAATCTAACATAATTGATAATGGGCAACAACAGTCTGAGATATAGAGTGAAAGTCTTACTTTTGATCATTTAAATTATGAGTCAATAGCCTCAAGTTTTATTTAATGAAACAAAGAAATATAACAGATACTTTATCTGGTCCCTGTGTGACTCTAAGAAGTAGAGGCATGCATTATTTTGAAAAATGAAACTCACTGCTGAATTCTGCACGTATTATTTATTTAACAGACTGCATTAAGAATTTTCCAAATAATGAATCTAACCTTATTTTAATGACATTGCCTGACCTATTACAGCATATTAAATAGGTTTATGTATTCATGCCACTCACTACAGCCATGAAAATATTCAATTTTGTACATTGCTTCACCATGAAATAAAATAATATGATGGTGATGCATTAGATCATATGCTAATACTGCACATAGAAGGTTGAGAGAATCAGCCATGTTTCTGCCTGTTATTGAGCTTATTTTAAATAAATAATTTGCAGATTATATATGTGTGATTGGTCAGTGGCATTTGTGATATCAACACATGCATTCAGCATATTGAGTTAAGGGACCTTTTGTTTCTTTACTAGCATTTTGAGTGACTATAGGTCATAGTTTATGTTCTCTTACTCTAATATTGTACTAGCATTTATTTTATTTTATTTATTTTACATTTGTTGACTGGGAGTATTCGGCTGAGCTATTGCTGTTTTTCAGAGGAGGCCCTGGGAGAAAAGCTCCAAAGATATACAATGCAATAAAAATAGCAATACAGATACATTTCAATAAAAATAGCAATAGAGAATTTTGGTAGTTAAAATATGTAAGCTACATGTATGTATGTTGTTGACAGATAAAACAGTACTATAAACAAAAAGGAGAATGTTAAAAAAGTAGAATACGTTGTATGTTTTGGTTTAAAAAGAGAGTTGAGTAAATATAAGGTTTTATATACAGAGTAGCAGAAACGTAAAAGGTTACATAAGAATTTCAGGGAGCAGAGTACAGAAGAAGCTTTGCAGGTTGCATAGGAAGCACAAGATGAAGTAGTTAATGGTAAGTTTTAGTAAGTTAGTTTGACTGCACTATAAAGGGTAGGTAATAATCAGGGAGGGCGAGTACAATGGCAGGACCAGTGTTTTTAAGGTGGTCTTTGGTTGCTATTTCAAATTGTTTTGGGTGAGTCAGGGACCTTATATTATTTGCTAGCTTAATGTTTGTCCTTTTGATGAAACATATGCATATACTTTGTTAAATTTGGCTGCAGTTTTTCTGGTTCAGGTCATAGATGAAAAATATACATGGACCAGTTCATGAAACCTTGTCAACAAGTACTAATGAAAGCAGATAAACCAGTCATGACAGACATTATAAACTGCACTCCTTCTGTTAAGTAATACAGAAACAATAAACATTATAATGTATGCAGTTACAAAATATCAATTCAAGTACTTGCCCTTAGAAAAGGAAGACTCTGACAAATGTGACATAGAATAGGGACTCATAATTTCTAGTTCATAAAGGATTTCACACATCTACCAGTTTTAATTAACAGCAGTATTTTCATTTACAACATACATCTGTAGAGTCATCACAAAAGTCATTTTATTCATTTATCTTAGTTGTGATAATAATTATGTTGAAGACTATATTATGTGAAATTATCAGTGTTGGGCTGTAAATGAGTCCTCACTTAAACAGTCAAATTTGTTGAAAAGCTAAGTAACATATTTATTAACTTAAACTAAAATGACAAGCTTCATAGCTAAAGTGTTTTACTGCAATAATCCCTTAACACTTCCAGCAGACAAGTAATATACATAATTCCCTTTGAAAATGTAAAATGTGTCTAACTAATGCAGTCTTTTTTACTTCTTGCTTTGAACCCCCTCTAAACCCTCACACACACACACACACACACACACACACACACACACACACACACACACACACACACACACACACACACACACGCCCTATGTTAATGTCTGCAGAAGACTAAAGGATATATCTGTTTAGCTAGAGAAGTATTGAATGGTTTGCAAAGTTATAATGCTATAACATTTATTTGAGATACTTAAAAATAAATCATTTAAAGCAATGTAAAACAATGAGGGCACACATCAAAAAAAAAAAAAAAACTAGAATGGACTAAGTAAAATATTATATAATGTCTGCCTTTTAAATGGGAAATATTCATAAGGAAATTGTTTCACAAATGTCACAAAATCAAAAACATAAGCTACAAATTTGTATATTCTGAAAGGAAAGAGATACAGTCTTAAATGTCAACTTATTTGTGGCTGATGGACTTTCCCTCAGCAAAAAATATATAATTTTTGTAATTAATATTATGAAAAAATACTTTATGTACTACTATCATTTCAAAAGGGATTACAAAAACACATCATACCATATGCAGGACATGTAGCATGTTATGTTTTTGAATGGTATATTGTTTACTTTTTTACATGTAAATTGAACTGCAGTTGTTCTGCTAATTTTTCTGTAAATGATGTTTCTACACAGTTCATTATCTTTCTTATTACATTCCTTTCTGATTTTTTCCATGGCAACATTCTGCCAGTTCTGCTACCTTCTGATGCACCATCAATGAGGATTAACTTCTGTGTATAGAAATTAAGTACTTTTTGCAGTTTTGCGAAGTGTTGCTTCATGGCTGTCATGGAAAATAGTAATGCATGCTCTAGTTGTAACAGAAACATTCCATGGCATGCAAATGCACATATAAAATGTAATAAAATGCATGTGTCAAACATTTCAAATCTTTAGAGAGTATGTAGTACATTTAATTAGAGTAATATATCATATACAATGTACTTTGCTTGGCAATGAAGAGATAATGAACTCTTTAGCATTAGCAGAAGCCTTGCCATTATTAAATTAATAAGAGTCTAACAAAGACAAACCAGTAGGGAAAAACAATGCAAACAATGACAATACTTTTATGTAAGTAAGTGAAATAAGAAGAAATTTTGATTTGCAGAAAACAATGAAACACAGAAGTCATGTATTGCCTTCTGTTGTATAGGATTCACATTGTAGTTGACTCTAAATTTCACACTATTTTAGGTAGAACTGATTGCAAAGTAAAAACAAAGTGCAGAGTACAGTGACAGAGGTCTGCAAACATTTGATCATAATAAATAATTATTTTTGGCATTGGTTATATGCATATATGTAGTCAAAAAGTAAATTATGTGCTAAAACCAAAAAGCATGAAAAGCCAGTTACCTGCAACAGCACTAAGACCCACATGTGACCAAGCAATATCATTTGGATCAGAGGAAATCAACCAATAGTATGGGAGGCATAACAAAAAAAAAACATACTGATCCAATTACAGTTCAGCATTGACTTAGGAATAAAAGTAACAATTGTCATGCACATAATAAGAGAATTCATTCTTCACTTGCACATCCGAGTAACAGAATATATGTGGAAATACTGCTGCTTACCACATGTCAGTAAGAGTGCAGTTGTGTACGTTGCTAGCGCAGATAGAAGCTTTAAATGCAGGATTAGAGAATTTTGTTTATGACATCTGGCTTTAGCACTCATTTGTAAGCTTGTTTTCTATGCCAAAATAAGACATTTCACTTATCATATACTAGACCACAACCTCTTACACACACACACACACACACACACACCCACAAACACCCACACAGACCCACACATACACACACACACACACACACACACACACACACACACACACACACACACACACACACACACACACACACACACCTTCCAATCAAAAAAGTGGCAACACTAATGTGTTTATGTATGTATGTGGCTTTGTACATTGTAATCAAAGCATGTAACACTGTGTTCCTATTCATTGTACAGAGTTCATGGAAAGTCCTAATTGGTGATGCTGTATGATATCAGCAAAAAAAACATCATTGAGAGACCATGCACATAATATATAAGAATGCACATTAGAGCAAGAATAGTACAAAAATTGAAGTAAATGGCTTTAGCGATCTGCTACTAGCTACTGATAAGCATACTGTTGCTCTGCATTACCTGCAGAACATGAGGTCTGAGGTTCAGGATTTGCTGTAGGTGGTACTTTTTTTAGTATTATTTTACCTGCTGTACCATTTCTTTTTAACACTGAGACTATGGGTAAGTCTATGTTTGGCTACTTTTCTCCTTATGTGATCATGGTGATTTACTATGGATATGAGTTTTATTCAAGTCTACTCACGATTTTGCCGATAAAGCACAGAGTCACTCATCCGTGGTCAAGGCTTGCCAAGTCTTTCCAGGATCTCAATTTTTTTTTTTGCTAATATCATATAGAGTCACCAATTAGGACTTTTAACAAACTCTGTATGATGAAAAGATGCACAATGTTACCTGTTTTGATTTAATCTAGGAATGCTATGTACACAACATAAAGTTTTTCACATCTGTTAATACAACTAAGCCATTTCAAATTAAACATTTCAGTAACTGTATCTGGGATGGAGTTTATTATTTGATAGCCTGTAATGAGGTCAGCAACTCATATATATATATATATATATATATATATATATATATATATATATATATATATATATATACATATACATATCATGTTGTATACATATATGCATAGATAGATATTGATTTTACTGAACATGATACAAGGTTGTAAGAAATAAAGCCTACTTTAGTAGATAACTGCTAACAATTTCTCTTGAAAATAAATAAGATGAAGATATTGTTTTACCAGCAACAGGTTTTCCAGCTCTTCATAACAACCATCTTAGGTTTCTTCACAACATCTCAGACTCTGACACTGTTCTTGAATCTATCACTTAGTAACCCTGTTTCAATACAAATTATTTGCTATAATTTTTCCTCTATATCCTTTCTTTTACAAATCTACAAACACTAAGCTCAGCATGATTCATCCTATTTGGCTTCCAATATCTTTTATACGCCATTTATACTGCCCTTCTCTGAATAGACATTCTGTGGGCTGTAGCATTTTAATGCAAAGGTTTCAAAATCTGCCCCCAGTGAGGTGGGTAAAGACATTTGTTTCTCTATGGGGTAATAAATAATTTATTGTTTTTACTCATCAAATCTGTTTTGTATGCCTTCTGCAATTCTGCTTGCTAAGCAATGACTACACCACAATTACACAAAGTTCAGTAATATTGTTGTGCTTGAGAAACTGTAAGGAAATGCCAAATGGCAAGAAATTCATACCTTTAGTCACTACACAGAGAGAAATTGCATGGAAATGCTAACTGGCAAGTAATTCAGATATTAGTACATAATTCTTTGTTTTGATTTGGTTTATCTGTTGCATTATACCAGAACTATATGAGCTGCACCATACCTAACAAAAATATTTACTGAGTACATGGTAAGACTGTACACTTATTTGTAGCATATGAAAATAATGGAATATGTTTATTGTGACTAGATAACAAGAAATATGCAATCAATAGTTTTAGTCTGTATATAATTGTTATCATTTTTATTAATACTTGCATCTAAAAGCAGAAATGATACATCACTTTCTAAAGGTTACAGGTATGAAATCACTGATGTATTACATTGCAATAATTACAATAAATTCTTAAAACATCATATTTCCTTTATCTACTACAAAGAACAGTTAGTATCTGGCATAAATAAAAGCACAACAGAGCCTTCGGTTTTAGCATCATAGTGAACAAATGCATTTCAGTTTAAATGGAGACTTGTCAAATGATTCACTGTCAAAGTGTTGTGTAAATGTTACCTTTCAAAATGAGAGAGATGGGCGCAAAGTAAATGAATTCAAAGCCTTAGTTGTGTGGTAAATCAATATCAGACACTCTCTGTGGAAACTATGCACAGCTTTATAAGAGTAGGAATCAGGAGGCAACTAACTAAAAAGGTGATAATTTGGTTTTGAAGTAACAAACATGCAGGCAAGATGTAAGAAATTAGATGACTGCCACTCAGATCTAACAAATGTTTTATTGCATCAGAAGAAAATGCATTTTCTGCCAGGTCTCATGGCGAGTGCTACTGCAAATTACAGATCAGGACACAGTGCACATAATTTGAACAGCATGAGTGAGCTGGTAAAAGTAGACTCCATTCAGAGTCTGAAGAATATTTTTTCTCATACAGTGCTTGCTACTAATCAACAAAACTGCTACATCATATTTCATACTATCCAATGCATTCCAAAAATATATTATATGCATTTAATGTTTGTAAATGTAGATATGTGTGTGTGTGTGTGTGTATGTATGTGTGTGTGTGTGTGTGTGTGTGTGTATATATATATATATATATATATATATATATGTATATATAAACACACACACACACACACACACACAATATATAAACACACACACACACACACACACACACACACACACACACACACACACACACACACACACACACACATCTATATCATACTGAGCATGGCTGGAAACCTTTAAGGCTAAAGAGATTTTTCATAATTCCCCTTTTTTAAACAGATCTGCTGATGTTGACACAGAAATTTTTGATAGCCTCATTAATATAATATGAAATGAAGCAAAACCTTCCATTTATGAAACACTATAAACTGTTCTTATCATAGTAGTTCCAGCAATGATCTAGCAAGTTTTAATGGCACCTTACTTCTGCATTTATCAATGAGCCAAAATTAATAACATGTTTTGATTTATTTGTAACCACTCAAATTAGTACCCAAAACATAACAATTTCAACTGAACCTCACAGTAATAACATTATTCACAATCACAGCATAAAACATTACCCTCTCTTGTGCATGTATGCAGCCATTCCACAGACTTACACACCACACACACACACACACACACACACACACACACACACACACACACACACACACACACATATACAAATGTACGCGCACAGACATACCCCCAGACACACACAGTGAAGACATTTTTATTGCTATCATTTGCCTTTTTAACTGTGTAAAGGAGAAAATCTGATACCAATAGTAGATGTCTGCCTGACAAATAGCATTTTAGCATATATAAGGCCCATTTTACTTTCACACACTTCCTTTCCAGAGAGGAGTATCTCATTCCTGCATTACTCAGCTTCTTATTGATACAGCACACAGGGTAATTCTCATGTTGTTTGTTTTTAAAGAATTACTTACCCCTAACTTACTTTTAACATGTGGTATATAAAGTAAACTCTTATAAAAAAACAGCAGTTACTAACACTGGTTAGCAAATGATCCTTCTGAATTCATTAAATCTTTCTTTGCCAAAAGAGACAACTTGACTTTGAAATTAGTTTTTCCACTTGTGAAATTTATACAAGGATAGACAACAATCACAAATTAGGTACCCCATTTCTAGAGTAAAGAGTATAGGCCAGTTATGTATGGATTGCGTTTTTAGCAGTTGTGGTCTTAACTCCGTCTTCCTATAAGGTACCCTAAAAATTTAGTTAAAACCATATTGAATTTCCTTTTCTTAACATATGTAGTCAAGCCTGGCTCCCTTATGGAGTCTAACCTAACCTACACTTTAATAAAACAAAGGTCCCAGTTCTCTGAATGAATGACCATGTTATCTAACAATATAGCACCATATGGTGAGTGGGAATTCAGTATTTTATCCATCGGCCTTTGAAAGAGGGCCTGGGTGCCCTTTACACTAAATGGTCACTCTGAGTACTGACAGAGACCATCAAAAGTTACAGAAGTATTTTTTTTTTCCTTTAGAAGCATTGCAAATGGTATTTTGTTCTATCGCATATCTAGCCTTCCCTATGATCTCTAGCAACTCAAGACTTCTTGGCAAGGGATAACTTCTAAACCTTAAAATGTTCTTCAGTTTCCTAAAGTCATTACTGAAGCTAATACTTCAACTGGGGTTCAGGACTAGCATGGATAGGCTGCTCCTGTAACCCTAGGACTCTTCTAGGATGCCTAGCTTTTACATACTTTGAACCTCTGTTATTGTTTTTATGATTGTTATTCTGTAAGGTTTTAGGCTAAACTTCATTCATAGTTTCATAGTTTCATAGTAGTGTACTAGGCTATCTGCCCGGGGGCATTTATAAGCCTAGCCAACAGTGATGTGGCTTTCCATACTATATAGTTGCGCCTCTCTAGTAGTGACACATGTGGAACCCTATTATTTAGTAAACTATACCTCTGTCTAGTAGTGACACTGAGGTCACTCCCGGGGTAAACTTGCGATCTCCCATCCATGCATCGAGATTTTTCTTGAACAGTGCCAATGAAGGGCTCTGTCTCACGTGAACTGGGATTTTGTTCCAGAGTATGGGTAACCTCTGTGTTATGAATCTATCCCTCCAGCATGTCCTATTCATATTTGTGCAGAGGTTGAAATCTTTAGCTCGTGTGGTTCTGGTGGATTTGGATTTTTGAGATGGAGCATGTCCATCAATTCCTGGTTGGACATGGCCCTGTATGTTAGGCACAAATCACCTCTGAGCAGGCGGTATGCTACTGAATAGAGCTGGAGTTTCTTTAATCTAGCTGGATACGGCACATGTTTTAGACCTATGATCCTCTTGGTGAGGTACTTCTGGGGTCTTTCCAGTTGTTGCATGTGCCGGGTGAGATACATCCCAAATGGAGCATTATATTCAATCATGGGCCTGACAAGGGAGGAATATAGAGGTACAATGACCTCCTTTGATCTGGATGAGAATCCCTTCATGATGAGATGGGCAAGGTAGAATGTCTTTCTGACCACTTTGGCAACATGGTTGTCAAAGGAGAGGTCACTATCGACTTGAGTCCCCAGGTCTCTGATTACATCTTCCGTATTCAGTGGGTTATTGTCTACGTGATAGTTTGTGGGTACTTTGTTTTTCCCAAAGGGGATGACTATACATTTTTTGGCGTTAAGTTTGAGGCCATGATTCCGGCACCAGTTGTCCGTTTCAGTGAGACCTTTCTGTAGGATGTGTGTGTCGGCAGGTGAATCCACTATGGCACCCAGTTTGCAGTCATCTGCAAACTTTGTCAGCCATAATCCTTCCATATTTGCTTTCACATCTGAGAAATAAATGCCGAATAGAGTGGACCCAAGACAGAGCCCTGTGGGACACCACTTGTGACGGGTTTTGAGTCTGACATGGCTCCAGCAATTTTAACCTTATGGGTTCTGTTTTTTAGCCAATTTGCTACCCATCTTGTGACATATGGATTTACATTTAGGCTGCTGAGCTTGTCAATGATGCCAGAGTGTGGTATTGTGTCAAAGGCCTTAGCTAAGTCCAAATAGGCAGTGTGGACAGCCTTGCCCTCATCGATGGCACTAGTGACTGTCTCAAAGAAGTCAACCAGGTTTAAGAGGCAGGATCTGCCTTTTACAAAACCGAACTGTGTGGGATCAAGGGTCTGCAGATCCCCTATGTCGCCATTTATGAGTTCCATGATGATTCTTTCCATAGCCTTACAGATCAGGCTGGTCAAACTTATGGGGCGGTAGTTACCTGGGTCAGTAGAATTTCCCTTTGTGGAGTGGGACCACTGTTGCTGTGCGCCAGTGTTCAGGTACAGATCCTGTAGTGAGGCTAAGATTGAATAGAGTTCTTAGGGGGGGGTTTAGTTCATCTTGAGTTCATGTAACACGCAACCGGGATACCATCGGGTCCCATAGATGCTGTGTTTTTGCCTTGTTGAGTGCTGATTTCACCTGTGTGTCTGTGATGACTGGTAGGTTACATTCAGCAGGGATAGTTACTTCATCTTTAGGGGTGAGGGAGGGAAATTTGCACTGAACCTATCTGCCAGAATGTTGGCAATGTCAGTAGGGTCAGTGAATTTTTTGTCATTGTGTACTAGCTCAGAGCATATCTGAGAATTTCCTCCCAAGGTTCTGACATAATTGAAGAAGGCTTTGTGATTGTCTTTGGTATCCTTGGCAATCTTTTTCTCAAAGTTTGCTTTAGATGTTTTTATGAGAGAGCGTAGATTTTTACTTGTGCTGATCAGGGAAGCCTTTCCCTTGTGGGATTTGGCTTTGTCCTGCATTAGCTTCCTTCTTTTGTTGTACAGTTTGTTTAAACCGGGCGTTTTCCCTTGGTGGAGAGGGTCTTGGTTTTAGTTGGGATTGCTTGATCCATGCATTCTTGGAGATGTCCGTAGAAGGCTTTTGTGAAGGATTCAGCATTTTGGGATGTGGTTTCCATTAACCCAGTAGGCTTAAAGGATATCATTTCTGACTTAAGGAGCGCAAAGTCAGCTTTTGAAAAGTTTTTCACTGTAGTCTTTTGTTCTGGGGGTGGGGGTGGGATATGTACATCCAACATGATCAGTTTATGATCAGATCTTACTAGTGAGGGGTTTATATCCGGTGCGGAGCATTTGGACCCCATGTTTGTGATAATCAGGTCAAGTATATTATCTCTCCTCGTAGGAGAGGTGACCAGTTGCTCCATAGCATTTGAGTTTATGAATTCCAGGAATCTTTGGGCTAGGGTGTTAGGGCTAGAATAGTGGGCCCAGTCTATGTTGGGGTAATTGAAGTCACCCAATATGATGGTGTTTGGTGTGACATTCATATCCTCCAGTGTTTTCAGGAATGCTTGATGGGATTCCTGGGATTGGGAGGGTGTTCTATAACATGCGACCAGTTGTATGGCAGTTTTGCCTATGGTGAGTAAAACTTGTATGGTTTCTGATGCTTCATGAGTAGCCACCAATCGAGAGGTGTAGGTGTCCTTTATGAAAATGGACACTCCCTCCTTTGTGGTTCGGCCTGGAACTTGAGGCGAACGCATGATATGAGGTATAGCCTGGTAGCTCTCAGGAGCCTTGAACCAGGTTTCAGTTACTGCACAGACATCGATGTTCTCCATACTGAGAAGTGCTTCGAGTGCCTGCATCTTGAGATTTAGACTTCTGGCGTTGAGCAGCATTACCCTTAATTTTTTCCATTTTTGTTTTTATGGAGGTTGATTTGTCCTTTGAGCATTGCGTAAAAAGGCACTATGGGGTGGCAAGAGCCTTGGCCAGTATCCGGAAGCCCAGTGGTGACAGGTGCAAGCCATCCCTTCAACGTGGCTTGTCCAGCATATCATCCCAGGCTGACAGACATTGGATCCCCTAGAATGACACCAGTGATTAAGCCAATTGTTAAAACTGATCATTTTGTCTTTGTACTGAGGCATCATTCTTGGCGAAGGCAGGATGCTGCTCAGGGTCAGGGTCATACCAGTCTGGGCTACATAATCGGAGAGCTCCTCAATGTCTCTTTTCATGTAGTCCAGGGAGGTACGTCTCAGGTCATTCACACCCGCATGGACAATGACTGAATCATACTTGTACTTGCTTTGGAGTGACCTGAGTGCGTGTGTAATGTGGCGGATCCTAGCCCCCGATAGGCAGCTCACCGTTACCCTCTCCTTATTCAGCCTGGTAAGTGGAACATCGGTGTGTCTGACTATAGAGTCACCTATTACTAATGTCTCTGGATTAGTATTTTGCCTTAGGGGCTGTGATTGTGTGACACACCTGTTGCTTGAGGTATGTGTTGTAGGTGTTGTGTTTTGTGGGGGTGTATTTCTGGGTGTCTGCTTTGGAGGCCTCTGTTGTTTTGGTCTCTGTTGTTTTTCTCTCTATTATGTTCTATTAGCTTAGCTGATGTAAGCATTTCTCACTAAAATCGGACTAGTACCTTTGCCCTAGTTTTGCTTATCCTAAGCTGATGTCTTAACATATAACTATGAGCTAGTTTTATTACTGGCATCCTATAAGGTTTTGACAGTGAGAAATGATGTAACATTTCTTACCTTTCTTTCTTTACTGCAGTTAAAAAAATAAACTTTTGAATCAAATATGAGGAAGAAGTAATCGGAATGTCTGGTTTATTGTCTTTCACGACAACAGAGGCAATACTCTCTCTCTCTCTGTTATCCCACTAAAAGTATCATCTTTGTCTTGTGCCTTATTAAAGTTGATGTGCCTTAAATGTGAGCTTACTAGCTCATGCTTACTTTTTTCTGTGACTTATCTTAAGGTGTGAGGTGTAGGCTATTTCTCACCCCCCCCCCGAGAGAAAACAACAGCACCTCAAGCAGGCTGAGAGTCGGAACCAGAACAGTAATGTACCAAAAAAAACTCAACAGAAATAACAGCTAAAAAGCTTCCAGACACTTCACAGATTTAATATATAAACTTCAGAACAACCAGCTCAATGGCCTTCACAAAACATTCTTCATCAGGTTTAAAAATGGTGGTAAAAGACAGAACCATTTAAATAACCTCATTCAATGACATCTTAATTAACATAATCATCTCTTAAAGGCAAACAAATTAGTAATAGCCAATTATAAACAACCTAAAACAATAAACAAATAAAACAGTAAAACATTCATAACTTTAGTGGTTGCATTTTTAAAAATGGTTTTAAATTACATATTTTATCTGGTAGCTGATAAGAAATTAAAATATACTTGTAGAGCTTCAGTTCTGCCTACAATACCCCCACCTTTATCACAGTTCTTAACCACTTGTAAAACTGCAAATAAAAAGTGATGTTTCATCATTCTCCATTATATGCTTTGCTAAAACATTTGTCTTCACTGATCTTTTTATATCTGCCATATGCCTAATAATCATTTCTTTACATTTTCTATTTGTCTTACCTAAATAAAACAAGTCACATTTCATACAGATAGCAATATACACAACATTAATGATGTTACAGGTTGCATAACTATTACATCAATATTCCATTTCTGTTTATAAGCAAACAAGTACAATTATGATGTGGAAAGGCACCCCTCTTTTATGGTACTATTTTCTCTCTCTCTCTTATTCTAAGATCTTTATAGCACAATCTTTGCTTTAAATTCTTATCTTTCCTATAGACAAACTTTGGATTTAGAGGGACAGAGGATTTAAATGCTCCACTTCCTCCAATATGTACCAGTTCTTCTTAATCACATTCTGAAATCTTTTGGTGTTCCTATTATAACTAGTGGTAAAACTTAATTTAGTAGTACCAGCATTTTGGTTCAAATTTGCAGAATCTAAGGGATCAGTATCCAGAAAAAGGCTTTGCTTTTTGATTTTATTACTGAGAAATTTACATAATCTATATTGCAAACTCAATTCACAAAATTATAACTTAGGGTCTCAATCTGTTCTTCAAAAATAGTACTGTGTGTGTTCTATCTTGAACACCTAATCATTTGCCCTTTCATTTCATTCTTAAATGTAAATGTGGGTGAATACTTGTACAATGTAAATATGTATTCCTTTAAGTAAGTTTCTTATACATTTTGTATTTAACACACGCATTGCATTTTTATATAACTCTGTATCTAAAAACATATTTTAGACAGCGAATACGTTTTCTTAAAAGTAATTCTCAATTCTTCAAGAGCTTCATCTGAACTGCTCCATAACATAATGACTCATTTACAAAACATTTACAGAATAAAGCCTCTTTAAGATATTGGTTACAAAAGTTAAATACATAATTATCTTCCCATATTGAAAATAACAAAGGCTGGCATAAGAATTGGTTACGTTAGTACCCATTGCTACTCCTTTCTTCTCTAGGTAGTAACAGTCCTGAAATTTCAAAACATTAGTTTCTAGGACTAATTGTGGGCGGCCACGGTGGTGCAGTGGTTAGCATTGCCGCTTCACAGCAAGAGGTTCTCCGGTTCGATCCTCGGCTGGGGTGCCTTCTGTGCGGAGTCTGCATGTCCTCCCTGTGGTCGCGTGGGTTTCCTCCGGGTGCTCGGTTTCCCCACATCCCAAAGACATGCTGCAGGTGGATTGGACACTCTAAATTGGCCCTAGGTGTGCGTGTGAGTGTGCCTTCTGTGGAAGGTTGGGCGCCGGGCTGGCAACTCGACACTGTAAAACTCCACTGCCATTCAATGTGCGGACAAGGTGATCCGCTGTGGCGACCCCTAACCGGGAAAAGCCGAAAGAAGCAGAAGAAGAAGAAGAAGTTTCTAGGACTAATTGTAGTAATCCATATATAGTTTTAATTTGAACATTAGTATAGTAGAAATTCAGATTCAAATTGTGTCTAATGGTCTCAATACCATAGCTGTTAAGAACCACCACAAAAAGAGAATCAGCATCCAGCATAATATATAAATATGTATCAGTGCTATTGTCATACTTCCATAAAGCTATCTGCCTTAAAAAATCTGCACTATCCTTAATAAAACTTTGTGCATTTTTTAAAGTCCCTTTCAATTTATCCTCCAAATATATGGATATAAGTTCAGTAACCCAACCTTGTGATGAAACAATCAGTCTAAAAACAGTAGTGGCTGGTGACTTCAAATCAAAGTGGGGCTGCAGGAGACAGCTGAATGGGTGGGGTCAATGGGAAGGGGTGTGGCCAACTAGAAAGGGGAAGAGCTATGCTCAAAACAACAAAAATAACTTTAATTAAATATGCTGCCCTGGGTGCCAAACCGTCATTATGAGAGTCCAATCAAGACAAAATGAAGGGCAGAAGACTAAACATATTTTAATGCATTGGCTGCATGACAGCTTACTTAATATCTATATGGAAACAAAAAGGTTGTGAGGCATGAAAAAATAAATTACTTTTTAAATACATTACTGGAATGCCAGTCAAAATCAAGTATAAGAAAAACAAGCAGCACTCAACTCAAACCACTTCTCCTTGCACTGCAGTTCTAATTATAATTTATATTCAGCTTTATTAAAGTACCAAATAACATGCTGAAAGTAGCAATCTCTGTGATGCCCCCACTTGTAAAAATGTTTCTTATCCAAAAAAGACCTGCTGCCTGACAACTATCTACTTGTTTCATGGGGAAAACATGATCAAAGTAAAAAATGAAAAGCAAACAAGAAACAAGATCAAGATACATTGCTTAAAGGATTACTGTAGGTTATGGACCACACATGATTGACATTCTGTTTAGTTTATGGGTAAAGCCTACAGAGATGACTGGAAGTCTCCAACAAGTGTAATGAGCTTCTTAAAATAATGTAATCTTGTCCTTTATTACAAATACTGTCATATGCATTTCAATACCCAAGGCTTATACATTATTTAGTTAAGTATTTTCTGCATGGCAACAACAGAAAGGCTTTCACTGTTGGCAATTCTTTCACATTATGCTTATTAAAGCTTACTTGCATTGTACAATCTCAGACAAGCTTACCTGATGGTCATTAAAGCATTGCTACTAAAACACAGAGCAACAGGCACTTTGAGTAATAAGCATAAATCAACAGTACAAAAATATGACAGAAATCAGACCATTCTGCAATATCAAGGACAGATGAAAAGCCAATATAGTACTTGTGTCTACCTTGGATGGGGGGATACTCTGCACATTTACACTGCATAACTGCTCCTTGCCTTGCTTGGACACATCCAGAGTCACTACATGGGGGAGTGGGGTGCAACAAGTATGTCACAATTTGAATTGTTTCTGGCTGACTGTGATGGCCCTGACACATTTGTCATACCTCTCAACCTCAGAGCAAGAAATCTGGACAAAGCCATACATAAAAGTGGGACAAAGGCCCAAAAATAAAGACAAATTTTAAATATTGCTCTTATAAACTTAGAAAAATAATAGAACAGTAGGTCTTGCATTAGTATGAATTTTCTGAAGGGTATGCAATCTGAAAATCAAATGTCTGTCATTATTTTCTAACTTCAGTTTTTAATGATTTGTCACTAATTTGCCAACCCCCCCCCCCACAATTTTATGAAAAATTGACCAAAAATGTGATGTAAAAATATAAAATAGCCACACAATACAGCTGGGAACCTGTCAAAGAAGGAACACTTTTTTTTAATATTAGTACTGCTAACTTGCAGCTGACAAAATAAAAGAATCTACATGCATTTCTGAAATAAAAGTAATCTATAACTCTGATTATTACAGCTATTTCTTAATTGTAAACCCTCCATGTTTTCTTCCAAAATTGCTATTTTGTGGAGGAATTATTAGGGGAAGAGCAACATTTCATGTCAAAATCGGGGACAGTTGAGAGGTTTGGCTATGCCTAATTCTATAAAGCAATTTATTTGCACGTACCTCTCAACCTGTTAATGCAATAAATCTGGACAACTCCAAATATATTGGGGGAACATATAAACAGTACTAAAAATTGCTCTTGTATAAACTGAGACAGTTGATAGAATAACAGGTCTTACTTTAGCATGCATTTTTCTGAAGGTTATGAAGTCTGAAACTCAGTGTGTCATTATTTTGTGCCTTAATTCCTAAATGATTTGCCAGTAAACCACAAATTTTATGAGGAACAAACCAAAAATAAGAAGCAAACATCTATTCATTCTGTAAAAATCTGGACAGTTGAGGGGTATAGTTCAGCTGTGGCTGTCTTTGAGTTTGCCACCCCTCCCCCTCACAAAATCATGGTCGAATGGAGCCTCCCCCCCCTGCAGCCATTCCAATGATCCATTACTTGACTATTTCACTCCATTTACCATAAACACTAATGTGCATACTGCTTTACTTCTATGATGATTTGGACTTCATTTGAAAGTTTTATTTTGCATTTTGCAGCACAGATACTAAGACATCTGCTAAACAAAGCAATGCAGTCCCACAATGAAAACAGACTTAGCATTAAAACTTCTCTGCCGTTGAAACACTCATTCATTGAAACAGCATTGAAACCCATATTCAAAGAAAATACATTTTGCCAGTGGCAGATAAATATTAACTTTAGGCTGTTTTCAAATCATAGGCCCTTTGCACATGAAACATACATGTGCTCTTTGATACACCTTCTTGATTGTACTAAATTATATTCCTTGTACAATACAGTACAGTTGTTAGAGGGCGTTTTAAATGTATTGTTTTGAACATTTTTCCAGTAAACAATGAAGCAAAATGCATGCACCAATAATGACAAAACTGCCCAGTTCAGAACATTTCCATCATAAAAGTCTACTCAAACTTCTACAGCCCACCATTATCAGTAAATATGCACAATCTTTGAAGAAGTAAAAGTCATCTAAATAATTCCACATTAAAGAAATCTGTAACTAATGAAGAGGTTGCTGCTAGCAAACTCCTTTATATTTCATGGTTTCATCGAAAAATAAAGTGTCTGTTGCCCCTGAGGAATAAATTGCCTGTATTACATTAAAAAAAATGATAAGCTAGTAATATTGCAATAGGAAATGGATGGCAAACTGAAAACAGGTTCATAGTTAGTATCTTTGCCAAAGAGGACATTTTCAGTAGGGCAGCATCCACCCCTTGTGGGAGGAGAACCCACAGCCTTCTGCATCAAAAGCAAGTACACAACATGTTGTGATATTAACAATGCAAGCAAACTTAGCATAAGCAGCACCAAACTTCACTTCCCCTGCAGCTCTCAGCTCCTTGTAAAATCTACTCAATACTCAACTGCATCTCAATTTCTCAGCTCAAGAAATCTGGAAAAAGCCAAAATATATTGGGGGGGGGGTCAAAAGCCCAAAAAACAGGGACACATTAAACATTGCTTGTATAATCTTAGAAAGTGGCTAGAATAAAATGCTGTTACCACCATACATTTTACTGCCAAGGTCTCTGTGTAAAACAGTCAGAGCAACATACCACTATGCCAAATCAGCTGCTTTGTGAAAGAGAGGAAGACTGAAACTTAAATGGCTATCATTTAGTGAATTCAGTTCTCACCATAGCTGTCAACCTCTTAGCACAAAACACCTGGACAAACCCAGTAATGAGGGAATACAGCCCTCAAACATATTCAGTGAATTCAGTTCTTGCCATAGTTGTCAACCTTAGCACAAAAAACCTGGATGAAGCCAATAATGGAATACAGTCCCAAAAATAGGGACAAATTTCAAATATTCATCTTATAAACTTAGACAATTGCTAATATAAAAGGTTTTGTGTTACTATGTATTTTCTGAAGAATATGAAGTCTGAAATTCAAATGCCTGTCAGTTTTACTTATTTAACATTTGTTAACCAGGAAAGTCTGACGGAACAAAAACAATTTTCAGCAGAGGCCCAGGGAGCAATACTGCAGACACATGTCTTTGTAAAATGGCAGGATACTAGAGCAAACCAACACAAACACAGGCAGGAGATACAGACTCCACACAGAAGGCACACCAGTCAAGAATCAAACCAGAAAAACCTATAGCTATGAGGCAACAATGCTACCACTGCACCATCAAATATGTATGGAATTAAACATTCAGAAACCTGAAGTCTGAAATTCAAATGCCTGTCAATTTTATTTAACATTTGTCAACCAGGACAGTCTGACTTGGAACAAAAAAAAACAATTTTCAGCAGTGGCCCAGGAAGAAATAATGCAGACACATGTCTTTGTAACATGGGAGGACACAAAAGCAAACCCACACAAACACAGGGAGAAAATGCAAACCCCATGCAGAAGGCACCCCAGCCAAGAATTAAACCTGTAGATGTGAGGCAACAATGCTACCACTGCACCATCAAATATCTAAACCTTTAAATATTTAGAAACCACAGATATTACGAGGAACAGAACAGATCAAATATGAGGCAAAAATCTGCAAATTTTTTATAAATGGTGGTGGGTAGGGAATTCAGGCTCTTATCACCTGTATACAAGGTATGGGGTTCAAGCCTGAGGTATTCCCTACCACACCACCATGAGTTTGTTCTAGCCACCAGTATATAGCAACTGGGGCATTTCACACACACACACACACACACACACACACACACACACACACACACACACACACACACACACACACACACACACACACACACCTCTGCTTACCTTGCAGATGAGCCAAATGCCTAGATAACTGTGCACCTTGCTGCTGATGATATCCAGTCCCTTTGCTGCCGAGCAACCCTATTCCTTGTGATTGGTCCAGTGCACATCCAAACAGTCCAAATCCTTGTGATTGGTCCAGTGCACCTCGTTAGCTGCATCTTGCCAGGTCCAGCCTGCTGCTGCTGCAGTCTGGAGTGCCTCCATTCTGTGACATCACCACCGCACAGACTGCTGGGCTTCTTTGAGCCGAGATGCCTTTCCCTCTATCTAGACTGCTGAGAAAGCAGTCTGAGAGTGTTCCTGTGTTGTGCGCAGACTTCCAGGAATTATGGTGTTTGCTTTTGTGTTTCTCAGTTTTATTTTTATTTGTTTTCTAGTTGGGAGGGCTGCAGTCCTGCAGTCCTATAGCATGAGACGCCCCTGTCTAAAAGTTGGGTCATTAAAGTTTTTATGGATCTTCGGTAAAACATATATAACTGGCATAAGGGGATGCAATAATTCCAATTCCAGTGAACCATTCAGATGCATACTGTACATAGGTGCATGTTCTTCAGAAATTAGCTTATCCACTAGAGGCTTTGTGATAGGTTTATATATAGGTTTATTTGCAGATACTCAACATAACATCAATGTATTTAACCCTATCCATCACTACTACCCTTATCAGCTGATTTGACAATTAATTCTTTATTATTCTCTATTGATTTTAACTCACTGCAGCCGAGAGTGCCTCCAGGCATTTCTGCATTTACCTCTTACTGTGTCTCTAGGTATCAAATATTGTCTGTTCATATTTGCATTAATGATTCCAAAACCATGCTACATACAACGTATCAGAATATTTTTTTTTTATATGTTGAAGCATACATGATGGCAAACACAATCATATTGATATTTGACCTCTGTCAGTGAGTATTTTGTTAGAACTGTAAAGTGAGAACTTCCTTGTTTTAAAGGCTCAAGCAACACTTACTAGGAGTTAAAGGTACACACCCAAAAGAGCTGTACTGGACGGAATGAGTTAAAGCAAATTTTTCTTTTTGTGTTTAATTATTGACATCATTAGAATTCATATTAGAACACTGAAACATGTAATATAAGTTTTTTCATAAGCTTTTTGCAACATACTCACTACTGGATAACTTACTGGAATAAAAGTACTAGATTTTTTATAAGACTCTGGTCGAGATAATTCATGTGTAGGAAAAATAACTTTGAGATTTAATTTCAAACCAAGCAGAAACTCTGCAGTGTGGAGGGTGTGAAGTTCGCTCCTTGAAATATGTTATGCACCTAGTTCACTAATGAAAAATTGAACCTAAATACGTACTACATACAATTGATATTTAATTTCCTCACAAATCATCTTAAATCTGTTAAACAATCTAAAATATGCGCATTCTCAGCTGGAATAAAAGTCAACCCCTTATTCAATACTTACAGTTCACTGTAAATAAGAGGACAATTATGCACTATGTTGTTGCTAGATACCTTGGGTAAGTTTGGGATGTGCTCCTTGTCCTTGGGACTTGGCACATTTTTCCTTTCCCTTTTTCTTCTTGTCTTCTTAGGCTTTCTTTGCTCTGTAGAGCGCAGACCTCTCAACCAATTGGTGACAAATTTCAACAGAATCAGGGACAAGTCAAGCAAAAATCAGGAACAATCAGGGACACTTTTAAAATATTAGTGTTATTAACTTGAAATATTGACAGAATCAGAGCATATGAATTAAAACACATTTTCTGAAGTAAAAGAAGTTTATAACTCTTAATTATTGTCATTATTCATTAAGTGTAATTCACCACCTTTCCTCCAAAAGTCACTAGTTTTAGGAGGGATTAAGAGGGGCAGAGTTAAAATTTGAGTCAAAATCGGGGACGTCCCTGAAAATCAGGGACAGTTGAGAGGTAGCATGGATAAAGGGACTGCTGTTGCAAGCACTGGGAAATCAATTATCACTTGGTCAAGTGCCATTACATTATATTCATCAACTCACGGCGACAATGTAGGAACAGAAGATGATAATAATGTGATTTCCACCTTATCCCATGTTCCTCCAAGCCTGCTATGTAAGAGTCATGACTTTTCTGACCAAGAGAACACATTCCCATTTTCAAAATCTCACTTATCATGCTGTAGTTTCGTCTTCTTAGTAGCAATTAGATGCTGTTCAAAAGTTTTTACTCAATCCATCATTTCATCAAAGATCTTCTTATACTGCACATTAGATGGGTGCATTTCTAGCTCCATGCTTAATTCATTCATGCTACTCAGTAATTCAGCCTCAACAGTCACAAAAATTATTCTTGCTAGCACATACTGCAGGCTACTTTTTAAATTATGTATCTGCCAAGTCTTAAGAAGTTCAGGATATGTATCTCTATAGGTTGACATTTTTAAGAATATGAATAATTTGTGAGGTATGCCTGGTATTCAAACTTCAATGATAAACATGAGGGGAAGTGAAGTTTGGAACAGACAAATTTGCCATGGGACGACCTTGGTATGAATAGAGTTGGGGGGGGGGCTGGATGTAGGGAGATAGGTAAGTTAGGTTGTGTGGGTAGGGAGTGGATAGGAAAGAGTTAATGAAGTTGTGAGCTGAGGGAAGAAGTGAGGTAAGGCATAGGGTGGGTCTTAGGGGGGGTTTTGTAGGGGAAACTGCTGTGAGTAAACACATTTTGTGAGGTCTTGTTGTGACGCAAGATCACGTCCCAGATGACCTGAGGTGTGCGTAAGGTAGGCCTTGGGTAATTAGAAGTCTATAAGGTGAGTTCAGTTTTTATGCTATATGGTGGGGTATACATGTGACTTTATATAGTTAGTTTTTTTTTTTTTTAAATTGGGCTGGGTACTATATTATAGATATAATAAAAGGTATTGATGCAGAAAGTCAGTCACAGCCATGTGGTTACAGTTGTGTGCAGGTTCTTTAGCATAGACTTGTTGTAGGGTTAATGGTTGTGGTTTCTTCTACCATGATAGGTATTTAGCAGCAGGTTGTGGCCATTTCAGCATTTCATGTGGTGTCAGAGTGAGGTGGGCGGTCTTGAATTGGGGTTGATGGAGTACCGTGGTGGCGTCGGTTTTTGTGGAGCAGTTTTCATCAGTTGTTCTTGGTTAAACCTGACCCTGGCAGGGCCAGTATTTGGAATATGGTATCTTTGTTTTAATAAAGTGGTTATTTCCCTTGCTAAAGTTGTTTTTTTCCTTTTATTTCGATTGCTTAACATGGAGCACTTTCGGTGGTGGTTAGTGGTGAGTTGCAGGCTGATAGGGGCCTGTTAATGGCTGGTTTCCACATGCGCAGTTCCGCTAGCATGGATGCAAGTCAGTTGGGGAATTCGTTAAAATAAAATAAAAAAAAAAGAACAGTTAGAGGGATTATGACAGCGCACTTCCTTTCATTGGTACGCACTGTTTTATTGCATGCAAATGTCTTTTGTGTGTGTGTACTGTGCACTTCAACCTGCTTCTTGCAATTAGTATCGCATCTCTATATGGGATGGGAGGATGGTGTGGCATTCCGGCTTCTGGTCTTGGCATTATTACCCCCCCCCCCCCCCAGGCCTCTACTGAAAATCGGCTAAGGCTTAGTTGGAAGTTCCTGATCAACAAATGTTAAAATAAATTAAAATAAATAAATAAATATATATATAAATAAATAAAACAAAAACAAAAAAGGAGGATGAGGGACCTGTGTTCGGCTGTTTAACGGATGCAGGTCCAGCTTGAGGACATTCATAATGCTGTGCTGTCTAGTGCAGGGTCATGTGTGTTTAAAAAAAAAAAAAAGAAGAAGAAAAAGGGAGAATAATAAATGAAGTGATGTGCTTGCCTGTCACTTGTTTCAGTGCTGTTGCCCTGGATTCTTCATTCCTCACCACTTTTAATGGTGTGTGTGGAGATGATCCGTCAGAGCCACAAGGGCGGGAGACTTAAACCTCGACACGGCTATTAATAGGATGTGCTGGAGGGATAGATTCATCACCCAAAGACTCCCTATGCTGTGGAATAAAATCCCAGTATATGTGAGGCAGAGCACCTCGCTGGCCTTGTTCAAGAGAAATCTTGACCAATGGATGGGAGATCGCAGATATACCCCAGGGATTACCTCAGTGTCACTGCTCGACAGAGGCACAGCAAAATAATGGGTATAGTTCCCCATACTAAAGGGGTGGCGTAAGCCACAAAACTATGGGCTAGTCTTGTAAATGCCCTCGGGCAGATAGCCTAGTATGAACCTATGAACCTATGAACCTATGACAGCTTCGGGAGAGGGAGGTTCTGAAATTTTGTGCTAGGGCTTTTTATCTGTGACATGTTGGGTCAAGCAGGCGCGTTACTGCTAGCATTTGAGTAATGATGTTGCCTTTTGGAGGCATTATAATCATTAAGATAGATAAAAAAAGTATATATATATATATATATATATATATATATATATATATATATATATATATATATATATATATAAAATAATATAATACAGAGAGAGGGAAGAGCCTACTTGTTGCAGTATTGGAGTTGTTTTGGAATCTCAGAGGACCACGTGATGACCATCTTACTATATGATAAGAAGACCCTGGTTTCATATACAAGATGGCCTAGTGGTATGGTGTTTGACTATAGCATGAAGGGATTGGGTTCAAGCCCTGGCAGGGCCAGTTATTTAAGTCTCCCCCCCCGAGGGAAAGTTTGAAGGAGATGCATGGGGGGAAGAGTAACAACTGTTATTCCTAGTGTTCACTGGGATTGTAGGGAGATAATTAGTGTTATTGGGGGTGGGAAGATTAGAGACAGGTACAACTGTGGCTGTTGCTTAGCTGTGATGACCACTTATCTATTGGCACTGTTTGGTTCTAGTAAGACTTTTTTTATGGGTTGTATTAACAACAAGTTCTCTTTTGTTTCTTTAGATTATCATTACTGAAGCATTGAGACAGAGGTAGGCCAGTATTGTTGGGCAGGCTGAGGACCTCTTCAAGAATATATCTACTGATGTCCCATCAACTAGTGTCCAGGATCCGAAAACCCAAAGGAAGAGACAGCCAGTATCTGCAACTCGGGGATCAAGGGCGAAGAGAGCCAGACAGTCAGCAACGGAAGATGTGGCAATGGAGGTTGGGACACTGGTGGTGCCCCCTTCATCTTCTGCAGGTAATTCTTTATCAGGTCTGATGGGGAGTGAGGAGATAGCAGCAGCTACGGGGGGTGCCAGGGTGCAATGTGGGGGTCCAAGATGAGCTAACGGGTAGGGGTTTAGAGGCATTGGTTGATTGTGAAGGGGGTTTTGATAATACTCTACCATTGCTTGATCCAAATATGGGGTCTGAATTAGACGTTGTGGGTTCTAACTTTATGTCATGGCTAGGGGATTGGTTGGCGATGCAGACATTATGTCAGGAAGGGACACCCATTGTATTGACCCCCTCACATATCTCTGCTGGTGAAGGGGAAGATTTGGAAAGGGGAATTCATTGATATTTTCAAATTGCTTGATGCTGATGGGATTCAATGGTTGATGGAGGCAGAGTTGGCTAATGAAAAGGACCTTTTGTTGCCATTGGCAGCCAGAGGTCACAGAAGGGTAGGTAGGTTTTGGCCTAGGTCATGGGATAACTGGGTCTTTGGTTTTGTATACTACATGGTGGTTTGGTTGGAGAGGGATACTTTGTTGGCGCTTCCATTTTTGGCTTATTTTTTGACTATCAGGGAAGCACAGAGGTTGCAGCCAGGCTATGCATGGTTTTGGTATGATCAGAAGTTTTGTAAGCAGAAGGCAGTGGATAAATCCATGCGGTGGGAGGTTAGACATCAAGACATTTGGCTTTCTACCATGATGGACACTGGTGAACTTGGAGTAGTAGATTGGCTCAACCATCTGAGGGATATGTTGGGCTTTTAATGCAGGGACATTTTCTTGGCTAGGTTGTAAATTTTTCCACATTTGCTCTAAGTGTATGTGGGCTCATGCTGTTACACAATGTGGGGAGTGGGGGCCCTGTTGGTGGGCAGATGTCTTATTGTGCGGGTCCTAGAGGTTGGGTTGGTTCTCACTTAGCACTGCTAGGTGGATGAGGCCAGGCTAGTTTTCCAGGGTAAAGGGGGTTCCTTTCGTGTAGTTAGGGGATGACTGGGGGACTCATTCCCCTATTAAGGTCTAGGTTTTGTAGTCATTACTGGCCCATTACCCGTGCCCAGTTGTGGCAGGGGAATTGATTGAGGGTTTTTCAAGGGGTTTTTCAATTAAGTCCATGCTGGTGGGGGACGGTAGGGTGAGTAAAAATCTGAAGTCTGTAAGGGGATGACTGGGGGACTCATTCCCCTATTAAGGTCTAGGTTTTGTAGTCATTACTGGCCCATTACCCGTGGCCAGTTGTGGCAGGGGAATTGATTGAGGGTTTTTCAAGGGGTTTTTCAATTAAGTCCACGCTGGTGGGGGACGGTAGAGTGAGTAAAAATCTGAAGTCTGTAAGAGGGAGGGAGGGGATTTTGCAGGAGTTGATTGATAAGGAGCGTCAGGCAGAGAGATTGTTGGGTCTATTTAGTCATCCTCCATTTTCTAACTTTAAAGTGTCACTGTTAGGTTTGGTTCCTAAGAAAAAGCAAGGTGAATTTCATTTAATTCATCATTTGTCATACCCTGGGGGTAAGTCTGAGAATGACTTCATACCCAGTGCTTAGGTTAAGGTCACATATTAATCTTTGGGTGATGCGGTCTGAATTATCAGGAGTTTTGAGGATCCCTGGTTAGTTAAAGTAGATATTGAGTCGGCTTTTTGTTTGTTGCCGGTGCAGCAGGAGGATTGGCCTTTGTTGGGCATGGTGATTGGGGATAAATTTTATTTTGACACCGCCATGCCTATGGGTTGTGCAGTGGTGTGTTCCACTTTTGAAAAGTTTAGCTCAGCACTCCATTGGATTTGGCAGCAGAGGGTGGAGGATCAGCAAGCAGTTCACTATTTGGATGAATTTTTGTTGGTGGATGATGGTTGAGTTAAGGCACAGGCAGCTCTGCGTGTGTTTGTGGGAATGTGTGAGTCCCTTGGAGTTCTTTTGGCTAAACATAAGTTAGAGGGCCCTATGAAGGTGTTGGATTTTCTGGGCTTGACAGTAGATGCAGGACAAGGTTTGTTTTGTTTACCGCAGGACAAGTTGGTTTGGCTACAGGAGAAAATCTGCTGGGTGAAGTCCAAGTTCAAGGTTCGGGTGCGGGAGACTATGTAATTGTTGGATTTGATGAATTTTGCTTGTAGGGATGTGCATCTAGGGTGCACGTTTTGCCAGTCTGTAGCATTTCTTTTGAAATGAAGGCGGAGTAAGTGCCACTGAATGCGGGTCACTAAGCTAGTGCGAGAGGATTTAGAGTCGTGGATGAAATTTTTGGAATAGTTTAATGGGATTTCATTCTGGCAGTCAGATTGGCTAGGGCAATGGGAGCTACAGTTGTTTACTGATGTAGCTGGGGGTGTATGGGTGCTTACTTTGCAGGCCAATGGTTTTTGGCCCCTTGGCCAGAGCATTGGTCAGAAGAGTGGAAACAAGATGTTGCCTTTTTGGAGTTGATGCCAATGTGGGCAGCTTCGTGGTTTGGCAGGATTGTTTAAAAGGTAAGAGGGTGTTTTTTTTATTTGGATAACACTACGGTTGTGAGAGTGTTGCAGGTTAAGATGTCTAAATCTCCTTGTTTGTTACTTGTTCTCAGGAAATTGGTTTTGCAAAGTTTGATGATTAACTTTTCATTCATAGCATTGCATGTGCCTGGGGTTAAAAATGAGATAGCTAATAGGGTGTCTTGTTTTCAGTTTTGCAGGTTTCAGCAGTTGGCCCAACAGTGGCATTGCAGCCAGCAGTCATTCCGGAGAATATTTGGCAGATTATTCCATAGTAATTGGCAGGCTGGTGCAGCAGTCATGGGTGGTGTCTACAAGAAGAGCTTACAGTAGGGCATTATTTCATTTTGACCAGTTCTTGAGGCAGTTACTGGATGGGGAGTTTGAGTGGTCAGAGGGTATGTTGTTGCGTTACATGGCCATGTTGAAGGAACAGGGTAGGGCAGTTAGGATGGTGAGGGTGGTGTTGGCAGCTATTGCTGCTTTCACTCATTTGGCCGGATTGCAGGATTGGACTAGGTCCTGGGTAGTGAGCCGAGTATTAAATGGTTGGGGCAGAGTTGAAGGTGGGGTCATAGACAGGAGATAGCCGGTGATGAAGGAGATCTTAAGCCGGTTGCAACAGGGTTTTGGTAAGGTATGTAGATCCTTGGAGGAGTATGTGGTGTGGAGCACGGTTAGTGTGTGGATGTATTGTGGGGCTTTTAGAGTGCCTGAGTTATTGGGTTTGTTACTATGGGAGGATGTGTTGATGTTGCCTGGGGTGGTGCACATTCAGCTGCGGTCTTCAAAGACGAATCAGGAAGGACATGGGGCTCTGATGGTATTGGAAGTGACTGAGGTAAGTTGGAGATGTCTCGTGGTGTGGGGAAAGAGATTGTGGGTGGTTCAGGGGGGTACAGTGCGAGGTTTGGTTTTTACTTCAGTAAGTGGTAAAGGCTTGACAGGTGAACAATTGAATTTGATTATGAGAAGGGCTCTTTGTAGTGTTGGTTTAGAAGGGGATAAGTTTACTTCTCATTCTTTTAGGATGGGGAGGGCATCGGACTTGGCAAAGGAAGGAAGTTCTATAGAAGTCATCAAGAGGGTGGAAGATGGTCTTCCAATGCCTTTTTGTCTTATATTAAGTAGCTTTGTGGCAGGCTTTGTTTGCAATGTTTTTTTTTTTTTTTTAGGTAGCAGAAGGATCATCATATTCCCCGGTAGGTATGCAGGGAGGCAAGGAATTTTGTGGCAGTGGAGAGAGCTCGGAGGTATGTTAATTTTATATTGGCAAAATGTTTGAAGGACATTGGGGTGCATACGATACAGCTGGTGGAGTTTGAAAGCAGGGACCCTGTATGGTATAGGCCAGATGAAGTTCATCTCAATGAATTTGGGCTTGATTTATTTAATCTTAACCTGGGCTTGAAGGTGGAGGATCTATTGAAAAGTGGCTCAGAGGGAACAGCCCTTTGGGCTGGTGGGCAGAGAAGAGGGTCAGGCTTGACCTTCTTCTGTCCCCCTCAGTAGGATATTTGGAATTGAGGTGGTGATTTGATGGTGGATGACTTGGATAGTTACAAAACAAGAATGAGGTGCTGAGTGACAAATGTATAGTCTGCATTTTAGTATGTTACCCATTCTCTCCAAAAAACATATGCATTTATTTGAATTATGAAGAAGCACTTATAATGCACCCTAACATTTCCGAAAATGATGTCTTTGTTTAGAACTAGCTGATTTGGTACTTAGAAATAATTTTCTAGTCTTTGAAGGACAGTTTTTTCGGCAAGAACAAGGGGTTGCTATGGGAGCTAGTTGCTCCTCTACTTATGCAGATATTATCCTATCAGTTTGGGAGAAAAAGTTTATACATGATTGTATTTATGCACAATACTGGAATTTGTATGTCCGCTACCTGGATAATATTTGTATTTTTTGGACATCTGATATGTCTCAACTGCAACAATTTATGAGATATTTGAAACAAACAACTAATTTCCTCCAGTTTACTCAATATATTTCAACACATTCATTTAACTATCTAGATGTAACTGTATCTTGTATTGATAATGGGTTCAAGTCTGTGGTTTATCAAAAACCTACATTCTCTAATACTTACATTAGTTATAGTAGTGATCATCCCATGTCTCAGAAAAAGAGTATAATTAAGGGATAATATGTCCGGGTCAGCCGTATGACATCACAAGATCAAGATTTTTTTAAGGAAAGCCGGACTTTACAGGAAATGTTTAAGAATAGAGGATACCCCTTAGACTTCATTCTAGACATACAACAACAAGTTATTTTAGGGAGAAATGATAGATTTCCACCAGTACTTGGTAAAGGTTTATCTCCCTATTCAGCAGGTCTTAT
Organism: Protopterus annectens; assembly: GCF_019279795.1. Lineage (NCBI taxonomy): Eukaryota > Metazoa > Chordata > Ceratodontiformes > Protopteridae > Protopterus > Protopterus annectens. The sequence continues at coordinate 941,610,039 of NC_056739.1, read as the reverse complement.
AAGGAATAATAATCAGGTTGATTTTAGCAGAGCTTTTGTAACCAATTTTAGTAATAATGCACATCAAATTAGGGCTATATTGGATAAGGAATGGAAGAGATTTTCAGAATTTACAGATTTAGATATGTTTAAAAATAAAACCCTCCAAGTTGTATACAAAAAAGGACAGAATATTAAAAATGCATTAGAACAAGCTGCTAATTCTAGTACTTTCTTATTTAGAAGACAAGGGACCTTTAAATGTGGTGCCTGTAATCAATGTAGATACATTTTACAAGGTGAAGAATTATTCTTACAAGCTAGAGGCATACTATTAGTACTAGTAATTATTGTAATTGTAATCACAAGGGCTGGTCTACATTGCTATATGTAGATGTTGTGATGCATTTTATGTGGGAAAAACTGAGCGACATTTAAAACGCAGAATTTATGAACATATTAATGATGTTAGTAAGAAAAACAAAACTAATGCACTTTATAGGCATACATTAGTATGCAGTAATGCTCCGTTTCATTTTTTTGTAATCGCGATGGTTCCTAAGGACATCGGGGGTGGGGCCCTGGGAAATTAAATTAGAGCATAGAGTGACTCTTTGGCAAATTAAATTGGAAGCCAATAGAACCCCAGGGTTAAATTATTCCATTTCCATTTTACCACTTCTCAAACTGAAATCATCTAAATTGTAAATTATTGTATTGTATTTATTATTTTGTGTTTTTAAATTATATTTACTGTATTAGATATCTGCATTGTTTCATGTTTATAATAATTGCATTTATATATTTATATATATATATATATATATATATATATATATATGTATATATATATATATATATATGTATATATATATATATATATATATATATATATATATATATATATATATATATATATATATATATATTATAACATCTATCAAATGTTTATTGTTTTTAAATGTTTATATACATATATAGTTTTACAATATAATGTAGTGAAACACTCGTTTTTATCTATATATTTAATTCCCCCCATTTTTATGGAATCAACAGTTAATTGTTAGGTGATTTTAAAAGGTAATTGTCTTAATTGTTAATCAAGTTTAGGGTATAAATGTGTAACAATTATTGTGCCAACTGTTTTATTTCTGAAGAAGTCTGGGTGGTACTCGGACGAAAATGCTCTGTATAACTTCAGCGTTAAGGATTTTTTATCATTAAAGTGGTCTTGGCTGGTGATTACTTGAATTTCTTCAGGACTTTTTGCTTGTTTATATGAATTTATTTCCTTCAGGCATTCAAGGATTTGTTCATTTCAGATTTCAAATGGTACTTGATTCCAAGACTCCTGGCCTAGTTTAACAAAAGCTGTCTCATTAATGGATGAAATAAAAGAGCAGGCTCTTTCAAAAAAGTGTGCATTGTTTACTGTCAGAGAATGCACCTGCTCTCTAAGGAATAGTTTTGCCAATAAAGATAGACGGCATCTTTTGTTTAGTATTTTGAAGATAATGGTAGCCAAAAGCAATACGTTCGGAAGTACCTAGAAGAATGTGAATCACCTGCAAAAGCAGTCACTGATAAATTTGTGAATCAGACAGAAAGATGAACCTACTTCTTTACAAAGTAAATGGAAAATAAGATATGAGAGCCTATACCTACAATGTGATTTATAACACTGTTTCTGTAAGAATACTAGGGTCAAGTAGGGTCAGTTTTAAAACCTAGATATCTTTGTTTGGTCACCTGTGGAATGATATTGTTTAAAATGCCACGATGAACAAAAAGTAGATTCAGACAACTTTGGGTTATAGCATCACAGCAGACTTCTCAGATTTTATGGCTAGTTTGTTTTTTGTAGTCTCGTAAAATGGTTTAATGAAATCTGTTTGCAGTTTTCTTTTGCCGTTTTCTACATGACTCATCTGAATACTTTACGTGAGTATCATCTGAATGTAATGTAATTTTTCACAGAAGGTGAAGTTTTGGGTCATTCACAAATATTGAGAAGAACACAGCTTTCAAAATAGTAAGTAGTGGAATAGAACAAAAGAAAGTTCAAGAATCAGGAAAAAAAGTAAAATCTATATACACCTGACAGAGTGTATTTGTTAGATATTTATTTGTGATACTACTCTTGACCCAAAATTTAGTTTTTCTTGTTTAGTAAATGGTAGTACAAGGTCAGCAATATAAGAGGTCTTTGTCATGCCCATAGATACTACTCCCAGTAAAGAAATAATTATGTATTCAATCATATACAGTTTGTAGCAGCCTATAATGTTGTGACTCCACAAAAGGTCATACAATATGTATGCCGTACATCCTAAAGTAGGGGAAAATGCATGATCAACTAGCTGACTGCAGACTATTTTTTAAAAACACATTATTGATAAAGGCTACATTTTCTATTGACCTTTAGAGTGATGATTGTTGCGCACTTGAAAGTAACAGAAATAAAGTCTGAGTTGAAAGAAAAAACTGAAAAGGTATGCTAATCACAGGATATTAGCATAGTTTCAATTCTTCAAAAAGAGGACACTAAAGATGGTATTAGTCTTCTTGTTCAGCTTTTACGAAAGTTTAAAGACACTCTTGGCATACATTTCTTTCAAACATAATGTATGCCTGAGTACAGCTAGCCAGTTTTGAAGTTAAGTCATATAAGCAATAATCAACTAAAAAAGGAAGTAATTTGGTTAAAACTGTTGCATAGCTATTAAGATTTTATCCTCTTAATGCAATGTATGACTATTATATTATATTATATTATTTGTTTGCAAAGGAAGTATTTTAAAGGTCAGTAAGACTGATTTGGAAATTTGTTATTTGACTTGGCTAAATGCTATATGGCTTTCTAGGATTTCTTTTTACAAGAAGCCGTAGATACCTGCCTGATTTTGAGATGTCAGTATTTTACAACACTGCTTTTTTCCTGAAATTTAAAAATACATGAAGTAAATTGGTACTGACATGCCCTTTCTTCCAATATTTCCAGGATAAATTCCTTTGAGTCCTTGGTATTCGTATTGTAAATGTCTGAGATTAAGCACCAACGCTTTTGTACAATAGCTGTTCTTGTCTTTCACTGGTTAGAGCTGACCTAGAATAGTGTTAGATCAGGGTTATTGGCTTGACAAAGCTGAGTCCGCTCGATATGTGTAAATTTGTTACCTATTATTTTGAAATAGGTCTGCTTGTGACAAATAATTATGAAGCCTTAATTTTCAATAATCCTTGGTTAGAAGTAGGCACTCATACAAATTGGCAGCACAGATAACTAGAACAATGACATACAGCATTACTTAGTACTAAAAAATCATTTAATGAGTCATTACCTGAGGTGGAGTTTGGTCTGTGTGGAACATAAACCAGTATTTTTTATGCAACACAATATGTTTGTTTTCAGTTGAATATATTATGCAATTTATGAGTGAGGTCATATTTCAAAAGGTATTTTGAGGACTGCAGAGAGCTTCTGCTGTGAAAGGAAAACTCCCAGAAGTTGTAAGAAAGCTCCACATACTTAAACAAGCAAGTAACTTGTGATACAAGATGTCTCAAGAGTGTTCCAGAATGAGTAGAAATATGTTACAGTCAGAAGCTCACACTGTTGACAATTCTCCATGTTGGAATATCATCTGAACTGGAATGGTCAGCATAAAGACATGACAATATAAAATGCACTAGTAAATCAAAAGTTTTAATTCAAAAATGCAAAACTACTCACAGCAGTGGTCAAAAATAATAAAAACAACAAAACAAAACAAAATGTTCCGTGGGCCAGTAATGGCCATGTAAAGCAGTACAATTTTAAACATAAAAATGTATAATTAGGCAGAATAAGTCAGAGGATTAAAACAAATTGTGAGTAAGCCACATCAGTAGAGGGTAACAGGAAAAGAGACACTGGGGAATGGAGAAGAAACAAAGACTCACATAGTAAGGCTCATACTCACAGTACTGGGTTTCGGACATGTGTAGAGGTGAAGAGCTGCACTATGTCGATATGCACATGCAGTTAGTGAAGGTTATTCACGCTGCCTGCGGAAATAAGCAGGCATGTTAATCAACAGGCCTACTCATGGCAAAAGCATAAATGACCTCAAAATATGTGCTATGTGAAGAGAAGCAGGGAGTGGATAAAGTGCCATATGTGTCAGAGTATTAATGCAGTTCATAGAGGTAAACATAAAAGGGCTTTGTTTACATACAAGACCCATAAAGGACTGTGAATTTAAGTGAATAACAATGAGTGATATGTTACATTGGCATTACTGGAGTTAGATGACCAATTATTTTGGCAACTGTGGACTTTCTAAAGTTAAGAAAAAATAGAAATGTTTGCAATTATTATAAAAAACTTCAAAATGACATATTACTGAGTTAATTTAATAAAATATTTGTTTTATTCATATGATGGGCATATTACTATGGCTTTGGTGGATACTGTTATCTGTCATTTGTAAATAGGAAATCATTACATCAGCAGTGGAGATGTTTAGTGATCAGTGAGAAAATCATTTATTATTTTGGTGTCATGGAGTGATTGTGTATACATGGTAGAAACGAAGTGATTCAAATCTCAAGGACTGAAGTGGCAAGGATGTTTTGTTTCTTCAAAAAGTGTTTTGACAGGGATATTCTTATGCATCACTGATAGATCAGTGATAAATGAGAATTGAGTGCATTATGAGTATACGAATTAAAGTAATGAAAATAAATTAAGCTTAACATACATTATATTTTTTGTCAGTTTAGGCCTCCATGAATGAAATATTTTCTATTGTCCTTTGTGTTTCTGCTATCTGCCTTGGGTTTACCATAGTCTAGACTCATTACAGCTGGATGATACCTCCAGGTGCTTCTGCAACTATATTCTACTGTCTCCTCCAGGCATCAAATTATTGCTTGCTCATATTTGCATCAATAATTTCAAAACCATGCTACATAAAAGCAAGGGCACTGGAGCCATAGAGCAAGGGAGGAGGGGCGACCCCCCACTTTTACAAAATCATCTTATCTTGTCTAGACCCCATGGCAGCTTCAACAATTAAAATAAAATACTCCATGGTGGTGTCAGCAACATCTTCTTTAAGGAGAACACATGCGTGCGCACATCGCTGATTTAAACACAGTCCATGCCAAACACAGAGGAGCAAAATTTATTCATTGAGGGAGGTAAGCGTCTAACTTTGTTGTCCAAGGTACAGCTCTTAAGAAGAGTTTCTGATATGCTGCTGCTCTGTGTGTGTGTGTGTGTGTGTGTGTGTGTGTGTGTGTGTGTGTGTGTGTGTGTGTGTGTGTGTGTGTGTGTGTGTGTGTGTGTGTGTGTGTGTGTGTGTGTATAAAATGCACCAGTTAGGAATACCTGGTGGCTAGTGTTACTCAGGCTCAAACCCTGTACCTTAGGTACAAGGAACAGCAGCCTGAATTCTATACCCATACCACCACTTGTGATTCACGGAGTTGAGTCCATAGCTCTCAAATGTCCAGATTTTCACAGAATATTTGGCTCATACTTTTGGTCTACTTCTCTTAGAATTTATGGTTTTCTGGCAAATTAGTGAGAACTGAATTCACTAAATAATGATAGATAGCCCTTTAAGTTTCAGTATTCCTATCTTTCAGAAAACACATGGCAACACAAAACACTTTATTTTAGCAAATTTCTAAAATTATACAAGCAATATTTATAATGTGTACCTGGTTTTGAGCCTTTGCCCATCCCCGCAAAATACATTTTGGCTTTTTCCAGAATTATTGTGCTGCGAAGTTGAGAGATTTAGATGAGTGCCAAGTGGAGTTTACAAGAAGCTGACAGCTTCAGGAGAAGAGAAGTTTAGTGCTGCTTATGCCAAGTCTGCTTGCATTATTTGTAGCACAACAGATAGTGTACTTGCTTTTGATGCAGAAGGCTGTGGATTCTACTCCCACAGTATGTAGATGGATCGCTGATACTGTACTGTACTGTGTTGTACCTTAAAGGGAGTTGATGCTGCAGTCCTGTGAATTTCCTCCTTTGGAAGAGTTACCTAGCAACTATGAACCTGTTATCAGTTTGCCATGCAATACCAACTGCAATATTACCAGCTTATCATTTGTTAATGTAGCATAGGCAATTTATTCTTCAAGAGCAACAGGTACTTTATTTGTAGATGAAACAATGAAATATAAAGTTGTTAGTTAGCAGCAACCTCTTCATTAATTACAGATCCCATTAATGTGGAATTATTTAGATGACTGTACTACAGAAATTTTGCATATTTACTGATATTAATGGATTATAACAACAGACGTTTGAGTGGCCTTATATGGTTGAAATTTTCTGAAATTGGTACTTTTGTCATTATTGGTTCATACATTTTGTTTCATTGCTTACTAGAAGACTGTTCAAAACTAAGAATGTAAAACACATTTTAACAAGTATTATACAAGGAATATAATTTAATACAATCAGGAAGGTGAATTAAGAATGCATGCATGTATGCATGGCCCTAAAAATGTGTAAGGAGACTATGGTTTGAAAACAACCCAGAGGTAATCTTAGTTCTCTACTAGCCAGATGCAGAATGAATGTGGGTTTGCATGTCATTTCAATGAATGTGAGTTTCAAGGGCAGAGAAGTTTACTGCTCATGCTAAGCTTGTTTTCATTGCGAAACTATATTATTTGTTTAGCAAATGGCTCAGTGTTTGTGTGCTTTATTATTTCAATGTCTGTAATCATTGTAGGAGTAAATAAGAAAACAGTATGCACGTTGACAGGTTTGAACAATGTTTATGGTAACTGAGGAGAAATAGCCAAGTAATGGAACACTGGAGTGGCTAGGGAGGGAACTGCTGCTGGAGCGGCAGGGGGTTACAGACTATCCATTCAAGTAAAACAAAGCTCATCCCTTTCCATATTCAAATGCAACTTGGATCTAAGGATGGGTACTAGAAAATGTACTCTAGGATTGCCCCTTATGCCAGTAATGGAGGGAGGCAGTTCTTAAGTGCTGCATCCCATACATGGGTCCCCTCAAATTATCTATGGCATGATCACAGTTATTCTCACTAGGGCTAATGTACAATTATCAGCCATGGGATAGGTAAGACCAATCAGGAAATATTAATTCAAGCACCAAAAGGGAAATTGGCTAAGCTTAAAATGTCCTCTAAGTGAACCTATGTTGTGATAGTAAATAGTTTTAAAAAACTGCCCTTTTTAGATCACTAAGTTTGCCTCTCACCCTCCACCCCTCCAACCTTCAACAGGTTCCAGTGCCTATATAGTCCAGAGATATAAACATTAGCTTGAAATGTGAGGACATAATTTGATTCTGTCAAAAAGCTTAAGCTCCACCCATTGGAAGATACAGTGCAGACCTTCTGAGCTCCATTGGACAGAATGAATTAAATTACTTTTCATACATTTTGCCATACCTCTCTTTTTAACTTATTAGGTTATTCTTGGATTGTTTTGTTATTGGTACTGAAACTACTGAATAGTTGTACTGCCTCTAAAAAGTGGCAATAATGTATATTCAAGGAGGAAATGCTTTTGGTTAAATTTATAAATCATTTGAAAGTAATGTAAACATTCACCTTAATATGCAGGAGGTGCACACATCTGGGTACTTACTGAAGAGTATACATAGAAAGGATGTAAGGCCCTGTTAAAAATGTTGCTATTTCTATTGTCTGAACTGAAATCATCGGGTTAGTCTCGATGTAATACTAAATGCATTTTTTATAACTAATACACATTGCTATTCCTGTTATCACAGTAAAGGAGCAGCTGAAGACAGTAATAAATCTGTGCACAGGGTTCATTATCATTAATAGATGAGAGCCATCGGCTTTTCTGAAATTAGTACAGTTATATTCCCAGACAGCAAGATGTAGTTGTTCTTTTTTCAGTTTTAAGACATATTTCAATTTTGTGTGTCATTGTATTCAAGATGCAGTTGGGCGCATCTGTTTTTTACATTTTTTTAAATGCCACAAAGAAGATTTATACTGTAAGTAGTATTTAATGACGTCTGTGATTAGTTTGCCTGAAGCATAAAAGCCTGTTTTTCTATATTTTCAGATTTATGATGTACTTTTTGTCTGAATCATGCAAAACTAAAGTCATAATAATGTATCTTATGGCATGCTACTATACAGCTGTTTTACTGGAGGCAAATGCTAAATGTTCTTGGCTGAAGCATGCATTTATTTATTTATGTGCTTGTTGAATCTATGGAAGGGATAATGCTTTGCTATGCTACAGTGATATTAATTTTTATCTTACATAGTGAGCGAACAGCTGCATTAAGAGACAAAGCCATTGTATGGATAAAAATTTATTGGTGCAGACCCTGGATAGATTATGATGATATAGACAGCATAACATGCATGATTTATTTTATCAGTGTATGTGGATAAATGCATTTATGAGCTATTTATATCCTTTCACTTACTGCATAACTGCATGCCTATATACTGCTCTCAGTATAAGAAGGAAATTGTTTGTTTATTAGTTTAGCACCACAATAAACAGACGCAGTCAAAAACAGGAATCAAACTTGCATATTAACTTATTAACTCCAGTACAGCTCCTTTCAGTGTCTACCTTTAACTCCCAGTGGGTGTGGCTTGAGCCTTTAAAAATGAAGTTAAAGTTATTGCTTTACAGCTTGAACAATTACTCATTAACAGAGGTCAAATAGCAATACAATTGTGTTTGCCATCATGAATGCTTCAAGATAAAATATTCCGATACCTTGTATGTAGCATGGTTTTGGAATAATTAATGCAAATACGAACAAAGCAATATTTCGAACTTAGAGGTGAGGTAGGAGGTAACTGCAGAAATGCCTGGAGGTGCACTCAGCTGTAATAAGTTTAAGTTCCAAGCAAATACTGAAAATTATTTTCTAAAACATCATGCAATGCCAATAAAATAATGAATATTTTATACATGAAATGTAATGCTAAAAAGCAATAAGTCAGAGTTTGGCCTGTGTTTATGAACGTCTTGAATCTTTCTTTTTTTTAATAAATCATTTACTAGGATGGATAATGAACTTAATGAGTTACAAAAGCAGTAAACACTTTTATATTTTACTGTACATTTTGATGAATGTTCCGTGAATTAAGAGGGAGTGATGAAAATAATTCATTTCAAATAAACAGCCAAACAGAGAGTATCAGGAGTTTTACAAACCTGTTAAGTACAATTTAATATCTGCAAAGTCTAAAGCTGTAATCATAAGCACTTAACTGTGATAAAAGCATGCCTTTCAGGTCTAGTCACAAAGATTATGCTATCAGATAGATTGCAGGACTGGGGTGAAGTGAACTGCTACAGGAAGGAGGCACATATTTAAAGGAGATCTGACAGCAAGAATGAAGGCCCTCCTGGTAGTAGTTCAGAAGTGAATAACATAGGCAGGCAATGAATCTTAGGGTGTGATTAGCTCATGGAGCTTGTAACAAACGAATGCAGCTGATAATCAAAGAAAAAGGACATGAGGAACTCTACAAGCTCTGTCTAAGCCGGTAAGCATCTGTCCAGTGCACCTAAATGTGATTTTTGCAGACCAATTAAAAGTGTTTATCAGTACTGAAACTGAAATGGATGTACTGCTTTGTGATATAAGAAAACAGCAATCTCTGACTGTGGTATAGTAGACCAAAGCAAGGAAAATACTAAATAGTGCAAAGTTAGAAAACACAAAAATGTTGAAACAAAGGAAAAGCAGCAGAACAGGACATAAGACTGATGAAATATA
>NC_056739.1:941487794-941597794 GCF_019279795.1 Protopterus annectens | reverse complement strand
GCAGCACGACCTACGTGCAATGAAGACAAAAACTAGTGAAGAAATTGAGACGGGCTAGGAGTGAAGGATACATGAGTACACTGAATAACAGTACTGGAAGGAAACTTTGGAAACTTACTCAGTAGGTCCAGGTGATTAGGGAAGAAGAAAGAGAATAAGCAGCAAGTTGGAGGAAAGGAAAGAAAGCAAGCAGAAGGCAATAGCGAACATATAAAATGCATGGGTATCAAGAAGGGTGAGACATAAGTGGTAAAACTGGACAAAACAATTTTCAGGGCCACTCATGAAGGAGATGTTAATTAAAGTATTTCCCATGCCTACAGAGCAATGCTTAAAAAAAGAGAGGATGCAGAAACACACTGCAGACTCTGGTGTCAAAACAACATGGAAACCAGAGTTCTCTGTGAGGAATAAGGTCCTACTCCAGGCCCTCCATATCCATGACTGATGGCTCTTTGGCTTTGATGCTGCTTCTGCTGCTGCTGTCTGGGTCTGTGCCTGCTAAGATCTGCTAGTTGACATTAATATGGCTGAAGGCCATGACTGTAGATATGAATGATATGCCACAGGGCCATTGATATAACACATGACTCTGAAGTAAGAGCTGACCACTTGACAAGGGTAAGGTAGGTCAATGGATGCTGGATCATCAAATGAACTGCATCTCATGGAAATGCAGGAGTTTCTGGCTTATTGTCACAGGCAGTGTCACCACTACATGGTCCCATGGAACAGTGATGGCTATTGGAGAAGTGCTTTAGCACAAAGACTATCTACTGGAGATGCCCTTGGTATGTATACCTCTTTCTATGTAAGTCTACTCATAGGGCCTCTTAGCCCCTTAGTCACTATTTAACTTATTAAAGCTGTCTGAATTATGGTATGAGAAACTTCAGGTATTCCCACTGCATGGTCATCTGTACAAAGCAAGCAATCATCTTTTTGTTGTTGTTGTTTTGTTTTGTGTTAGTATTGGTACACCACAGTTTTATTTATACTTTTTTTTGCATGGCCATACTTACCCAGAATACTGTGTTTTGATGTATTTACAGGTGATCCTTTATCCAGCACCGGCACTTTGGAACTGCCACCACCGGATTTCAGACAATCTGCAACCTTTGATGATGATGGTGGGGGTGGACTGGCTCATTAAAGGTGGGCAGGTTATTGATATTGGGAATATGATCCCTGCATCCCTTAACACACGATGTGTCACAGCCTCTATTCCTGTGGACAGCCAGGGGATACACACACACACACACACACACACACACACACACACACACACACACACACACACACACACACACACACACACACACACACACACACACACACACACAAAAGTGTTGTACCCCAGTAAAAACTTGTCAGAATCTGCTCATAGGAGCCATGGGTAGAGAGGCAAACATGGGGGAGGGGGTTGTAATGGTGAACACTACAGACATAGTTACTGCCTGATAGATTTAATCACATACTGGAATTTGCTGTGTCATGTTAAGTTCACCTGCCAGGACTGAGGCACTATCCACAAAGCTGTTTGACTGCTTCCTCCACAGATGGTAGCCATCATTGCCATGGATGATATAGATGATGCTCCTGCAGAGCAAGCATGTCCACAGCCACATCTGTTGTGAAAGTGTTCGTGTCCATGAAAGGATCTCCCCATAGTTTTGTCAGTCACAGCAGTGGCATCACAAGGTCAGGAAGTACACCAACATCTAATAAGAGTTATGGTATAACCAGTGCAACTCCTGGTAAAATCAGATCTCATGGGTGATTACATGTAACTGATGCTCAAATGTCTACTATACATGCCCTGGATCAGTCCAGTATTACAACTATTGTGGAGGTTGTCTCCCTGCAAACCCCACCATGACTCTGTGAACAGCACGCAATTTCTGTGGCACTGCCTCTTCACAAAGACTTTTATGTTAAGCAGCCCCGACCACACACAACCACACACTGAAAGGCAATGTAAACAACAACAACAACACATTTTTACTTTAATAATTCTCAGCATTTCCTTGAGAAAGCCAACATATATATACTTTCTTCTCCACCTGTGCAAATTTGATAACTGTACCATGCCCTTGTTACATGGTTATTTGAGTTACCTATGTCTGATGGACAGAGATACTAGCCTATATATGGATAAGCAGAATATAGTGCTGGCTTTGCATGCATCACTTTTACTGTAGCATATCTACTTTAATCTGATCTTTTGTGTTCTGAAGTTATGTGTAGGCTTCTGCCTATGAGCCAGTGTCACAGCAAACTGCACCTGCCTCCATCTGGAATGATCATCTCCTGCTGTTGCCTCCGCCAATCACTCCTTGTCTTACTCAGCCACTAGTGCCTACAGCACTCTAGAGTGCTACTTCTGCAAGTGGCCATCTTACTATAACAGCTTCCTAACTATGACATTGCATAACACTGCATACATAAACTATTTTTGCACGTGTACTATGGCCATACTGCAAGGCACCATTGGGTGAATCTTGATAGTGGACTCATGCCTTCAGCAGACCAAACATATGTTTAAAAATATTCCTTGATTCCAGATGGACATGGTTATGCTCCTGGTTGGTTTGATTTTGTAAATGTAAAATGCAAGAAAATCAGAAAGGTTGAGACATAAGTGGTAAGACTGGAGAAATATAGGAATAGAAGAAATGATGAGCAGGGCAAACACATGAGAATAAGAAAGGAACAGAGCAAATAGTGGAAGCAGTAGAAGCAGAGGAGGGAAAACCATAGTAACTGGTCAAATCTGGAAGAGACATGACAGGAAGCTGAGGAAATAGAGGCTGAAGACAACACATGATTCATATGGAATACTACAAGCTGAAGTTCTTTCCTTCAGTTGTTTTCTGATACATACTTTATCCTATTCTTGGCCATGGTGACAGAACAGCCTACTTTTAGTACTCAGTGTTTGAAAGGTAAAAAACATTACTGGATAGGATGGCAGTCCATCACTGGACATATAAACACTCATATAAACATGCACACACATACATGCCTACACTCCAGTGCACACAAACACAGACATACATCTGTGTGCAGTTCAGTGGATTACCAATTTGGCTACGTGCATGTCCTTGGTATATAACAGAAACGGAAAGCTGAGGTAACCAGCAAAATCCCATGCAGACATTGGGAGGATATAAAACTCCACAGGAAGTGCTCTCAAGTGCATAGCAAAACTGAACAACTAAACACTGAAGAAAATGTTTTGGAATTAATATAGAAAAAGAGAGAGAATTGTTAAAGGGTATCATACCTAGTTAAGTGAAGGCCCAGAAGGGAAATGGAGTGATTCCAAAAATCACACCAATAAAGTGATTAGTGAAAAGAGACTTACGTATCAGAAGGAAGTATGAGTGAAGAACGTCTGGTATGGCAGAGAAGTGATAAAAAACAGTTGGTACCCCCAGGCTAGGCAATGATAACACAAACAGCAAAAATTTTAAAATAAAGCTGATAAGATTTTTGTAACAAAGAAATATTCACATTGAAACTGTATGTGACTAAATAAGAAAATGTGAGAAAATAAATTCCAAAAAAGACAAGAAACCAGAAAGTTCTCCGATTATGCTGACAGACATGGAGAATATGAGTATGTTGAGTACCAGCAGGATAAGCAACCAGATGCAGAGAAAGGCAAAGACACTTTTTTGGCTTGCTAGAACAGAAAATAAGCCAGATGTGGTACACTAATTAACTTTATTGCCAGCCACAACCAAAGGATCCAAGAAATAGAGGAAGCACTATCCAAGCATCCCAGTGCCACAGTGGAGCTACACATTAAACTTAAGGAAAACAGAGAGCAAGTAGTGGGTTCTGGTCTGCAATATGACAAGCTGTTTCAAAAAGTTACAGAAATGGTGAATACAGCCGGATGTGTGAATACTTATTTTGCAGCCATCCCTGCCAGAATAGAGAGAAGAAACTGTAGGGAATCTATGAATAAATGTCCACGTAAAAGGATGAGCCTTCCTTGTCATAACATAAAGCCGCACGGTGGCAATAGTCATTCACCTAGATTTACTCTAGTAAAGTTTCAGTCTTTTCAGTAAAAGAAAGGGATGCTTTCATTCCTTTAGAAGAAAGGTACTAGTATTAGAACTGAAACTACAATAATCTTTGTGAGTAATGATTATATCACTAGGAGCATAAGAAATTAATCTGTCCCTGCTCTTACAAAATACAGGGCAATGCATCTCAGATTTAAATTGCAGTATCTGCCTGTTTCATAGGTTCATAGGTTCATAGGTAGGTACTAGGCTATCGGCCCTGGGGCCTATATCAGCCTAGCCAAAAAGGTTCCCTGGCTTTCGCCACCCAAGAAAATTATTTTCCTGTGCCCCTGTCAAGCATTGTTGCAGAAGTGACCCCCGGGGTGAATTTTCTATTTCCCATCCAGTTGTCAAGGTTTTTCTTAAAGAGGGCCAATGAGGAGATTTGCTTGACATGAATGGGTAGTTTGTTCCAGAGTATGGGAAGTCTCTGGGACAGGATTCTATTCCTTCAGCATATTCTGTTTATTGTGGTGACAAGGTTTAGGTCCCTGGAGCATGTTGTTCAGAGAGATTGGGATTTCTTTAAGTGTAGCATGTCCAACAGCTCTGGGTTTGACATAGCTTTGTATGTTAGACAGAGATTCCCTCTGAGTAGGTGATATACGACACAGTAGAGCTAGAGTTTTTTGAGACAGTTTGTGTATGGCATCTGTTTGAGGCCGGTAATCGTCTTAGTGAGGTATTTCTTTGGCCTTTCCAATTGTTGTAGGTATGTTGTGAGATACATGCCAAACAGAGCATTGAACTCTATAATACATCTAATGAGGCATGAGTAGAGAGGAACAATTACCTCCTTTTTTCTAGAGGAGAACCCTTTTGTGATGAGATGTGCCACATAGAAGCATTTCCTGACTACTGTGGCGATGTGGTTATCATAAGAGAGACTACTGCCCACCTGTGTCCCAAGGTCTCTTATCATACTTTCAGTGTTTAGTGAGCTACCACCAATGTGGTAGTTCATGGGTACTGAGTTTTTCCCAAAGGGGATGACAATGCACTTCTTGGCATTGAGCTTGAGGCCATGACTTTGACACCAAGCTTCTGTCTCTGTAAGGCCCTTTGTAGAATGTCTACATCATTAGGTGATTCTATTATGACTCCCAGTTTGCAGTCACCTGTGTACTTTGTTAGCCAAAGACCTTCTGTGTTAGCCTGCACTTCAGAGATGTAGATGCCAAACAGGAGAGCACCCAGGACCGAACCCTGTGGTACTCCACTCGTCACTGGTCTGAAGTTGGAACTGGAGTTGGCTACTTTTACTGCGTGGGTTCTGTCAGTGAGCCAGTTGGCCACCTATCTTGTGACATAGGGATTTATGCCCACTTTAATGAATTTATCTATAATTCCAGAGTGGGGGATGGTATCAAAAGCCTTGGCGAGGTCAAGCTAGGCTGTGTGCACTACCTTGCCCTCATCTACAGCTCTAGTGACTGCTTCAAAGAAGGCAAGCAGGTTTAATAGACTCGATCTTCCTTTTACAAACACAAACTGAGTGGGGTCCAGGGTTTGAAAGTTACCTATGTCTTTGTTTATAAGCTCCAAGATGATATGCTCCATGGCCTTGCAGACCAGGCTTGTCAGGCTAATGGGGCAGTAATTTCTGGGGTCCATGGTGGCACGTCCTTTGTGAAGTGGGATAACCATCACTGTGTGTCATTCAGTAGGCACATAGCCTGAGGTGAGGCTATGACTTGAACATGGTACTTAGGTGGGGTGCCAGTTCATTCTGTAGTTCGTGCAGTATGCAGCCTGGGATGTTGTCTGGTCCCATGGATGCTGTGTTCTTGGCTTTGGAGAGTGCAGTCTTTACTTGTTCATCCTTGATTACAGGGCTTTGCATTCTTCTGGTATTAAGATGGGCTCTTTGGAGGGTGAGAGGGGGGTAAACATAGCACTGAACCTATCTGCCAGGATGTTGGCAATATCGATTGGTTCTGTATATTTAGTGCCATTGTTGTAGCTCAGAGCAGATTGAATGCTGCCATTGAGATTCTTGACATAGCTGTAGAATAACACAACCAAAGGCAGCACAGCAAGCCGACAGAGCTCGGAAAAACAAGCGTAAACAAAATAAAATAAAATAAATTCGTCCATATATAGCGTTGTCCCTAATGGCTCTACAACACCACCAAGTCGTGAATGGGGTAAAGATATATCCAAAACAATTCATACTACTCAATTGTATTAATTGTATTGTAGTGAAGAAGCCTCTGAAGCGCTTACTACTTTTGTGTCGTTTGTGAATAGCTGTTATGTTATTTTTATTCCTGGATTATTGACTTGAATACAATTTCCTACAATTGGAGTAGTACCAGTGGGATTTTGATTTATCTTTAATTTTTAATTTTTTGGAAGTGGTGTTGTTTGTTGTAGGGGGACAGCGGATGATAGCTGTAGAATGCTTTGTGGTTGTCTTTGGAATCAGTGGTGATTTTATTTTCATAACTGGCTTTGGAGGATTTTATGAGGGATCTCAGCTTCTTGTTGAGGCTGACCAGGGAGTTCCTCCAATCTTGGAATTTTACTCTTTTTTGCAACAGCTTCTTCCTTTCTATTGTGCAGTTTGTTTATGGCAGGGGACCACCAGATTGGCTTCCTTTTTTTTGGAGGATAGCATCTTGGTTCTGTTGGGGATGGCACGATCCATGCACTTGTGTATGTGCTTATACAGTGCATTTGTGTAAGATTCAGCAGTCCTACCTCTATTTTCCATCTGCATGGGTTCCGTGAAGTTTGCCACTTCTGTCTTAAGAAGTATGAAGTTGGCTTTGGAGTAGTTTTTGACTGTGGTTTCTTTAATGGAGGGTGGGATATGGATGTCTAGGGTGATTAGCTTGTGGTCGGATCTGACCAGTGAGGAGATGACCTCTGGCGTGGAACACCGGTTACCCATATTAGTAATGACCAGGTCCAGGATATTGCTGCCCCTGGTGGGGGTGTGGACAAGCTGATCCAAGGTGTTGGAATTTATGAATTCCAGAAAATGTTGAGTGAATGAGTTGGTACATGAGTAGATTTCCCAGCTGATGGTGGCATAGTTGAAATTGCCCATATTTAAGGTATTGGGTTGTACCCTAATATTTTCCACTATCTTAAGAAATGAAGAGTGGGAATCCTGGGGCATGTTGGGGGATCTGCAACAAGCTACAACCTGGATTGCAGTCTTGCCCAGTGTTAGTTTCACTTGGATAATTTTGGATACATTATGTTGAGCAACTAGCCTGAAGGTGTGGATATCCTTAATGAATATGGACATGCCTTTGCCTTTAGTGTTTTGGTCCAGGTTAGGTGGCTGAAAGGTGTGGTATGAATTATAGCCTTGAACCAGGTCTCCGTCACTGCACATATGTCGATGTTCTCCATTTTAAGGAGTGCCTTGAGTGAGTAAATTTTGAGGTTTAGACTTCTAGCTTTGAGTAGCATTACCCTCAGAGTTTGCTTGCTTGTACCTGTTACAGTGATGAATTTAGCATTTGAACCTTGCCTAAAAAGGCACTATAGGCATGGAAAGAGCTTTAGCCAGTGTCTGGAATCCCAGGTGTGACAGGTGCAGGCCATCTCTGGCAAAGCATCGTGGTCTGTTGACCATGTCGTCCCAGGCAGACAGATACTGGATCCCCTTAGAATGACACCAGAAGCTTAGCCAATTGTTGAAGTCAATAATTTTGTCCTTGTACTGTGGTATCTTTCTGGGCAATGGGAGGATGCTACTCAGGGCTAGGGCCATACCTTCCATGGGCTACAAGATCCGAGAGCTCTTCCATGTCTCTTTTCATGCAGTCCAGGGAGGTACGTCTCAGGTCATTCACACCAACATGGACAATGAAAGAGTTGTATTTGTACTTGTTGTGGAGTGACCTGAGTGCATGCATTATGTGATGGATCCTGGCACCCGACAGGCAGCTAACAGAAACCTTCTCCTTGTTTAGCCTGGTGAGTGGGACATCAGTGTGCCTGATGATAGAGTCACCTATGACTAGTGTGTTGGGTACATTGTTTTGCCTTATGGGCTGAGGTTGAGTGGCACACTGATTTTGAGGTCTATGTGTCAATTGGGTAGTGTTAGGGGGTGGTGGTTGTCTGCGTTTCAGCTTGGGAGGTCTCTGTTGCTTGGGCAGATTTTTATTGAGAGCCTCCATGAATGTAAGTGTGTGCTTTGTGTTTCTATGTGTGGGTTTTGGTAGATTGGGTTTTGAAGGACTGTGTGCTGAGTCTGGTGTGGTGCAGAAGTTAACCTTCTCCTCTTGACTGTCTAGTCCAGTCTTGGCTGGAGAAAGCTTGGCTTCCAGTTTGGCTATATAAGTGCATCTCTCACAGGTTGTAGTGTTGGGTGGTAGGAGGAGAGAGTTTTCAGTGTACATAAGGCAATTGCTACATTGCCCCAAGATGCCCAAATTCATTAGGTGGACAAGAGAAAACACCAGGAGCTGACCCATGGACATGCCTGGATAGGTGCTTATTAATTTAAGTAGTAAGAACTGTTTTCCTCTTGACAAGTGAGGACGGTTGAGTGCTGTATTAATTTGTAGTTTATTTAGTGCTTACGAGTTCTGAGCAAGTGCTGAACACAAGGGAACAGTTTTTAGTGCTGAAACTAGAAAAAACTGGCTAGTTCTAGCTAGAACAAGCTAGTTTTATCACCAATCTCAAGAAGAGAAGCAAGCCAGGGCCTGTTTGTTGATCCACAGTCTTGTCCCAGATGATGCAAGTGTCTGCAGGCTTGTAGCCTTTTTCTGGTAGATGCCTCAGATAGCAACCAGACCAATCAGGTATGTTAAGCACAGACACTCACTCTCCAACCAGTAAGAGTCAGGAATCAATGCACTCTACTCCTATTCTCACCAGGATCAGAATATAAACACAGATTCTAAGCTGTCAGCTATAAAACAGTCACTAAGCTTTCTGATGATCAGCACTCTCCAGGAAATAATGTAACTGCACTCCTTCTCTCACCAGGAGAAAACAGAAGCATTAATCGCAAGATGTAGTTCACTGCTTAAAATCCACCTCTGGGCATTTTTTTTCTGGCTATACTGCTCAGACAAGCTCCACGTGGCTTTACAGAGTGGTCCTAGGAGCAAGAAACTCGAAAAAGCGACTACCTTCTGGATTTAAGTATCTTTACTTTTTTTTCACTGGAAATAGCTTCTGTAGCTAACTTTGAACTAGCATGAACTGTTTTTTAACTGATTGCTGCATTATTTTAAAATCTGCACTTAAAGTTACATTTAGTCGAATTTGATCGAAAGTTTGCTTGTTTGTTTGTTTAATTTAACTGTGGAGGCTGCCCACTAAAGTGTGCTAGCCTGTGTAACTAATTTATCACTGTTTTTGCATTTTCTGTGTGTTTCTACCAAAAAAAAAAACAAAAAATAATCCTTGTTTTCCGCCTTCCTCGACTAGTTTAGACCAGTTTACAGGCATTGCTGTATTCTGGGCTGTGGTGTAGTTCCTGTGTTGTCCATTACCTTACTTGGATAGAAGGAAGTTTCTTTGCTCACCAGTGGGAGTGGGGAGCCTTGAGCAGCCTACCTGTCCATGGGGGAAGTGACCTCAGCACAAGAAGCTGTAGTAATTGGTTGTTTGGGACCATTCCTAGCTCTTTTGTAGTTCACTGCTTAAAATCCGCCTCTGGGCATTTTTTTCTGGCTATACTGCTCAGACAAGCTCCACGTGGGTTTACAGAGTGGTCCTAGCAGCAAGGAACTCGAAAAAGTGGCTACCTTCTGGATTTAAGTATCTTTGCTTTTTTTTCACTGGAAATAGCTTCTGTAGCTTACTTTGAACTAGCCTGAACTGTTTTTTAACTGATTGCTGCATTATTTTAAAATCTGCACTTAAAGTTACATTTAGTTGAATTTGATCGAAAGTTTGCTTGTTTGTTTGTTTAATTTAACTGTGTAGGCTGCCCACTAAAGTGTGCTAGCCTGTGTAACTAATTTATCACTGTCTCTGCATTTTCTGTGTGTTTCTACCGAAAAAACAAAAAAATAATCCTTGTTTTCCCACCTTCCTCGACTAGTTTATAACAGTTTACAGGCATTGCTGTATTCTGGGCTGTGGTGTAGTTCCTGTGTTGTCCATTACCTTACTTGGATAGAAGGAAGTTTCTTTGCTCACCAGTGGGAGTGGGGAGCCTTGAGCAGCCTACCTGTCCTTGGGGGAAGTGACCTCAGCTCAAGAAGCTGTAGTAATTGGTTGTTTGGGACCATTCCTAGCTCTTTTGTAGTTCACTGCTTAAAATCCGCCTCTGGGCATTTTTTTCTGGCTATACTGCTCAGACAAGCTCCATGTGGGTTTACAGAGTGGTCCTAGCAGCAAGGAACTCGAAAAAGCGACTACCTTCTGGATTTAAGTATCTTTGCTTTTTTTTCACTTGAAATAGCTTCTGTAGCTTACTTTTAACTAGCCTGAACTGTTTTTTTAACTGATTGCTGCATTATTTTAAAATCTGCACTTAAAGTTACATTTAGTCGAATTTGATCGAAAGTTTGCTTGTTTGTTTGTTTAATTTAACTGTGGAGGCTGCCCACTAAAGTGTGCTAGCCTGTGTAACTAATTTATCACTGTCTCTGCATTTTCTGTGTGTTTCTACCGAAAAAACAAAAAAACAAAAAAATAATCCTTGTTTTCCCGCCTTCCTCGAGTAGTTTAGACCGGTTTACAGGCATTGCTGTATTCTGGGCTGTGGTGTAGTTCCTGTGTTGTCCATTACCTTACTTGGATAGAAGGAAGTTTCTTTGCTCACCAGTGGGAATGGGGAGCCTTGAGCAGCCTAACTGTCCTTGGGGGAAGTGACCTCAGCACAAGAAGCTGTAGTAATTGGTTGTTTGGGACCATTCCTAGCTCTTTTGTAGTTCACTGCTTGACATCTGCCTCTGGGCGTTTTTTTCTGGCTATACTGCTCAGACAAGCTCCACGTGGATTTACAGAGTGGTCCTAGCAGCAAGGAACTCGAAAAAGCGACTATCTTCTGGATTTAAGTATCTTTTCTTTTTTTCACTGGAAATAGCTTCTGTAGCTTACTTTGAACTAGCCTGAACTGTTTTTTAACTGATTGCTGCATTATTTTAAAATCTGCACTTAAAGTTACATTTAGTCGAATTTGATCGAAAGTTTGCTTGTTTGTTTGTTTAATTTAACTGTGGAGGCTGCCCACTAAAGTGTGCTAGCCTGTGTAACTAATTTATCACTGTTTTTGCATTTTCTGTGTGTTTCTACCAAAAACAAAAAAAAAAATAATCCTTGTTTTCCCGCCTTCCTCGACTAGTTTAGACCAGTTTACAGGCATTGCTGTATTCTGGGCTGTGGTGTAGTTCCTGTGTTGTCCATTACCTTACTTGGATAGAAGGAAGTTTCTTTGCTCATCACTGGGAGTGGGGAGCCTTGAGCAGCCTACCTGTCCTTGGGGGAAGTGACCTCAGCACAAGAATCTGTAGTAATTGGTTGTTTGGGACCATTCCTAGCTCTTTTGTAGTTCACTGCTTAAAATCCGCCTCTGGGCATTTTTTTTTCTGGCTATACTGCTCAGATAAGCTCCATGTGGTTTACAGAGTGGTCCTAGCAGCAAGGAACACGAAAAAGTGCCTACCTTCTGGATTTAAGTATCTTTGCTTTTTTTTCACTGGAAATAGCTTCTGTAGCTTACTTTGAACTAGCCTGAACTGTTTTTTAACTGATTGCTGCATTATTTTAAAATCTGCACTTAAAGTTACATTTAGTCGAATTTGATCGAAAGTTTGCTTGTTTGTTTGTTTAATTTAACTGTGGAGGCTGCCCACTAAAGTGTGCTAGCCTGTGTAACTAATTTATCACTGTCTCTGCATTTTCTGTGTGTTTCTACCAAAAAAAAAAACAAAAAATAATCCTTGTTTTCCCACCTTCCTCAACTAGTTTAGACCAGTTTACAGGCATTGCTGTATTCTGGGCTGTGGTGTAGTTCCTGTGTTGTCCATTACCTTACTTGGATAGAAGGAAGTTTCTTTGCTCACCAGTGGGAGTGGGGAGCCTTGAGCAGCCTACCTGTCCTTGGGGGAAGTGACCTCAGCTCAAGAAGCTGTAGTAATTGGTTGTTTGGGACCATTCCTAGCTCTTTTGTAGTTCACTGCTTAAAATCCACGTTTCCATGGCTTTATGCTGGTCGCATAGCAGCACCAGTTAAACAAGGTTAAACTTTTTCTGGCTCCGCCAAGTCTGTTCTTCAAATTTTCCCTTAAGGAAGCTATACTCTTAGTAAAACCAGACTACTCACTGTATTATAAGCCTAGCACTTGTTCTCAATACTTCTCTACTAAGTAAGCACTCTCGTACTAAGTAAAGCACTACATCTACTTACCACCCCTGTGAATACCCACCTCCCTTAAAGGTATACCACCCCCTTATACTGTTCTAGCATGTCGAGTGGTAGATTACTGGCGTCGTCTCCAGTTCAGCTGGTCAATCTGGACATCTTGAGACAATGCTACAATTGTCTCATGTACACAGACAACCCTCTCCTCCTCCCAACAAACACAATTACATGTGAGAGATGCAACTATATAGCCAAACTGGAGGCTGAACTCTATAAACTCAGGGCTGGTATGACCAGACAGGAGGAGATGGCAACCACACACACAACAATCCCAGTCCCACATAGACCTACCACAACTGCAAACCAAACACATAAAAACACAAAGACATACTCGGAGGCTCTAATAAAAAACTTACCAAAACAACAGAGGCTCCCAAAGCAGACATCCAAAAATCCACCACCTCAAAACAAAACACATGCAACACATACTTCAATAAATCAGTGTGTCGACCAATCGCAGCCCTTAAGGCCAAACACCTTGCCTGATACACTAGTAATAGGTGACTCCATAGTCAGACACACTGATGTCCCACTGACCAGGCTGAACAAGAAGAAGGTGACTGTGAGCTGTCTATTGGGGGCTAGGATCCGCCACATAACACACGCACTCAGGTCACTCCAAAGCAAGTACAAATATTACTCCGTCATTGTCCATGCTGGTGTGAATGACCTGAGACGTACCTCCCTGGACTACATGAAAAGAGACATAGAGGAGCTCTCCGATTATGTAGCCCAGGCTGGTATGACCCTGACCCTGAGCAGCATCTTGCCCTCACCAAGAATGATACCACAATACAAAGACAAGATGATCAGCTTTAACAATTGGCTCGAGTACTGGTGTCATTCTAAGGGGATCCAATATCTGTCTGCATGGGATGATATGTTGGACAAGCCATGCTGCTTCGCAAGGGATGGCTTACACCTGTCACCACTGGGCTTCCAGATATTGGCTAAGGCTCTTGCCACCCCATAATGCCTTTTTAGGCAAGGCTCAAAAGATAAACCCACCTCCTTAGAAAACGAAAATGGAAAAAAACTAAGGGTAATGCTGCTCAACGCCAGAAGTCTAAATCTCAAGATGCAGGCACTTGATGCACTCCTCAGCATGGAGAACATCAACGTCTGTGCAGTAACTGAAACCTGGTTCAAGGCTCCTGAGAGCACCCCAGCACTACCAGGCTATACCTGATCATGCTTTTCGCCCCAAAACCCGGCCGAACCACAAGGAGGGGAGTGTCCATATTCATAAAGGACACCCACATCTCCAGGTTAGTAGCAACACATGAAGCAACAGAGACCATACAGGTGCAACTAACCATAGGCAAAACTGCTATACAACTGGTAGCATGTTACAGACCACCCTCCCAATCTCAAGAACCCCACTCAGCCTTCCTGAAGACATTGGAGGATATGAATGTATCACAAAATACCATCATACTGGGAGACTTCAACTACCCAAACATAGATTGGGTACATTATTCTAGCCCTAATACCCTAGCTCAAAGGTTCCTGGAATTCATAAATTCAAATGCACTGGAACAACTAGTCACCTCTCCCACTAGGGGAGAAAATATACTAGACCTGATCATCACAAACATGGGGACAAAATGCTCCACACCGGAAGTATACCCCTCACTAGTGAGATCTGACCACAAACTAATCACCTGGATATACATATCCCACCTCCACCCCCAGCACAAAAGACCACAGTGAAAAACTTCTCAAAAGCAGACTTCACTCTTCTTAAGAAGGAGATGGTATCCTTTAAGCCCACTGTGCCAGTGGATACCACATCCCGCAATGCCGAATCCTTCACAAATGCTTTCTATGGACATATCCAGGAATGCATGGATCATGCAATCCCAAACAAATCCAAATCCCTCTCCACCAAATGTAAGCGTCCTGTCTGGTGGACCTCAGCCATAAACAAATTGTATAACAAAAGAAGGAAGCTACTGCACGTCAGAGCAAAATCCCATGAAGGGAAGACGTCTCTGATCAACATTAGCAGAAAACTACATTCTCTCATAAAAACATCCAAGGCAAACTTTGAGAGAAAAATAGCTAAGAACACTAAAGATAACCACAAAGCCTTCTTCAGCTATGTTAGAAACCTGGGCGGAAACCCTCAGATATGCTCTGAGTTGGTTCACAACAACAAAAAATACACTGAACCCACAGATATTGCTAACATTCTGTCTGACAGGTTCAGTGCAAACTTCTCGCCTCCTTCACCCCCAAAAGAAGAAATACTTATCCCAGCTGAATGTAATCTCCCTGTCATCTCAGATGTCCAAGTGAGAACCGCCCTAAACAAAGCAAAAAACTCAGCATCAATGGGACCTGACGGTATCCCGGGGTGCGTGTTACGAGAACTCCAAGAGGAGCTAAACCCACACATAAAAATGCTATTTAATCTTAGCCTTACTTCGGGTTATGTACCTGTACACTGGCGTACAGCAACAGTGGTCCCACTCCACAAGGGGGGTGCCTCTACAGACCCTGGAAACTACTGCCCCATAAGCTTAACTAGCCTGGTCTGCAAAGCTATGGAATGAATCATCATGGAACTCATAAACAGAGACATAGGGGACCTACAGACACTTGACCCCACCCAGTTCAGCTTTGTGAAGGGCAGATCCTGCCTTTTAAACCTGGTTGACTTTTTCGAAACAGTCACTAGAGCCATTGATGAGGGTAAAGCAGTCCATACAGCATACCTCGACTTGGCTAAAGCCTTCAACACAATACCCCACTCAGGCATCATAGATAAGCTAAACAGCTTAAAAGTAAACCCCTATGTCACTAGATGGGTTGCAAACTGGCTAAAGGACAGAACCCATAAAGTTAAAATCACTGGAGCAATGTCAGACTTAAAGCCAGTCACAAGTGGTGTCCCACAGGGATCTGTCCTGGGACCCCTCTTGTTCGGCATTTATTTCTGAGATGTTAAAGCAAACATGGGAGGGCTGTGGCTGACAAAGTTCGCAGATGACTGCAAACTAGGTGCCATAGTCGATACACCAGCTGACACACACATCCTACAAAAAGGCCTCACTGAAACGGACAACTGGTGCTGTAGTCACGGCCTTAAACTAAATGCCAAAAAATGTATAGTCATCCCTTTTGGAAAAAACAAAGTACCCACAAATTATCACATAGACAGCAACCCACTGAGTACGGAAAAGTAATCAGAGACCTAGGGACCCAAGTAGACAGCGACCTCTCATTTGACACCCACGTTGCCAAAGTGGTTAGAAAAACATTCTACCTTGCACACCTCATCATGAAGGGATTAACATCCAGATCCAAGGATGTCATTGTACCCTTATATTCCTCCCTCATCAGACCCATGATTGAGTACAATGCCCCATTTGGTATGTACCTCACCCGGCACTTGCAACAGCTGGAGAGACCACAGAAGTACCTCACCAAAAGGATCAAGGGTCTCCAACATATGTCTTATTCCGCCAGACTAAAGAAACTTCAGCTCTATTCAGTGGCATACCGCCTGCTCAGGGGTGATCTCTGCCTGATGTACAAGGCCATGTCCAATCAGGATTTGATGGACATGCTCCACCTCAAAAAATCCAAATCCATCAGGACCACGAGAGCTAAAGACTTAAACCTTGGCACAAGTATGAATAGGACATGCTGGAGGGATAGATTCATAACCCAAAGGCTTCCCATGCTTTGGAACAGGATCCCAGTTTGTATTAGGCAGAGCCCCTCACTAACTCTCTTCAAGAGAAATCTTGATGAGTGGATGGGAGATTGAACATTTACCCCAGGGGTCACATCTGGGTCACTGCTAGACAGGGGCACAGTAAACTAATTCTATTATATAAAGGGACCTTCATTGTGTCACTACTAGACAGAGGCACAGTATTCTAGATTTATTCTGTACATTTTTGTACCATTTCATGGGGTGGCAAAAGCCACATCACTATGGCTAGGCTTACAAATGCCCCAGGGCAGATAGCCTAGTACTATACTATGAAACTATGAAACTATGACTACTGAGAGGCAGAATGTGGGCTCTACAATAAATGGTGGTCTTGCATTAGATGCTTAAAGGTAAGATGAAAACAATGGCTTATCCTAAACACTGCAGTGTGCACTAGAGGAGTTAGATGTAAAAGTATGCAGCTTAAGTTTTACCTGTCTAAAAGTTAAGTTTTAGTGGAGAGTCGGTATTTTTAAAACAGCAAGATAGATTGAAAGTCATACACTTATCCAAATCAGGCCCTAGAAGATCTTCCTGAGAAATGAGTTGCAAAGGAGGTTTGGTATAATCAAGTTCTGCAATCACTATAGAAACAGAAATGACTCCAGGCTGTATCCCTGCAAAGCTGTTCCCAATGAAACACACCATTTACCAGCTTTGATGGACAAGAATGAATAACTGCATCTATGTATGATATGTGTTCTCCACACAGTGGCATCTGATCTTATAAAATTGTAGTGGTTTACATGCATTGTGTGCAAAAACCTACTGTCTGTAGGTTGTATTTTAGATTCATAACCATAAAGGTTACATCACAATACACAGTAAGTAACTATCTCTGTCTAGTTCTAATCTGCTTTTTCCTGCATATTATATTGCTATGGGGGGGGGGGGGTGACAACTGGTGTCCTGAAGCAAATGTGGAGTTTAATCCTTCACTATACTAATTGACATACAGTGCTCAATAGTATTAAAATCCTACGATTGAAGATATTTTCCCAAATGAGGTAAGCACTTTTGTCTTGTGCAAAAAATTAATAGTGAGTTTTGCAATTACTTCAACCCTTATGATATGTCATGCACCGAAATATGGTGGATCTAACTGATTTTTATTTATTTTATAGTGTAGAAATGTTTAGCCTTATTAGTGGGAGGAATGGAAGGCAGCATTCATTGTGACTGGAGATTAAAAGGATATCCCTGTCATATAAAATTGTGTGCTGGAGAAGGGTGGAACAGCTACAAACACAAGTTTGGAGGATTATTCTTATGTTGTGAACAATTTAATAAATTTTCTCTGACATATCTATTGGGGCACAATATAGCAACAGTGGCTGAACTTTTCTTTTCTTTTATTAGAAAACTGGCATGAAGTACAAGGGATATGCTGACTGAATAGTGCATAGACATGAGTTACAATAAATAGACACTAAATAAGTCACTGCATGGCAGAAACAAGCTTAATCTTAATAGATGCCTTGGCAGTGGAAGCAGATTTGCTTGTACATAGTATTTGTTTAGGTTAGGCCTGACAAACAGGCAACTGGTTTTATGCATAAATGTTCATTCGTTTTTCTTGCCTTAGATCCAGGAGCAGTCTAGTTAAGCAAATGGGTACATGCAGGAATGAATTATGAGAGATCAAGTTGGGAAGGATAGAAAATGTAAATGTCCTCAAAGAAGAGCTTCAATGCAAATGAATGAAATAAATGGAGTAGATTAAAATCTATGGGGCAGACAGGCAGACATTTTGTTCTGGAATTTTCGCAAACCCATATCTCTACAAGAGCAAAGTGTAAATTGCAGTGGCTTAAGAAATACACTTAAATAGGAAAGAACATGAAGAATTAATAAGAAAAGTAAAGATTGTTTCTCTCTCTCTCTGGGCATGGAAACCAAGAGAAAATGGGGAAATTTAATACTAGTGTGAAAATATATTATTATAAAAGCTGAACAGCAGAAGACAGATAGACCGGGAAGGCATGTATAAAAAGAGAAATTTAGACCAGTGTGAAGCTGACTTTAAAGGCAGACATAAAACAGATGCTGGGTGAGATTGTGGCTTTTGAAAGAGGAATTCTACTGGGATATGGATGGCTGGAACACAATATTTCACATGGGGATGTTATAGGGCACAAGATTAAGAGGATTCCCACAAACAGCAGATACTTGGAAAATGAACAGTGGTGTTTGGTTTTGTGGATGTGACGCATGAACAGCAGACTAGGACAGAATATACATATTTTTCTGGGAGGCATAGTAACTGCTCAAGGCTTAACAGGTATGATGTATCAAAGCAGCATCTATATCTAATAGATGAAGTAGAAACACGTCATATAACAATCTCAGATCATGCACTTTTGCAGATTAAATTCAAAAGAGTTGAGAATTGAAGGGGCCACTGCCATTGCCATTTTCCAATACATTTACCAAGGCTGCAATCAGTGACTGCTTGGCTAGATACACAGCTACAGATCATCTTACAGGGAACACGTAAGTTGCTCAAGGAGTGTTCTTCAACATGGGAGCAGTGCAGGATGGAGATAAGAAGAAGAATAGTGGCAGAAAAATTGAGAATAGTATGGAAAGACAGCTATGCCAGGTTCTTGGAAGAATTAGGAAAGAGTAAAAGATTACAAGATCGGAAAAAGATTGGGTGAACAATAAGAGCAGCAAAAGAACTGATGGCAGATTACTTAAAAGATGTGAATGAACATAAAGCTAAAACTTTAAGATAAAAGTATTTTGGGAATAATTCTGAACCAGTTAAGTTACTAGCCCAAGGAATATGACAACAAAAGTCTGAGAGGATGATTGTTAAAATTTAGAGATTAGCAAACAGGTCAGTTGCAATCTGAACCAAAGCAGATTATAAAAGATACTTTTAAGTGGGAGGGGCATAATAAGATACAACTGGACGAAATAAGATTGGATTTGAAGGAATTATATTTGCTTACTTTAAGTTAAAATGACAGCAAGAGTCCCTTGGCAGATATACATGATGCAGATATTAAAATAGCTATCAACAGCCAAAATACTAAAATTATATTGAAGTCATGTGGCATAAACATATGGAACAGGGAGTAAATATTAATTAGAGTCTGGAAGAAAATGTTAAATGGCATTCTTGGGATTGGGGACAAATTCCACCATCATGGAGGGAAGCTATATGGGTTGTCATTTTAAAAGAATGTAACAATGTTATCAACCCAGGTAGTTATAGAATGATTTTCATATTTAACCATGATTATAAGTTTTTAAAGAATATTAGCCAAAAGACTGGCAAGTATATTACCAAGGGTAACTGGCTTTGACCAGTAAGGATTTATACAAGGTAGATAGATGTTTGATAGCATTAATAAAACCCTAATGATACAAAATGATCCTCTTAACACTAAATAAGGCACTGCTGCTGATCAGCCTGGATGTTGAGAAAGTCTTTCATAGGGTTTGATGGAGAGTTTTAAAGGCAATGTGAAACTCTTTGATATTCAAAGTAAATGGGTTGATATAGTTTTAGGCATTTATAAAGGATCCTATGCAAGGGTAAAATGTGTTGGAAAGCTTTTATATAAGCTAGAGTTTTTAAGAAGCTTCCATCTGGCATGTGTTCTGTCACATCTCCAGATCACCTTATACATAGAGCTCCTTGATTCTAATATTAGTGTCACAGACAGATGGATATAGGAGGAGGAACATGTAGGAAACAATTATTTTCCAGCTGATATCTTACATTATACTGCAAATTCATAAAGAGATTTTAAGAGCTTGTTTGAAGCACTACAGTAGTTGTACAGGTTTGCAGTATATAAGGTCAAAGAGTCTAATAGAAAGGCAGCAGTGCTTAACTATGTGTAAACATACAATCTTAGATATGGTTAATGAAAAGATGTACAGCAGGCTACAAAAGCAAACAGAAGAGTAAATGGCAAAAAATAAATAAATAAATAATAGCTGAATAGGAAATGGAAGTGGAAGATAAAATCCAAGCCATAAAAAAATATTTTTAGCTCCTTTCATTCTCTATGTGGGGCATCTGTTTCTTTTGGGAAAATAAATGGAAGACAATTAAATGAGATAAATTAATTCCACCAACAGAAAAAGCTGAACTGGGGATTTCCAACTTAACAGAATATTACTAAATCTAATTACTGTCAGAATTAAGAAAAAGCAGTGTTGATGTACAATATCTGGGAGGGTGAAAGAAAAGAAAGACCATCATCCTTTCAGAAAATTCTAGAGGAGATTGGAGAGCAGGAATTGGACCACCAAAATTTTATTAAGACATTAGCGCTTTCTTCAAGTCAATTACAAAACTTCATCAGATAAAATTCAAACAAGACATGAACCCCTATAAAGACAAATTACATCACATGACCACAAATCCAATTAACCAATTAAAAACAGATGCACATTCCTATATAAAAAGAGCAAACTAACACCCAAGAAACTATCAGTTTTAGATTGTCTTTTATAACAAGATTTATAGTTGAGCATCAACAGATTCAGGAGATTATTTTCAAAAATTGTGGTGTATTGGTTGAGGATGGGGGTATTAGATCCACAATTAGTAACAAACCCACTATCATTTGGAAAAGGGGCCTGAATATCAAGAATTTGGTAGAAAAACCCATTATACAACAGGGTTATGGTAAAA
This sequence comes from Protopterus annectens, assembly GCF_019279795.1. Classification (NCBI taxonomy): domain Eukaryota; kingdom Metazoa; phylum Chordata; order Ceratodontiformes; family Protopteridae; genus Protopterus; species Protopterus annectens. The sequence goes on along the minus strand of NC_056739.1, from coordinate 941,576,975 downwards.
TTAAGCAAATGCACAAATGTGGAAGGTGCCATCATTGTATGTATATTAATGCTGGAGAATTACTTGAAATAAACGGGTTTATCTTGAGGATGAATGGTTACCACAATTGTAATATTTCTGTTGTAGTTTATGGGGCTTTATGTCAGGTGTGTCCCATCTTTTATATAGGCAAGACCGAGCGGATGTTGAAGAACCGTATCTGTGAACACAATTATGATATTAGGAGGGAAAAAACTGCTAACACACTTTATAGGCATATAGTGGAATTCCCTGATCAGCATTTTAAATTTATCATAATTGAACAAGTGAAATAGAATGTGATTGGTGGGCCATGGCAGCTAATTTTGGAGAACTATACTGGATTCTATGCCTGGGTGCAGTAGGGTTTCCAGGCTTAAATGAAATAGCATAGATAGGAATCCCAGGATGAGTATTAAAAATGAAAACACAGTGTAGGTAATATCTACATCATGGTAAAAGGTATTTATTTATTTTTTTCATTATTTTATTATTTATATTTTTTTAATTTTTTTTTTTGCATTTATATATTTTAAAATGTTAAAAATTATTTATAATTAATATTTATATCATTTTTGGGGATGTTTGCTCTTTTTATGTAGGAATGTTCATCTGTTTTTAATTGGTTAATTGGGTTTGTGGTCATGCGATGTAATTTGTCTTTATACGGGTTCATTTCTTGTTTGAATTTTATCTGATAAAGTCTTGTAATTGACTTGACAAAAGCACTAAAGTCTTAATAAAATTTTGGTGGGCCTATTCCTGCTCTCCTGTCTCTTTTGCTGTGTTTACCATGTTTGTGCTTGTTGCAGTTTTCAAAATTCTAGAGGAGGAATGCAGGGAATTATGTGAAGGAAAATATAAAAAGGCTATCTATTTAAACTATAGGAAGAAAACAGGTTAAACCCTGGGAGAATTTGATTAAGCTGATAGGTTTCAACACTCCAAATTGCAAACCACCTGGATCCAAGCTCAATAGTAAATGTGGCCCAATAACCAACGTTTTTTATTAAAACCATTTTTTTATTAGTATTTATACTTGTAAGTGCTTTTGAAGGGGTCTCTGCCCCAACTTCTTCAGACAAGTAATTTTCCAAAAAAAAAACACATCTTTTATATACCAGCCCAATGGGTAATAATTCAATTATTCTAGTCAATTACATTCTTAAAAGGGCTATGACTACCTAAATTTAAGCTAAAGAATATCCTTCCATTATTTAAATCACTATATACATTTAAACATATGAAAGCCATATTTTACTTAACAGGTAGTCGCATCCTAAAAATATTAAAACCTATACAAACATATCAATAACAAAAAACAATTTATAGTTTATTAAAATAACTTAAAATAGCTAAGAATAACCAACAACTTTTGTAAACCTTTATATATATATATATATATATATATATATATATATATATATGTATGCAAAAACCTCATTGCGTATATATATATATATATATATATATATATATATATATATATATGTTATAAGACCGGATTCATTTCAAATTACCAAATTATTAAATTATTATACAATGTTACTTAAAATAGAAAATCTGTACATATCTATCTAATCACATAATGCCACTTATTATAGCCCAAATTGCAACATACTGCTATTATATTAAAAGCAAGAATATTTTTTATGTATGTATATATTTCTATTATTAGATAGATGAACTCTATAACAAGCTTTAAACTACCAAAAATTACTAAATACGTTCCACACTAATAGAACAACCCCAATATACATTTTTTTATGTCATCGACTTAAGGCTTTGAGTTTCAAAACACTTTTAATTGAACCATACTCATTTAAGCCTGGAAATATGTATGCTGCAGTTCTAATTTGCCACATCTGCTCACTCTCCTCTAATTTTAACTGCCATGGCCCCCCTCTCAAATCAAATTTAATTTGCTGTATAACAGTAAATGAAAACTTATGACTGGGGTTTTCATTGACATGCTTAGCTAATGCATTTAGGCTATCACCTCTATTAATGCAATATTGGTGCTCATAAATTCTTTGCCTAAATTTTCTCTCTGTTTTTCCAATATAGTATGATGTACACGACTCGCAAATTGCAAGATACACTACTCCCTCAGAGTCGCAGTTAAATGTTCCATTTATAGTGTATGGCTTGCCCCTAGTTATTACCTGTTTGCCCAGTTTTATGAATTTACATTGCACACAAGCCCCACACTTTCTCATCCCAAAATTCTTCTTATTGCTGCTCTTCTTCTCTAGAAGGCACTTCAAATTTGGCCCTCTTCTGTACGTAAATCTTGGGTTCGAGCCCAATTTCTTACTCAACCCGCTATCTTTTAATATAATAGACCAATTTTTAACAAAAATTTCTTTTATTCTTTTATAATCCATGGAGTATGTAAATAAGAAGTTGAGACTCAAGCTACTAACTTGTGCTGTCGAATTAAAGCTCTCTTGCACAAGCTTTGCAGTAGCAATGCTATTGTTATTGTTATCTAATAAGGGGTTAAAGTGTCCTGATCTTCTCTTGGCTTTTACCTCAACCATAATCTCATTAACAAATATTTCAGGGTAACCTCTCCTGGTGAACATCGTTTTCAGAAGTTCACATTCCTCCATGAAATCAGTGTTGTCCGAAACCATCCTTGCCGCTCTAACCATTTGTACCTTAACTACTGCCCTCTTCTGATGGTAAGGGTGGCAGCTGGTAAAATGTAAAAAGCCATTCGAATATGTAGGTTTCCTGTATATTACAATCTTATATTTAGCATTAATCCTATCCTTGATCAGTGTAACATCAAGGAAGTTGATGCTATCATATCCAACATTATATGTAAATTCTAAAAAATCTGTCATACTTGTTATGTTTAAAATGAAAGCCTTGATTAGGCTTACTGCCCCTTTCCATATTAGATACATATTGCCCTGGTACCTAGTGTACTATACAACATTTTGTTGGAACATTTCGTTAGTAAACAATAGGGACCGCTCCCATTGTGCCATTATGCAGTTTGCCAAACTATCACCACAGGGTGACCCCATAGCTACCCCTGTGGTTTGTAGAAAAAAATGGCCATTAAACATCATATAGTTGTTTGCCAGAACTAGTTCCAATAATGTTTCTACTAAATTGATATTATTATCATCCACTTTTTTTGCAAACATAAATTCTCTGGTCCATGTTATTCCCAAAGCCTGTGGTATCACCGTATATAGATCTTTCACGTCAATAGTGAGAAAAATATGATTTTCATTATATTTGAGCTTGTTAACACTTTCTAAAAAGCTCCAGGAATCCCTACAAATTTGGGGTCCATCCAGAATAAGTGGTTTGAGGATAATATCAATACATTTAGCACATGCATATGTTATTGATTCCCTCCCATCAACTATAGGTCTAAAAGGTAGGTTCACATAACTTTTATGCAACTTAGGGGATGCAAACAACACTGGTATTTTTGGGGCAGCCATTATTAAATACTGATACATATCTATGTTTATCACCTCTTCCAAGAATAAATCATCTACCATGCCTTTTATTATTTTATAGGCCACATTAATTTCATTGATACTAACTTGTTTGTAAGTATTTGTAGATAAATAATCATCCATTCTTCTGTTGTACTCGCTTTGGTCCATAAAGACCAGTCCCCCACCTTTATCAGGTTTCATCACCCTAATGTTACATTGATATATGAAATCAATGAATTCAATTTCCCTTTTAGTAATATTCCTTTTATTGCTCAATCCAGTGTGTGCCCTACCTGCCATAACACTTAGATCTATTTCACACATTTTTTCAAAGGTGCTAAGTGATCCATGCAAAGGAGGGTTAAACACACTAGATACCCTCAGGGTATTAGCAGTGAAGTATTTGTGCCCATTAATGAGGCTAAATTCAGTTTGCGTACAAAGAGCTTAAGGTCAGTGATAGTTTTAGCCACATCCACATTTCTATCGGGGACAAATGACAAACCTTTAGCAAAAAAATCAATAATTTCCTGATCAATAGTTAAAACTGTAAAATTATATATATATTAAAGTCCCCTTGCATGCTACAAAGGATTTGTGGTCCTTCCTGTTCCACCACTATCATCTCCTTTGCCGGTCACGGTGATTCTTCCTCTGACCCTGGTTCCTGTTGTTCTGATTGTTGTATCTTGCTGTTTGCCTTCTTTGAAAATCCTGCTGATTATTCTGATTATTACTATTAGGCTGCTCTTGTCCCATTCTGTTTTCTTAGGCTCTATTATTTGCTATTCTTTCACTACAGCATAAAGCCTGAGTGTTGTCAGCTTCATTATCACCCAGTTGATTAGTTGTTGCAGTCACCCTCTGGGTTCCATCTTTGGTTGCATTACTTGGGGCAGCTTGGGTATGAAATACCTTTGGTGGGGATGGGTAGGCCTTATTATTCGCATAGTCATGCAAATCTCTGGTTATTTTTCTTTTTTTAATTTCCAATAGTTTAGCCATGGTAGCTTCTTTGCTTGAAAAAATCCTAGCATAGTCGTATCTGTATCTAAGGAACTCATTGTCTGTGCTAATGGTATGTTCTAGTACTTCTAGGTCAGCCGTTAGGTTATTAATTTCAACATTGTAAAAGTTAATTAGTGACTGTAGGAATTCAAAACCCTATTTGACAAACAACCCAACCAGTTCTTGGTGAAAAACAGACTTGTCAATTAACCCCTCAGGGTAACGCCACTGGCGTAACCCTTTCGGAATGATTTTTTTATCAATACATTCTTTTAAATAAGCCACTTCAAGTTGTAGCTTGCGGCATCTAAACAGTTTATAGTCAAAATAATTCATTAAAGCGTTGATATTACTCACCGCTCCACTCCATTAACAGTTGCATTACCAAAAAAATCCTTTTGTTTCAAAAAATTGGCCATAGTAGGTATCGCATTTTCTCTAATTGCATTCTCCCGGTTAGCTGTGTTAACATCTAACTGTTGCAAAGTAGGCAACCTATTGCAGATGTCATTGCAGATGTTACGTGCATTTCCATTAGGTGTAGCCTGTAGTACCCTCCCTGTTTCATTCATATCTGGTGGGTTAGTCCGTTCTGGCTCAAAGTTCCAATTCTGATGAGGGGGATAAGTGGCATTCTTCTCCTCTAATTTCTTGGTCAAGTTATCCACCCAACCCAGCAATAAGTTCACAAGAGCTGTTAGGTTCCCTATGGCATTCACCTCCGAGGGAATAGATGTGGAAGTCCCAGCATTCCCATCCTGCTGTGTAAACAAGGTTGGTGAGCCACTGCTATTGCTGCTTGCCATGATCCAACAAACACCGACCAACAAACTGTGCAAAAATTCAACACTCCAAATCGAAAAACCACCTGGATACAAGCTCAATAGTAAATGTTGCCCAATAACCAACATTTTTTATTAAAACCAATTTTTTAGTATTATTTATACTTGGAAGCCCTTTCGAAGGGGTCTCTGCCCCAACTGATAGGTTTATCTAAAGCATGGTAGTAGATAAAGGAGAACTGGTAAAGTATCCCTGTATATGGCTAAAAAGATAAGGAAGAGACATATTGGGAATACCTGTACCAAGAGGGAAGAGTGAAGCCCTGCGAGGCAGCATGACTAGACATCAAACTACAAGACTGTGATCAACAGACTTATTTTGGCCAAGCTTCAGAGCTGTGCTCAATATTAAGTTCAGACATTCTAAAAGCTCCTAAGCTGGAGCTAGTTAATTTATTAACAGAGACAAGGGGGGTTGCAGGTACAAAGAGAAAGATTAGAAGCAAGTTGTATAAATCCCTGTTAGAGGGAAAGGACAAGTGCAAAACAAAATTGAAAGTAGGTTGGGGTCCAAAGATTGGAAAGGAACTTGACAATCAAATGTTTTGAGAATTTTTTTCCTATCTCTGGGTCTGCTACAAAATAATGATAATGTAGGATATTTGCATAAAAATACTTGGATAGATATTTTTATATACCTGAAAACTTAGATAAAATGTTCCCGCACAGCAAGGGATGCAAGATACAGGTTAAGGGATGGAGGAACATGGGAAAAAATCTTTATGAGAGTGTGACTTGCTGAATGATTATGAAAGAAGTTTAGTGAAAGTAATAAAATGAAATGTGAGGAAAAGATAGTCTTTACCAAGACTTGTCTCTCTCTAAATTGGACTACTAAAAATATACTTAGACATGAAAAAGTGTTATGCTAATAGTTTATGCAAGCAGCTAAAAAGTAATAAGAAAATGTTAAGGGAGAAACATGAAATTAATGAATCACTAACAATAGCTGTTTAAATTAAAAATCTGGAGCTGAAAAGAGGATTACATGCAAATGAAACATTTTTGCTAAGGAAATGGACTTTGTGGGAAGGAACAAGAGTTCCTGGCAAGGACAGGATAAGGACGCTGTGGATATGTACAATTAATATTTTTACAGGACACGAGGGTATAGGCTACTCGTCTGAATACAAATTGTTTTGCAAATGTTAAAAGTTATACTTGTTCTTTTAACTGTAACAGGTTGCTAAACACTAATAGTTAATAGATTGCTAGCAGACTCTATAATCTACTCTTTTTTATATTTCTTTTTCAGTAAACTGGTATAATATAATTCAACTCTACTAACAGCAAAGAGTAGCATATCTGTTGTAAACACTGTCCCTTAGTGGCATTTTACATTAGGATTAAGCAATTATATGCTATATATGATATATTCATCTAGAGGGATTGCGAAGCCTTTGCAACTGTTTCAGACTCACTATGCATGGAGAATGCAGATCGTGTGTCTGCACTGATGCTTTACACTTAAGGTCTGCTATATCTGTATCCATGAACATGTGTGTGTGTGTGTGTGTGTGTGTGTGTGTGTGTGTGTGTGTGTGTGTGTGTGTGTGTGTGTGTGTGTGTGTGTGTGTGCGCGCGTGTGTGTGGCCGTATTATCAACGGTCATTTCACCAAGACCAAATTAACGACATTTAAAAATGCTGACACGTCATTTCAACGTCTTTTATATCACCGACCTGCCCCTTTTAAGACTAATGGTAATATAAATGAAGCACATATGTGTGTATAAATACGGTGTTGTATCTTTAAGAACTTGTACTCCATACCATGGAAAACATGACGGATGTTAGCAATACTGCATCTGGAGTTATTGGTAATGTGTGTAGCACTGTGGTTTCAGAAAGAAATAAGGAGTTGCTTGTTCTGGAATGCTACTTATATCATTTGGAATGCTGTAGAAGTAATAAGAAGCATTGGGGATGTAAATACAAGACATCACTAAAATGTAAAGGGAGAGCCGTAACCAGTATAGTGACAGATGGAGAAAAGTTAGAAAAGTCAACACCACATCAACACTCAGGTGATCCCGGGGAAATTCAAAAGTATGCTGTCTGTCATGATGTTAAGCTTTGAGCCCAATACAGTAAGGACATTCCTTGCTTATTAGTTGAAGATGCTATGGCGTTGACTTCTTTAGATTTTATACACATTATTCTCAATAGGAAAGCTCTGTTGCTACAAATGGGCAGAGTTAGAAGACGTGCCAACATTAAGGAATGTACATCTGCAGTAACACTTCAAAGAATTAATGTAAATGATTATTCCCTTAAAACAGGCAAATTCATGCACAAATGTATGTCTGACCCTGCTTCAAATAATACAGTGTTGGTCTTTACAACTGTGAATAACCTGTATGGCATGAGCAGAACTAGCATTTGGATGATGGACAGCACATCTTTTCATAAGGTATAACTTGCCATCAGCTGTACAGTGTACACGGGTTAGTTAAATATGGGTCCTACAGTAAGGCTGTACCATTGCTATTTGCACTTATGACTAAAAAAACATTGAAATCCTATAATATTCTATGGCATTGTGTGTTTTTCTTGGTGTCTCAACATTGCTTTGAAAGCAAAGTACGCCATGTTCTATGTGACTTCGAGATTGCAGCTGTGAAAGGTGTCTGACTTAATGTTCCAGGTGCAGTGTCGAAGGGATGTCTATTTCATTTTGGCCAAAACCTTTGTCGTAAAGTGCAAGTGTTAGGATTAGCATCTCTTTGTAATTCTAACTTGTTTTCAAAAATCAGTTAAATGTTTAGCTGCACTTTCCTTTTTGAAAGAGTCTGCTGTTGTCAGTGCATTTCAGTTACTAAATGATGTATTTCCAAATGAAGGATGGGAATTACTGATTTTTTTCTGACTGGTACATGCATGGGAAGCTCAAAAAGTTTAATACCCATACAGCAACATCAGTCCGATTCCCACCCGTTTCCAATATTCTTTTGGAACATTTCAGATTTGAATGATTTATTTTTGCCACACACTGAGAACTCAGTAGAGGCATGGTGTAGGTGGTTAAAATGTTTATTGGGAAGTAGGGTGACTGATTTGTCTGTTTTGATGATTGCACTTGCTAGGGAACAGGACAGGGTAGATGAACTTCATATAAGGATGGCTACTGGATTTCCTCCCTCATCAAAGAAAAGGAAGCTCTTACACAGACATGAGCAATTTGAAACGATGCTACAAAATAAAGTCAACAACTATAAAATGAAACCGGAGAGACTCAGCAAAGGCACGGACTGTTTATTTGAGTAAGCGTTTTCGGCCAAGGAAATACCCCAGCCTTCTTCAGACTAAAATAGTACTACACACAGCTGCTCATCTTAAATACATCATCATTGATCAATTAAGATCCAATAAATCAATTAAGCACAAAACTTAATTTAAGGAAAATAAATTAATACACTACATTTAATGTTTTTATAATCATTAAAATCATTAAAACCAACCCACTTCTAAGAATTCCTTGTGAATGCCCATCTTTACAAAACTATGCCATTAATGTAAACTTTCCTAAATGTGTAACTTTCCTAAATCTATGAAGACTTGATACACATTACTAATCATGAATTACGATAAAAAGTTTAAGAACAACACCTCCAAAATCCTAAAAAATTAATTCCTATCTGATATTTAAAACAAACTAAATCTAAAAACCACAAATATACATTAATAATCTTTAAAAGGTTTGAATACAACGATTTAAGAGATTCATCTCCACAATGCTTTTAACTTAAGAATGCATTTTATAGAAGCATAATCATTTAAACCAGGTGGTAAGTGTGCAGATGTTCTAATTTGCCAAAACACCTCTTGTTCTTCAAGGTATAACTGCCATGGGCCACCCCTAATATCATTTTTAACCTGGTGGACGACCATGAAGGAAAAAGAGTGTTCTGGATAATCCGCAGTATGCCTTGCAAGCGCATTAGTTAAGTCCTTCCTCCCTATCGCATACAGATGTTCATAAATTTTTTTTCATAGGTTCATAGGCTCATACTAGGCTATCTGCCCTAGGGCATTTAAATTTATTTTGCTATGCCCTTTTTGACATCCACTCATCAAGATTCCTCTTGAAGAGAGTCACTCTGCCTAACCTGGACTCCCTCCAGCATGTCCTATTTATTTCATGGAGTTTCTTAACCGCAGCAGATGGCATCTGTTTGAGCCATCAACTTGGGTCCCCAGGTCCCTAATTACTTCTTCTCTGGCACCAGTTGTCTGTTTCGTCCCAGGACTGAGCCTTGTGGGACACCACTTGTAACTGGTTTGAGTCTGACATGGCTTTTGTCCTTGAGCCAGTTTGCAATCCATGTAGTGACATAGAGGTTTAAGGTAGGCTGTGTGGACTACCTTCCCTCGTCAATAAGAAATCAACCAGGTTTGATCCAGTGTCTGTATGTTTTATTTATGAGGTCCATGATGATCCTTTCCATAGCTTTGCAGACCAAGCTAGTCAGGCTTATGGGGCGATAGTTTCGCACCACCTTTTTAAGGAGAGGGACCACTGTTGCTGTACGTTGGGCACATATCCTGTAGTAAGGTTGAGATTGAACAGTAGTTTTATGTTTTAGCTCTTCTTAGAGTTTATGTAGGATGCAGCCCAGGACGCGGCTCTACCTGAGCATCTGAGATGTCAGGAGGGCAGCACTCTGCTTGCGCTGAACCTGTCAGCTAGGATGTTGGCAATGTCTGTGGGGTTTGCTGTATTTTTGTCATTTTGGACTAATTCTGAGCATATCTGGGAATTACCACCCAGGTTCCTAACATAACTAAAGAAAGCCTTGTGATTATCCTTATTTATGAGTGCCTGTAAATCATTTAGTAGCTGCCTTTGGAGGATTGGGTCTTGTGTTCATAGATTCCACCTCGGTTTTAAGGAGTGATCCAATGAGATTAGATTCAGGCTATAAACTGGAAGGCAGTTTTACCCACTGTGGGTATCTTTTGTGGTTCAGTCCAAGTTTTGGGGCGAAGGGTTTGTCTTTTGGCCTTTGCCAATATCCGCCAATTGTTGAAATTGATCATGTCAGGGTCATACCAGCCTGGGCTACATGCTCATGGAGCTCCCATTTCATGTAGTCCATCAGATCATTCACACCAGCATGGACAATGACTGAGTCATATTTGTACTTGCCTTGAGTGACCTGAGTGCTTGTGTTACAGGCTGCTCACTGTGACCCTCCTTGTTCAGCCTGGTGAGCGTCTATGTGAGACTGGAATTGTAGTGATCTCCTCCTGACTGGTTATGCCAGTACTGAGTTGAGAGAGAGGAGAGGGTTGTCTGTGTACATGAGGCAGTTGTAACATATTCCCAGATTCACCAGCTGGACCGAGATTTTTTGGACATGCTAGAATAATAGAATTGACTTATATAATTGCTTTAGTGATAAGCAATGCAGATATCACTAGTGATCCACAGAAGGTGGCATTTCCCTACCTGGAGATTATCAAACTTAAGGTTTTTCTTAATGTTGTCTCTGTTTTACCTATATAGAAGGAAGGACATTTCTCGCAACAAGCAACATACACCACACCCCTGGTTTCACAGTTATATTTACCATTAATAAAATAAATATTATTATTAATATTTATTTTATTCCCAGGCAAGATGTATTTGCATTGAGAGCACATACCACATTTCCCCATCCCAGTAACTCTAGCTACAAAATAAAGTCACATACTCTGGTCTTGAATTTGTAAAAGCTATTGTGAAGTTACTCGATGTAAGTAAGCTAATAATTCTTTGCAGCGGTACATCTGATTTTGTTAGGTTGAGTTCGTTCTACTACTTATTGGGCTTATCTGGAATACAAACTTTCATGGAGATTCCTTTCTGTTTTAATACATGTTACCATAGTGATGACAGCATCAGGTGATCTGAGGCAAATTGTACAGAGTGTATCTTCATATCGGAAGTTTACAGACTTCAATTGTGTTGGTGACAGAAGAGTTATGTGTTGTGTTTCCTTATGTTGGACAGTATTCCTCTGTGGGAGTTCATTTGACATGGTGTTTCCTAATGTTTATGGCATTATTGTCATTGTACATTTGATATGGCACTGTTGGTGCTGATTATGTTTGGATATATGTGCGGAATTATTACATGGAATGTTGGACCTTCCGTTGTGTACATTTACGGGATTTAAAGGATTGTCTGCTGTATGTGTTTATTGTGTCACTGATATGCATTTCGGCATTTTGATAGTCAGACATTTGGGAGCTGTTGAAATGACATGTTTGACATGTTGGCATTTTGAAATATTGTTAATTTGGTCTCACTGAAATGACTGTCGGTGATATGCCCATTTGGCCATATAAAGTAGACATATATATATATATATATATATATATATATATATGTATTATATATGTGTATATATATATATATATATATATATATATATATGCAGAAAGAGAAAGAGGGAGGTGTCCAGCAGATGGTCTAAATGCATGTTGTCAACATTTGTTTAATTGACTGCATTTACTTGATCTATGGAGATGGTTGATGTGTATGAGTTTGTTAATCACCAGGTAGGGGAATATTCCCTTTCCCCAGGGAGTGTACAGTCTCAGAATTAGTATACATAATTAGAAGAAGGTGTAGGGAAGTGCATGGAGGCTTGTCCCTCCTCCAGAAAAAGACAGTGTTTTCTTTTTTTGTTGTTGAGGTTAAGTAGACTTCATGCGTCAAGGTTGTTTCTCAGTGCATACATAGCTGCATGTCAGCGTCTAGTTTGTTGCCCTTTTGTGATTAATGTTTTTGAGGTCAACAAATGTGCTACTTGACTGAAGTGAGAAGATGCATATATATCTATATACATATATGTGTGTGCATGTATGGACTTCAAAACATCAAAATATAAAAATCTCAAACAGCTAAACATTGATCCCGAAAGAATGTAGCCAGTGTTTTTGAGGTCAACATATGTGCTACTCAGTTAAAGTGAGTAGACCCATATCTATCTACCTATCTGTGTATATAATTATATATGTATGTGCCTGTATGTAATTCAAAACAGTGAAATACACAAATCTCAAAAGGCTAAAAATTGATGCCAAAAGATCGAAAGCTAAAACACTGAGTAAACAAGACACTCAAGTTTTTTTTTGCAGACTCCCTGCATTCCCCTTGTAGTAAACTGTGCCATGCACACCCCCTGTCAATTATATTTACCAACTCTGTGATCAATCTACAGTGGGGAAAGGGCAAATTTCTCAATCCTCACTGTTCACAATATCGCATGAACTTAATACCAGCAGAAGCATTCATATCAGTTTTGATCACTTCTGCCTGTGAAAAATAAACTTTGACATTACGAACAAGAGATTATAAGAGTTTACATCTATCTATCTATCTATCTATCTATCTATCTATCTATCTATCTATTTATCTATCTATCTATCTATCTATCTATCTATCTATCTATCTATCTATCTATCTGTCTGTCTATCTATCTATCTAGCTATCTATCTATCTATCTATCTATCTATCTATCTATCTATCTAAAAAGTAGGAGGAGTGCTACTAATAAGGAATTCTTGTGTCTTAGGAGTCAACTTTGCTGGTAGAGGGATAAAAGGAACTTAGATGTAAAGATGGCCTCTGGGCTGGCACTAGCTACAGCAGAAAAAGTAGTGCCCAGAATGGAAACCAGAGGTACAAACTCATCAGTTATAATTGTCTAGACTAGCAAACATGACTCAGATGTGTAACCTTGTGTAGTTAACAGAGAGCAAAATAATAATCTGCCTGGTGAAGAGGGATGGACAATATGCTGGTGTTCTAAACATTTGTATCATTGGCTAGGATCATGAGGAAAGAAAGCTTAGAAGAGAACTGACAAGAACTGAGGAAGAACTAGCTGAAAGGCTGGAAGAAACTAGGAAGAAACTCTGAAAAAGAGGGATTGCGCTAGATAAGACTGTATCTCTGCTCTTCTGGGACTGTAGTGATTAAAATGAATTTTAGCGTGACATCAAGGCAATTCTATACTTAAATTCATGTAGAGGGGGGACATTTTGGGTTGTTTCAGTGGTAAATAAGTACTATCTGATGTGAACACAAAAAGCAATAATAGCCTTTGCTTTCTTTGCAATACACTAGAACAGACAGACATAAAATGCATCCTTTCATAATAAAGGAGCTAGAAAACATTAAAATATGGATTGCTTCCATTTCCGTTATGCTCCAAAATGTTGAGACCTAACAGGACCATAACATATGGTAAAGAAGGTCCAGTCATTTCTACACATCTTGCAATTACTCCTGACACCTATAAGCATTGCATTGCTGAATAAAACAGCAATTAAAATATTTTAAGTAAATCGATTTAAGCCTTGCTAAATAAATTAGGACATAAGTTCCTGACCAGGAATCAGTTATGCTCAGTTCTTTACCTTAGCTGGAAAAAAGTTGTTTCTTTTTTAATCTATGTGGTTTCAGAAGAAAGAATGTAATACAGACTATACTTATAGTGAATGCAGACCTGATACAGTTATTTCCTCACCTAAGTTGCAAGTTTGCTACCTATAGACATAGCTATATCTTTAATAATGACACATTGCAATTATCTAAACCGAAGTCAAAGTAACTCCAGTCTATGTCTTGAGATAGATGCGAGCCAGCAGAACAGTTTTTTTTGTTATTTCTACTTTGTCATGAGCCTGCAGTAGTAAGCTAAATAGAATCAGTTTCTCCTTTGGAGGGCTGGAAGTGTGGGTTGCCAGGGAATGATTGACCTCTGTCAGCTAATGGGTTTAAATTAGGTAGCATCTTTCAGCCACACCCATTTTAGTAAGCCAGTAAAAAGAGATGACACCTCCATGGGCATGTTATATGTTTAATCTTCCTAACAATAAAGCTTGGATTAAAAACCTGCTTACCCTAAGAAGATCCTGCTTGGTTTCTAATCAGGCTTGACCAGGAAGAGAATTGGATTTATGTGAATATAATTTTATGAAGAACATAGCAGCAGCTGATATGTAACAGACATCAGGGACATAAAATCTACAATCTCCAGATAGTTGGGGTAACCTAAGCCTCTAAAATCTGTTCAAGGTTTATTATAATTACAAATACATTTTGGTGTTATGTACCATTTACTAGTCCTACAATACCAAAACCTATAATGGTAATTAATGTTTACGCACCCTGTAATAACCAACTACACTTTTTTATGTCATTATACCCAACCTTAAACCAATTTAAATATCACTACCTAGTGATTGGAGGTGACTGGAACACATATCAAAACCCAGAAAAGGATAAGTCTAATCTGACCAAATCACATAATAAACAAGCTACATTAGCTCTTAATGAACTCAAACAAGATTTCAAACTATATGACCCTTTTAAATATGGGAACAGTGAAGATAAAACAGGAAAATTCACATTCTATTTGCAATGCCACAAAATGTGGTCAAGGATAGACTTCTTTTTAATCTCTGACATATTCATTAACATGGACCCAACAATAACTATACATACCAGGTTATTTTCAGATCACTCAAAAAATCACATGGAACATTAACTGGGACAAAAAGATATATTTAGAGAATAGGGGTCATAATTGGTCATTAAACCCTAATTTACTTTTCAAAATGGATGCAATAAAAGAAACAGAAGCAATACTAAAAATAGTTCTTACAAATATCACTAACTCCCAAGTACCGACTGACATAGAAAGCGCTGCAACCAAAGCACAAATTAGAGGATTGTTTATCAAAGAAGCAGCATATTATAAAAATACAACTGAAAGAGGAGCATATACTGAAAGGGAAATAGAGCATCTTGAAAAAGAACTAATAAATAACCTCAAGAACCAAACAGAAGCAGAACTTTTAAAACTGCAAAGGGATCTATATATGTTAGAAACCAGGAACCTATCTTTTTATGAAGCCAGAATGTTAGCCACTTACGCAGAAGAAGCTCAAATGCCATCTAGAGCTCTTGCCAGAATTATCTCCCAACACAAAAATGCCTCCAATATATCAGAAATAAACTACAGAGACAAAAACCACACAAAAAATGAAGACATTATTAAAACATTTGAACAAATATACTCTCAAATATATGGAACACAAATGAT
This sequence comes from Protopterus annectens, assembly GCF_019279795.1. NCBI lineage: Eukaryota > Metazoa > Chordata > Ceratodontiformes > Protopteridae > Protopterus > Protopterus annectens. Next base: position 941,561,538 of record NC_056739.1, on the reverse strand, counting down.
ACAAACCTCAAAGGAAGATAGAACTCTTTTCCTTCAAAAACTGAAATTCTCGAAACTAAATTTAGACCAACAAAAAAAAAACTAACTGAACCGATATCCATCAGTGAAATTATTACAACAATCAAACACTTAAAAGCGCATAAGGCTCCAAGTCCAGATGGACTCACATCAGAATTTTACAAAGCATTTTCCCCCTTGATAGCCAAACTACTATACTATATACTGAATTACATAATAAACTATAACATTAATTATATCCACTTTAATGCATCTAAAACCATCTTTTCTATTAAAAGAACACACAGACCCCAAATACCTCGACAGCTACAGACCCATCTCCCTCTTAAATATAGATACTAAAATATTTACCTCTATACTTGCAAACAGAATGAAAAATCTGATAGAGAAAATCATCTCCCCAGAACAATCTGGTTTTACTCCACATAGACAGACTAGTGACAATACATTAACATTAGATGCACTAATATCCTACACTAACCGATACAATATCAACATCTACACAATGGTAGTGGATGCCCACAAGGCATTTGATAGGATTAACCTAAAATTCTTACTCCAAACACTACCCTACTTTAATATACCCAATAACTTCATTCAGATCATCCAAACTCTATTTAGCAACACATACACATCTCTCTATATATATATATAAATAAAACTTGGTCAAATAGGATTCTAATAAAAAATGGAACAAGACAAGGATGCCCATTATCACCCTTCCTCTTTAACCTATACCTAGAACCACTCTTTCTATACATTAAACAAAACACATACCACAATCTTCCATCAACACACAACTTCAAAATATACCTCACTGCATTTGCGGATGATCGGAACATATACTGCACTACACCAAATTCAGATATAAACAAAATAATAGCTGCAATTGAACATTTCTCACCTATGTCTAATTACAAACTAAACCTCAAAAAACTAATATTTTCCCCCTAAAAACACCCAAACTCATCTCACTGATACCATTGTTAAACACAATAAAAATAAAAGAAGAAACTAAATACCTGGGAATCACCTTTTTCCAGAATAACAAAGACTGCTGTCAACACAATGTAAACCTTAAATGGCAAAACATAATGCAAGACTGTTAAAGATGGAACAACCTAAAACTACCATTCTTGGCCAAAGTATCAATAATCAAAATGAACATTTTACCTAGACTAATGTATATATTCATGATATTACAGACAATAATACATAATAAATTCTTCAAACAAATTCATACCTTCCTAGCAAAATTTATATGGGAACCCAAAAAAAAACAGAATCTCCTATCCAAAATTAACACTCCCCAAAAACAAAGGCGGACTAAATTTACCAGATTTTAAAATGTACTACTCGATCATTAACACTAACAGAATATTAAGAATAGATGAACATAACCCATCAATGGAAAATTGGTCTCCTCTTTGGGTGACAATCTATTACAGATATATTAAAGCTCTAGGTTTCAATCCCAAAGCACTTCCTTTCCTGAAGCAGAAAGAAATACAAATGTATAACATTACAGAGCCCTTAAAACATTCTATCAACTTAGCACAAAAACTCTTTCAATTCTTGAACCTTGGACAAGCCATGACAATACTGCAACCCCTTCATAAAAACCCAAATTTAAAAATAATCAGTAAGATGCTGGACTTAGTCCTTTTTCCTAGACTGAAAGGTAAAACAATCCAAGATATTTATCCTTACCTTAATTGTTCAATACAAGAAATGAGGACCAACTTAACCCTCCCTAAATCAAACATAATAATCCTAAGACAAATCAAAGAACTGTGTTCCAGTTACCTCCAAAATGCTACTATGACCAATAGTGACACAGAAACTTGTAGCAGGTTTTGGAAAATTATTATCACAGCAAAGAGAACTATTACTAATTCATATAAAATGATAAAGGAAATCAAATACCAGAAAGACATCCTCTTCTCTAACTACTGGAGAAAAATTAAACCATCCATAGATGATCAGCAAATAAGCCAGGCAATCAATCTAACACTGAAGATTATACCCCTCAAAAAGTTAGCATACACTCAGCTCATGATCAGTAATAATGCATATTTTACACCTGCAATACTACACAAATTTAACACATCAAAGTCACCTTTCTGCCCACACTGTAAGGACCAGATAGCTGACTTAATCCATGTATTTTGGAGTTGTAAATGTGTCTATAAACTCTGGAACTCTCTCAAGGTACAATTACAAAAAATAGGTTATCAAACATCAACATTAACTTGGGAATTCACTCTATTACACATTTTCCCACCCAACATACCAAGAAAACAAGCAAATACACTTTTAACAATCTTCCTACTAGTAAAACTGTATATAGCTTTGAAATGGCTAGATACAATAAATATCTCTTGGGAGGGTTTTAAACAAGTAGCTAAACAACACCTTTTATCTCATAAAATAGTAATAGATAAAAGAAACAAAAACATGAAATCCATAGAAATTTGGGAACAAACCTTTAATATCATATTAGCATAATTCATCACACAGCAACTTAGAAATACACTCTAATGGAACCGAAGAACACATACAAGTTCAGATATTAAATAATAAGTTGGATATTACGAATGTATATACTGTCTGTATAACTGTGGAATTAACAGTGAAAGCATCTATGTACATAGTGTAAATAGATATGTTGTATGACCTTTCAACTACCTTGCCATTAACTGAGAAAACTACTCGGGTACCAGCTCCTTTTCCCAACGGTTCTTGGAATTCATAAATTCCAATGTCCTCGATCAACTAATCCATTGTCCCACCAGGGGCTCTAATAACCTAGACCTGGTCATTACCAACATGGGAGATATATGCTCCACACCAGTGGTCACCCCCTCATTGGTCAGGTCTGACCATAAGCAAATCACCCTTGACATCCACATCCCACCCCCACCCCCCAGTAAGGAAACCTCCTTAAAAAAACTTCTCCAAAGCATACTTTATGCTACTGAAGTCAGAAGTGACAAACTTCACGACACCCATGCAGACGGGATCTGAAAGTTCGACTGCAGAATCCTACACTAAGGCACTTTACAAGCACATCCACTCGTGCATGAATCATGCCATCCCAAATAGAACCAAGATGCTCTTCTCCAAAAAAAGGAAGCCAATATTGTGGTCCCCTGCTATAAACAAACTATACAACAGAAGGAAGAAACTGTTGCAGAAAAGAGGAAAATCCCAGGATGCAAAAAACTCCCACACCAGCCTCAGTAAGAAGCTGAGATCCCTCATAAAATCCTCAAAAGCTAGTTACGAAAATAAAATTGCTAAAGATTCCAAAGACAACCACAAGGCATTCTATAGTTATGTCAAGAATCTAAATGGCAATGCTCAGATCTGCTCTGAGCTACAACAGAATGGGATTAAATATACTGATCCCAAGGATATTGCCAATATCCTGGCAGATCGATTTATTGCCAACTTCACCCCCCTCTCACCCCCTAAAGGGCCCATCTCAATACAAAAAGATTGTCAAATTCCAGTAATCACGGCCACACAGGTAGAAACTGCACTCTCCAAAGCTAAGAATACAGCATCCATGGGACCAGATGGCATCCCAGGCTGTGTACTACAGGAACTACAAAATGAACTGGCACCTCACCTAACTGTCATGTTTAATCATAGCCTCACCTCAGGCTTTGTGCCCACTGAGTGGCGCACAGCTACAGTTATCCCACTCCACAAGGGGGGGATCCACCTTGGATCCCGGGAACTACCATCCCATCAGTCTGACAAGCCTGATCTGCAAGGGCATGGAACGCATTATCTTGGAACTTATAAAGAAAGACATTGGCAACCTTCAAACACTGGACCCCACCCAGTTTGGGTTTTTGAAGGGCCAATCTTGCCTCCTGAATCTGATTGACTTCTTCGAATCAGTCTCCAGAGCTGTGGACGAGGGTAAGGCAGTCCACACACCCTATCTGGACCTTGCCAAGGCCTTCGACACCATCCCCCACTCTGGAATCATAGATAAACTTACTAAGCTGGGCATAAACCCCTACATCACTCGTTGGGTTGCCAACTGGCTAATTGACAGAACCCAGACTGTAAAAGCAGCAGACTCCAAATCCATCTCCAGACAAGTAACAAGTAGAGTACGTCAGGGTCAGTCCTGGGACCATTCTTGTTTGGCATCTACTTCTCTGAAGTACAGGCCAACACTAAGGGACTCTGGCTAACAAAGTTTGCAGATGACTGCAAACTGTGAGCCATTACTGAATCCCCAAATTATGTGGATATTCTACAAAAGGGCCTTACAGAAACAGATGCCTGATGCCAGAGCCATGGGCTCAAGCTTAATGCCAAGAAATGTATAGTTATCACCTTTGGAAAAAAACATGTACCCATGAATTATAGGTGGCAGGACACTAAACATCGAAAGTGTGATGAGAGACTTAGGGACACAGGTGGACAGTGGTCTCACTTTCGATAACCACATTGCCACAGCAGTCAGGAAATCCTTCTATGTGGCACACGTCATCACTAAGGGCTTTTCATCCAGAAAAATGGAGATCATTGTCCCACTGTACTCATCCCTCATTAGACCCATTATAGAGTATAATGCCCCATTTGGTATGTACCTCACAAGACATCTGCAACAGATGGAAAGGCCACAGAAATACCTCACTAAAAGAATCACAGGCCTAAAGCAGATTCCATATGCTGACTGTCTAAAAAAACTCCAGCTATACTCTGTGGCATATCGTCTACTCAGAGGCAATCTCTGCTTAACATACAAGGCCATGTCAAACCCTGAGCTGTTGGGCATGCTCCACTTAAAGAAATCCCAATCCCTCAGAGCTACACGCTCCAGGGATCTAAACCTTGTCATCACAATGAACAAAATATGCTGGAGGGATAGGTTCCTGACCCAGAGACTCCCCATACTCTGGAATAGACTGCACATACATGTCAAGCAGAGTGCCTCATTGGCCCTCTTCAAAAGGAACTTTGATGATTGGATGGGAGATAGGAAATTCACCCCAGGGATCATGTCAGTCACCCTACTAGACAGGGGTTCAGAGAAGTAAATATTGTGGAAAGAAATATCCAGGGAATTGTTATGGCTAGGCTTGCATAGGCCCTAGGGCCGATAGCCTAGTACCAACCTATGAACCTATGAACCTATATCCTGTGGTATTGACATCAGTGTATAACATATATATATATATATATATATATATATATATATATATATATATATATATATATATACGGTCATGTTGTAAGATGGCTTTTATCTGTGATATTTAATAATGTAAAAAGAAAAAGAAAAATTATTGAAAAAAAAATTACAAATCCATTTGGAAATGCTTGCTCAGACTGGAGCAAATCATGCCTTTCTGAAGCTTCCCAGCTGTACCTTTAGTGAATAAGTTAGACATGATATCAGTATTTAAATGGTCCTTTAATGGATTTAATCATGAAAGCATTTCAAAAATCTAACAATATCCACTGGTCAGCATCACAAACGGTTCTGCTCCAGAATGCATCAAGTATAAGGCAGCACATCAAACTATAATCAGTACAGATATCTCACAAAAGTCTTAATATCTTTTAGACTCAATGACAAAGAAGCAGGGCATTTGACTGTGCCACTGGTGAATGAAGGCTGGGAAATGGCTGAGTTTATTGATAGGGGTAGTCATAGTGAGAGGATAAAACAACCGACTCTCCTATCCCAGGCAGAGGTTTTAGCAGAAAATGGAGCAAGTGTGACCTCTGGCAGAGGCCATGAGCCCTGCAGACAGCCTGCCTAAAAAGGGGGAGGGGATAGCATGATATGAAGATGTCAGTGCATATTCTATTTCTGCTTTGACTAATTGCCATGGACATGAAGGTCTTAAAGTACCACAGTGTGCTAATATGTTAAGAATCTCTTGCTGCACAGGTACTACTAACGAGCACCATGAAGACAACCAGTAGTTGGTGTGTGCAACTAGCGAAACATTGTGTCCAGAAGGTAAGCCTGGAAAAAAGTAACCTAGGGATTCAGAATAGGGTGTACACAGCACAAGAGTGGACTATGGATAGTTAAGGAGAGATGAATGCAAGAAAAGAAGGAACGTTTAAAAAAAATTCTTAACATGCACTTAATAAACCTTGGCATCTACCTATAGTTCCATGGTCAAGAAACATTTTGGATAAATAGAACTGAGGAAGTAGGCACAGTTGTTGGATATGCATGCCTTATAAAACTTACGGAGTGAAATGGAGGAAAATGGTGGATTGTGAAGTATAGTCATATCAAAGAGGGTTATTTAATGAGCCCAGCTTATTTGGAATAAGAATAAGTTAGGTGATTAAACAAAACAAAGAAAAATGTAGAGGTAGGATAGACAAACTATACAAGATATAAATTATAAAGGGCCATTTCCGATTTTGATGGTTAGGAAAAAAACAGATTAGAGCCAAACATGTTAAAGAAAGTAGTACAACAATATTTAAGTTTGCTTGGTAATAAGGATAACTGCAAAGGCTTTTGACAATCAGATTAGAGAAGTCATGTGTTTTTCAGATAAGGACAATGAGTTAGCAGGGCAGTATTTTGTGGGAGAAATAGTAAACACTGAATGGCATAGGGTACTGGATAAAACCGAAGAAAAATGAAAGGGATGTACATTATCTTTTTTCTGTTTTTCAGAAAAAAATATAAGAAGCTTATGTTATTCAAGAAGAAATGAAAAACAAATTTCGGGAGTCTTGCTTTCTGATATATACTGCAAAAGGCTGATGCTAATAAAACAGGAAGAAGGGGTTGCAACAACACCTCTCTATTTGCTAAGGCAGCTCAGAAATTTGAAAGCTTGTCACTGTCACTGCCAGCCCTAATCAGAAAGAAGTACATTTATCTTTTCATGTTGAACTCCTTTCTAATTCAGAGACCACCACACATTATCAGTTATCAATTAGAGGCAATAAGATTCCTTTATCACTATCCTATACTTTTTTGAACACCAGCTGAAATTCCTTTAAGAAGGATAGTGGATCCAAACCAGAGGCAAGGGAGCATCTTTATTACACTAGTAATCTTTGAAGGTTGCAGCCTTGATAATGCTAATATATGTTCCACATTGTTGTCATGTATTTTTCTTAACCCTATGTGGACTAGGTTGCCATTATTTTCATCAAATCTTTAAATATGTCTTATCTTGTCACAAAAACAAATGAAATATTTCTTTAGCCTTTTGCATTTAAAATATTACAAGATTGTAGTGATTTAATTCTCTGCTATGAAGAGACTGTATACTGTCTGCAAGTGAAAGAGACATGGAAAAATATCAACAGGCTATAAATATTCATTTAGACTTAACACAGTTATCTAGTAGGGACTGTGGATATATATCATCCACGGTGTCATAACAAACCAGGCAATCTATGTCAGTGCCACCAGTTACATGGCACAACATTTTAACTCAGCTTCAACTTCTTTTAGCATGATAAATGTCTATCCTCTAGTCACTGGACCCAACATAATTTTTTTGTCATGGGCAGGTCATGCCTACTCATCCTGCTGGACTTCTTTGAAAAAGTCACCAAAACACTGGATGTGTGCAAACCAGCTTACACTGCCTACCTTGACCTTGTCAAGACATTTCACACAATACCCCACTGGGACATTGTTGACAAACTCAAGAGATTAGGTACAAACTCTTATGTCACCTAATGGATAGACAGCTGACTCAAAGACAAGATGCAGCAAGTTAGAATTGGGGAGTCCACCTCTACAAAGAGACTGGTCACAAACAGAGTCTCTCAGGGAACAGTCTGACATTTATTGCTCTGAAATCAGTGCCAATGTTAATATCCTCTGGCTGACTAAATTTGAAGACGGTTGCAAAATAGAATCCTCCACCGGCACAAATGCTTTCCATGAAGGGCTGACACAGACAAATAACTGGTGTCTGAGCCATGGACTAAACTTACATGCCAAGAAATGCATAATAGTATCATGCAGGAACATACAACCACGGTGACTATCATATTGACAACAAACCCCTTAGAACTGACCTAGTAGTCAGGAACTTGTGGACACACATAGACAATAATCTAGCCTTTGACCATCACATGTCTACAGTAGTGAGAAAAATCATTCTATGTTGTGCAACTTCTAAACAAAGGTATGACATCTAGGTCCAAGGAAGTCATTTTTTCCACTGCATTTGACATTTATCAGACCTATCATTGAGTACAATGTCCCCTTTGGTATGTACCCAACCAGGCACATCCAAAAATTGGAATATCCACACAAGTTCCTAGTCTGCTATATATATATATATATATATATATATATATATATATATATATATATATATGTGTATATATATATATATATATATATATATATATACATATATATATATATATATATATATATATATATATATATATATATATATATATATATATATATATATATATATATATATATATATATATATATATATATATATATATATATATATGTATGTAGTCAGTCTCCTATAGGCTGTTGATGGGAGATTTATGCCTGGGATACAAGGCATTGTTAGACCTCATTCTGATGGACCACCTGCATATTTGTGAAACAAACAGCACCAGACTTACCTGTTCTAAAGACTTAATCCTTGCCTGTGATATAAATAGGACTTGCTGGAGAGACAGAGTTAGGTTCCTCCCTAACCCAATTCAAGTGTAACTTGGAAAATTGGATGGAGAACAAGAAATTCATCCCTGGTTTGGCACCTATGTCTCTAATGGACACAGGCAGCCAGTAAAAACGGTTTATTTCCTAGACTACTGCTTGTAAATGCTTCATCTCTCAAGCACCTGCTTACACTTATCAAGGGTATGAGAACTTGCCAGAGATTTGGTAAGTATGGCTAGGCTTAAGAAGGGTCTATATTAGATACTGAACTTTCAAAAGTTTGACTGTCATATGGTCGACACCATATGATCGAACTTTTAAAAGTTCGAACATATAATAAAAAATAATAAACTACACAAATAACCTACCTGAACATTTTAAGCAGGGGGGCAAGCCACCCTGCACCCCACACCCCCTGCTCTTCAAATATACCAACCCTGAGATCACACTACAGTGCAGAAAAGGGACTTCTTCCCATTCCATGCTGTATGGAGATCTCCGTTAAAATGTTCAAACTTTCAAAAGTTGGATCATATGGTTTCGACCATATGACAGTTGAACTTTTGAAAGTTCAATGATCTAATATAGACCTGCTTAAAAAGAACCTTGTGGTCATTAGCCCAGTAAACACATATGAACCTATGCATTAACGGACATTATTATGACATTTTTTTTGTTTCTCCATTTCAATTGTAGTTTGCTGTTGATCAAAATGTTGTATTATTGTACTATATGATCACTTCAGACTTAAAACCATTTTCCCACCCAAATGTTGTATTCTAAGGATCATCTGCCTAGTTTAAGGCAAATAGTGAGATATGGAAATCTAATAAAAAGACAGAAAGGTGAAATTGTAGTGTGATCTAAAAAAAAAAAACACACAAATATAGAATATATATTGAGGAAATTAACAAATTGTGTGATTACATAACAGGCACACCTACAAGGTAGGAAGAAGACAGAGTATGGCACAGGTCTGTATACTTACCAGAAATATACTGATGTCTGGATGGAGAGGATTGTGTAAGGTTATACAATGACAACTTACATGTAATGGCATGTTGCTCACGAGCATACGAGTCATCAAGGGTGGGTGTGATGAGGTGTACCCCCCTGTTTAAGGGAGTGCTACACCTCTGCTTGGTAGATCCATCAGCAGGCATGTCGACCCACCCTACCAACCCTCATCTCATGGTCAGGCAGTGCAATATGGTTTGACCCCACTCTTGTTTCCCCCTGTTCCTGTTCATCAGCCTCGGTTCTCCTCCAGTTGTACCCAGATTTGACAGGTGGGCACATCAATGGTTTTGTGGCTTTTAAGAATGACTTAAATGGGTTTGCCACCAGGTCTGAGGTAGCTTGGAATATGCACCTGTTTTTCCTGGACTGGCAGCTTCAACAGGCTGGGTTACACCAACTGGCTTGAGTTAATGGTTTAATGGTTAATTGTTATAAACTGCATCTGAATTATTGTGGCATCAATAATGGATGTCAATGGGTGTTATTTAAAAGGTTGCAAAGTCAATGCAGTGTGGTTTCTGACTTGGCTCAGTCGATGGAGACCATTTACCTGTAATGGCATGTTACCCATGAGCATGCAAGTCATCAAGGGTGGGCGTGATGAGATGTACCATCTGTTTAAGGGAATTTTATGCATCTGCTCTGCAGATCTGTCAGCTAGCACATCAATGAGAAGAGAACATGGAGCTTACTGATTACAACTGCTCAGGTAGGAGGTCGTGAGTCACTCTGAGAGATTATTGGCTGTATAGTGACTGTTTAGTCACCTTACGATGTCGGTATTGTTTAGTTCATTTTAGTTTATTTAATTACTATAAAAAAAAAAAAAAAAAGAAAAACAACATAAAAAAAGTATTGCGAGCCACACTGATAGTGGCTGGAGGTGGTGGGACTTGTGTTTTAGCTATTGTCAAAGACAGACAGAATATAGTATTTAAAAAAAATACCAGTAAGCAAACAACAGGTTGCTAAAATTTATGTTTTGCGACCACAAGTCAAGCTGGTGATGGACAGGGGGGGTTGTTATTATATTTACCATGAAAGCACTTTAAAGTATATATTAAAAAGAACAAAAAAAAAAAAAAGAAAGGAGGCAAATGAATGCAGAGGTAAGGTAACCTGAACTTTAGGATGATGGGGCTTGGGGCTGATATAATAGCGGAGTGTTTACGGCACATATCCAAGTAGAAGGTTCCACTCTTATCTTTGTCTTAAATAATTAAAAAAAAATGGATGAAGAATACGTGTGAATGCTGAAGAATCTTGGTTGAGAAGGTGTTCTTTTGGGGCAAGTATATAGATAAATAAACATATATATATATATATATATATATATATATATATATATATATATATATATATATATATATATATATATATATATACACACACACACACACACACACACACACACACATAAGTAATGCTTACTAAGCTTGAGCACTGGAAGTAGCTTACCTATCTAGACTGTTTTGAGGTGATTTTAGTTTCTTCTGAATGACACCTTTTACCAGATTTTTTTTTTAATGTGGGTGTTTGTGTGGTGTCACTTTGTAGAAGTCTGTATGATTTGAATTAATATTTTAGAGTTAAGCTCCAGTTTCAATTTGTTACTTATCTGGGAGCAGGTGATACATGGTTTGATTGTGTGATTAATGTTTGGGTTAATATGGGGAATGTCTTGCAGCTTGCCTACTGGGCAGTCAGTTTAACTTTTTGGTATTAGGTTCCTAACTGTGGTTGTGTGTAAGTTCATTAAGGGATTCCGTTCAGATGTGGCTAATCAGCTTGGGTTGTGATCATTTAACTCTGCTTACCTTAGTAAGATATAAGTTCTTGCAGCTGACACCAGGTCTGGTTGAAGTTTTCCTAAAACACCAGACAAGTTATAAAAATTTTATGGTGGAGTCTGGCAATGCTCTTATAATGAGTTTATAATGGTGAGGAGAACTGATAGGTTCTTGTGCTCAAATCATCTTTGGTAACCTCCGTTGTGGTTATAGTTCTTACCTTGTCACTGGATGTGTTGTTTTTGCTAGTTTTTACTTTCAGTCAGAGAGAAACAGGTATATCCTTGGTATTTGGGCAGTGCTGATTGTGGCAGGGCAGGAGCATGGCATTCTTGAATCCCCACAGCAGCTGAGCAGTTTTAGTTACTGTGGCATTTTTGTCAGTCAGTGTGATGAGAAAGCAAACGTCTTATGGGCTATACATTGTAGAACTCCCACAACAGCATACCATCCAAGGATTCATTGAGTTGTCAATTTTAACTGCAGCTCTGAGTGATATTTGGTTGGTCATATTCTCCTTCCCCAATCCTTTTTTTTTTGTTCCCATGTTAATCCTGTATATTTTTCAGGTACCACTACAGTTCAGTCAATTAAGGAAAGATGGTTTTGTCTGTCAGAGCAGGCTCAAGGCTTTCTATCTGAAATTAGGAACAGTGGAAGCAGCTGAGCAGGGCCAGATTTCCAAGAAGAAACCATCACTGTATACAGAAGAGGGTGCAGCTGAAGGACCAGTCCAGCTAAGAAGGCTTGGAAGAAGACCAACAGAGATTCCTCCAGCCAGAGGGTCACCCCTTTCTGCCCATACAAAGTATCAACAGAAGCTTAAGGTAACATCTCTGTTGGGTCAGTAAGGCTTAGTATTAATGGTAGGGGTCAATCTGATTAGGATTGTTCAGATGAGTTTATACATTATTTGCCAGAAGACAGGAGGGCTAGGTTGTTTCACTTACCACTAGAAAGAAACTTTGGTGCCACTGCACCTGCAGTTTCCAGAGAGGGGGTTGATACTGATGCTGGCTAGGTTGTCCATCCACCATTACCCAACTTGCATATAAGGTACAAGAAGGTCAGTGGTTCAGAGAGAGAGGTCCTAACTCGTATGGATGATTGTCCTCCCCAATTCTTGCCCCAATGGTTATGCTCAGCCTTTCAGGTTCCAATTCCTGGGTTCACACATCATGGCACATGTTCCCACCAAGGTGAAAAACAAGATTACCAAAGGGCAGTTTGTAGATGTCTTTGACTTAGTAGACAATGAAGAACTTAAGTGCATCTTGGATGCCGACATGTCTAACAAGTACTTGATGGCAGCCTTAGCAGCCATTGTGAAGAAGGCATCAGCCAGGACACAGGTTAGGAACTGGGATACCTAGTCATGGATTTTTTGGTGTTTATGGGTGTGATCATCAAGGATGGTGCCATTCAGACCTTGTCTTTATTATCTTACTTTGTGGCCATAAGGAAAGCCCATCATGTGAAAGGGGGTTCTGGGTAGCTGAATTATGATCAGCATTTTAGGATACTGAAAGGTCTCGATAAGTCCCTCAGGTGGGAGTTGAGGCATTCTAACATATGGCTTAGTGCCATGATGGACCAGCAGGCAGCCACCAGGATGGATGGAGGGGTTGGTAATGCAAAGGAAACAAAGTTTTTCTGGGCCTTCAACCAAGGTAAATCCATTTGGCCTGCTTGCAGATACAGTTACTTGTGTTCAGGATGTGAGAAAGGTCACCCTGCTTCAAGCTGCTGGGGGTTAGTTGCTAAGGAGAGGCCTGCTTTTCCCACTTCTCAAGCAGAAGGGGTGGTTGGGGGGTGTAATACCTCCTATTGGGTTAGATCACTTTTTCATTGATAAAGGGTAGGTTTTGGCAGGGGATTTGATCATACCTTACCAGGCTCATTACCCCATTTGCCTAGATTGATTGACCTGCTTACTGTCAGGTTATCCAAATCAGAGGACAGCAACCACTCTTCTTGAGGGTTTCTCCAAGGTCAATCCTATTCATTCCACAGCTTTGTTAGATTCTAAGTTAGTTAATAATCTGTCATCCATCAATGGACATGAAAAAATCACTGCTATGTTGATCAAGAAAAAGCAATCAGCTGGCAGGATAATTTGCCCCTTTTCCACTCTCTATGGCCTGTTTCAAAAATGTCCCCCAGCTATTCTGGTTCCTAAGAAACAGGTAGGTGAATTCAGGTTAATTCATCATCTGTCCCACACTGCAGGGGGTTCAGTCAATGATTTTATTGACAGCAACCTATCTAAGATACACCACTCCTTTTTGGACCAGGCAGCGGAGTGTTCTGATCCTTGGCTAAAAAAGATGGATATACAATCCACTTTCCATCTTCTCTGGGTGAGACAACAAGATTGGCCTTATGTAAGCTTTCAGTTTGATGGTTAAATATTTGGTGACATTGCAATACCCCTGGGTTGCTCTGTGGCTTGTGCAAGATTCAAGTTTTTTATCACAGCTTTAAATTAGTGCTGGCATAAGTGAGCACCACAGTAGTGAACAGTCCACTACTTAGATGATTTTCTGATAGTGGTGGAAGGTCAGGATAGTGCCTTATAGGCCATGTCTATTGTTAAATAGCTTTATTTTGACTTACAAGTACCACTGGCCAGCACCAAATCAGAGGGACCAGGCCGAGTCTTGACCTTTCTGGGTTTGGAAGTCAAAACCACTAATAACTCATTAAGCTTTCTTCACCCAAACTTCACCAAGTCTGGCAATTATTTTGAAGATTTTTGGGATCAAACAAGGTTCATGCAGGAGAAATCATGCAGCTACATAGGTTGCTGAACTTTGACTGAAGGGCAGTCTCTCCAGGCAGAACGTTTCTATGGTCTGTTTCTGACTTTTTGAAGGGTAACAGGCCCAAGCACTAGTTTGAGTGGTTGACTAGATATGTCAAGGATGACCTTTGGCTCTGGTTCACATTTTGAGGCAATTCAATGGAATGTCTGTTTGACACTCCCTTGGGCTACCTCCACTGACCTTGAGTTTTTCACTGATGCAGCAGTGGGATCCAGTATTGGGGGGGGGTACTTCCAAGGCAGCTGGTTTGCCAAAAGGTGTCTAGAATGCTAGCCCAAGGAGAGAACGAGAAAAATATTTTTGAAAATGTTTCCCATTTGGGTAGCAGTTTTTGTTTTGAAGGAAAGATTTTGTAATAGGAGGATTGTTTTTTATTCAGGTAATATCTAAGTGTTGCATTCTTCCAGGTCCATGTGGGTCCACTCAGTTATCAGGCTTTTCATTTTGCTGAATTTGGTGATCAAGTTGTCATTTTTGTGTGTTCACGTCTCTGGTAATCTTAACCATATCACTGGCAGTCTCTTCCATTTTCAGTCTACCAGGTTTCACCAGTTGGTGAAGCATTCATATCCAAAAGGGACACCAATTTGTGTGTCAGTCTGGCTAATTGGAGAAGACTAGCAGCATTGTTCTTAGCCAGCTCATGGGTCAGCAGTACTAGGAAGGCATATTCATCATCCCATCAAGTTTTCCTTCTACAGGTCTTTGCTCTCATAACCCAGGACATGGGAGCTACAGTTGTTACTTCAATTTTTAGTAATCAGGTCCATTGCAGGTGATTGACCTAAAGCTCTCAAAGTGCACCTTGCAGCTTTGGGATGGTTGCAGCCTGTTCTGGTCATTCAGGAAGTGTCCAGCCACTGGGTTATTGGGAGGATATTCAAGAGACTTGGGTTATTGGGAGGATACTCAAAATACTTGACAATATTTGGGCGCTTTCCAGGGATTCCAGAAAGCCTATTGGAAGACAACCCCTTTCCCTTGTTATTTGAGGTCTGTATGATACTGAGATTGCAGAGACACTACATTAGTAGTTTATTGGCCATTTTGGGCTAATTTCTATCTCTTTCATTTCCCTGCTATACATACCATATTTGCTCAGTTTTGCATGCCGGGCAGTGCCAGTTAGCAAGGGTAAAACTATACCCAGCTCCACAAAGTCTCCTCTTCAATTTTTCCCTTGGAACTAAACAAACTTTTAACTTAAGCACTCAAGCCACCCATTTCTCAGCCTGGCACTTACTCAAAACTTATAGCAAGCACTTATAAGCCATAGCACTAGACCCTCCTGTACTGTACAGAAGGACAAGGCTCTCTATTCGACCTTACCAGCCATCCAGTAAAACAGTTCACTGTACCTATCCAGGCATGTCCAAAGGGTCGTTTCAGGTGTACTCTCCAGTCCAACTGGTGAATCTGGGCATTTTGAGGCAATGTTACAACTGCCTCATGTATACAGACAACCCCCTCCTCCTTCCACCAAACACTAATACATGCGAGAGATGCAATTATACAGCCAAACTGGAGGCTAAGCTCTCTCAACCCAAGACTGGATCAAACAGTCAAGAGGAGAAGGGAAGTACTTGCATCACACCACCAGTCTCACATAAACCCATTAAAGCAGCACTGGAAAAAAACACACATAAATACATGAAAACATACTCGGAGGCTCTAAATAAAAATCTGCAAAACCAACAGAGACCTACAAAGCAAACATTCAAGCAACCTTCACCCCCCAACACAAACCATGAAACACATACTTTACAAAACCAATGTGCCATACAATCACAGCCCTTAAGGCAAAATTACATACCCAACATACTAGTAATAGGTGACTCTGTAGTCAGGCACACTGATGTCCCACTGGCTAGGCTGAATAAGGAGATGGTTACTGTTAGCTGCCTGTTGGGCGCCAGGATCTGCCACATAACACAAGCACTCAGGTCACTAAAGAACAAGTACAAATATGACTCTCTCATTGTCCATGTTGGTGTGAATGACCCAAGCCGTACCTCTCTGGACTACATGAAAAGAGACATGGAAGAGCTCTCTGATCATGTAGCTCAGGCCGGTACGACCCTGACCCTGAGTAGCATCCCGCCCTCACCAAAAATGATACCATGGTATAAAGAAAAAATTCTCAATTTCAACAATTGGCTAAGTTTCTGGTGTCATTCAAAGGGGATCCAGTGTCTGTCCACCTGGGATGACATGCTCGACAAGCCACACTGCTTTGCTAGAGATGGCTTGCATCTGTCACCCTTAGGCTTTCGAATAGTGGCAAAGGCTCTTCCTCCCCCATAGTGCCATTTTTAGGCAAGGCTCAAAAGACAAACCTACTGCAGTAAATAGCACAAGTAACAAAAAACTGAGGGTAGTGCTACTCAATGCTAGAAGTCTGAACCTCAAAATGCATGCACGTGAGGCACTCCTCAGTATGAAGAAAATCAATATATGTGCAGTAATAGAAACCTGGTTTAAGGCTCCAGGGAGCACCCCAGCACTACCAGGCTACAACTCATACCATACATTTCAGCCACAGAACCCAAACCGAAATACAAAATGCGGGGGCATATCCATATTCATCAAGGATACCCACACCTCCAGGTTAGTGGCACAGCACGATGCTTCAGAGATCGCCCACATGAAACTAACATTGGGCAAAACTGCAATTCAAATTCTAGCTTACTACAGATCACCCATCATGTCCCCGGACCCCCATTCCACATTCCTGGAAACACTGGGAAACATAAAGGTCCTACCAAACACCCAGTTATTGGGTGATTTCAATTATCCAAACATTAACTAGGAGAAATACTCAAGTACTAACTCCCATGCCCAACATTTCCTAGAATTTATAAACTCAAATGCCCTGGTTCAACTGGTCAACACTACCACCAGAGGTGACAACATATTGGACCTGGTCATCACCAATATGGGCAACCGGTGTTCCACACCAGAGGTCAACCTCTCACTGGTTAGATCTGACCATAAACAAATCACTTTGGATATCCACATCTCTCCCCCACCCATGGACAAGAAAACCACCGTGAAAAACTTTTCAAAAGCAAACTTCACATTACTTAAGACCGTGGTGGAAAGTTCCAAAGCCCCCATGCTGAAGGATAATGCTGTCCAAGCTGCAAAAATATTTACTAATGCATTCTACAGGCACCTACAAGAATGCATAGATCATGCCATTCCAAGCAAAACCAAGACTCACTCCTCCAAGAAAAGGAAACCAGTCTGGTGGACTGCTGCCATAAACAAGCTATACAATAGAAGGAGGAAACTAGTACAGAAAAGGGTAAAATGCCAAGAAGGGAAGACATCCCTGATCAGTATCAGCATGAAACTTCCCTCATAAAATCATCCAAGGCGAGCTTTGAAAGAAAAATTGCCAAGGACTCCACAGATAACCACAAGGCATTCTTTAGCTATATCATGAATCTAAGTGGCAATGCTCAGATCTGCTCGGAGTTAGTGCAGAATGGCACAAAATACATTGAACCGTCCGATATCGCCAACATCCTGGCAGACAGGTTCAGCGCAAACTTCACCCCCCACTCACCCCCAAGAGGGCCCATGACCATACCAGAAGAATGTAGAGTCCCTGAAATCACAGACACTGAGGTTAAAACAGCCCTCTCCAAAGCCAAAAACACAGCATCAATGGGACCGGTCAGTGTCCCAGGCTGTGTCCTACACAAGCTCAAAGACGAACTAACCCCTCACCTAAACACACTGTTCAAACTCAGCCTCTCCACAATCTACATACCCATAGAGTGGCGCACAACAGCGGTTATTCTGCTCCACAAAGGTGGAGCCATAACAGACCCCGGGAACTATCACCCAATAAGCCTGACTATCTTGGTCTGCAAGGCTATGGAGCACATCATCATGGAACTCATTAACAGAGACATTGGGAACCTCCAAACACTGGACCCTAACCAATTCGGCTTTGTTAATGGCAGATCATGCCTCCTGAACCTGGTGGACTACTTTGAGACAGTTACCAAGGCTATAGATGAGGGAAAGGTGGTACACATAGCCTACCTAGACCTCGCAAAGCCCTTCGACATCATTCCTCATTCTGGTATTATAGACAAGCTCACCAGCCTGAACATAAACCACTATGTCACAAGATGGGTTGCCAACTGGCTCATGGACAGAACCCACATGCTGTGAGTTGCGGGAGCTAGGTCCGACTCTAAATCAGTTAGAAGTGGAGTTCCCCAGGGCTCAGTCCTAGGACCCCTCCTGTTCGGCATATACTTCTCAGAGGTACAGGCAAGCACAGGAGGACTATGGCTGACCAAGTTTGCAGATGACTGCAAACTAGTGGCTATAATTGACTTTCTGCCTGACACAGACATCCTCCAAAAGGGTCTCACTGAGACGGATACCTGGTGTCAAAATCATGGCCTCAAGCTAAATGCCAAAAAGTGCATAGTCATCCCCTTTGGAAAAAACAAAGTACCCACAAACTAACACATAGGTGGTAGTCCACTAAATACAGAAGACGCAATAAGGGATCTGGGGACCCAAGTAGATAGTAATCTCAACTTTGATAATCACATTGCCAAAGTGGTTAGAAAATCCTTCTACGTGGCCCACATAATCACAAAAGGGTTCGCATCCAGATCAAAAGAGGTCATTGTATCCCTCTACTCATCACTCAATAGACCCATCATAGAATACAATGCCCCATTTGGGATGTACCTTACAAGACACCTGCAATAGCTGGAAAGACCACAGAAGTACCTCACCAAGAGGATCACTGGCCTCAAACTGATGCCCTATGCAGCTCGAGTGAAGAAATTACAGCTGTACTCAGTTGCATATCGCCTACTCAGAGGTGATCTCTGCCTGACATACAAGGCCATGTCCAACCCAGAATTGATGGACATGCTCCAACTAAAGAAAACCTTTTCCCCGCAAGCCACATGCTCTAGGGATCTAAACCTCACCACAACAATAAATGGGACATGCTGGAGGGATAGATTCCTGTCGCAGAGACTTCCCATGCTTTGGAACAAGATCCCAATCTACATCAGGCAGAGCTTCTCACTAACACTCTTCAAAAGAAATCTTGACGAGTGGATGGGAAACAGAAAGTTTACCTCGGGGATCACTTCAGAGGCACAGGGATCTACTCTAAGGGGGTGGCAAAAGCCAAAACCTTTTGGCTAGGCTTATAAACGCCTTCAGGCAGATAGCCTAGTACCTACCTATGAAACTATGAACCTATGATATATTTTTGAGATTAAATTACTAAATTCATGATGTTATTAAGTAATTGCAAATAGAGTTAATTTCTGTTCTGGAAATTCAATTAAAGTTAAGTTAGATAAAACAAGAAACCTTAGTATGTAATAATGTTAACATTAGTTGTAATTTAATTAATTAGTATTTATATTAAATTCTAAACAAATAGATTCAATTTATTTACATGTAATCCTTTCCAAACAATGGTAACCGTAATTAACATTTATTATTCCAAGAGTTAAAAATGTGAAAAGGCAATTTATTCATAATAGTTTTTGTTAATGAAAACATAATTAGAGATTCAAACTAGCATTTATCATTTGAATTCTTCAGTATTATTCTTTTAAAACATTTTAATATTGAATTTAAATCAGTAGAATTAGGTGGAGAATTTGTAGAAACATTTAAAAAAAATAATATTGAATTTAAATAAGTAGAATTAGGTGGGGAATTTGTAAAAACTTGAAAATATTTAGAGATAAAAAGCCAGAAAAGATTGTATAATTTAGAATTTATTGAGGCTAAATTGTTTAGTTTATTAACATTCAATAATTGCAAATGTAAGATTTTCCAATTACATACATAATTTATATCCAACCAATTAAAAATCATTTTAATAATTGACACTTTTGCATATGTTTCTATATTAGGACAGTTCACACCTCCATTTTTCCAGAGTCTGAAGTCATGATTTATAATCAATCCAGATGTATTCGTATGCAATAAAATGTTTGTAAGTAATATATTTATTGTTTTTATTCATTTCTTGTTTGGTGGTAATATAAGAAATTGTGTTATGTATAAATTCTTTGGAAATAAAGACATTTTAAAATTTGTAATCTATCCTCAAATGAAATGTATTGCTTGTTCCAAGAATTAAAAAGATTATTTAAAGAAATTATTACTTTTTCATAGTTATAATTTATGATTTATTTTGTAGTATTGCAAATTTGAATACCTATATATAATAAAGTATTAGTTTTGTTACCCAAGAATGAAATATCTGCATTTACTGAATGTTTCTTATTAATAAAGATATGATTCAATTTGGAACTATTCAATTATAAAGTAGACATTTTTTGAAAATTATCAATTGGTTTCTAAAGTTTTTCTAGTGTTTCTTGAGCATTTTTAATTGTTAGAAGAATATTGTAAGTGAACAACAATATTTTGGAGTTATATTCCTTACTGAATTCTAAGCCTAGAATTTTGGTATTTGAATTAATAAGGATTGGAAGTATTTCAATAACTAAATCAAATAATATGGTGAGAGGAGACAACCTTGTTTAGTTCCTTTGGTTAATTTTATGGAATCTAAAGTATATGAACCTAATTTCACATATGGTTTATTATTAATGTTTTGTTGTGAAAACAAAACACTACAAAAAGTTTTCTATGAAATGTGGGCAGTGTCTGTTTTATATTAGTACATCATTTTGTGGATTTTGCTGTTTATATGATTTATTATTATTATTATTATTATTATTATTATTATTAGTAGTAGTAGTATTAATAACCATTAGCAACTTAATGCAATTAGAAGGGAAATCAAACAATTGTAGTACTTGAAATAAATAGTCTTGATGCAGACAATCAAATGTTTTTTTCAGTATCTAAACTAGCAAATAAATATTTAATTTTACTATTATTCATCCCATCTATCAGAGTAATTAATCTGATATTATGAGACTTTTGGCTTTTGTGAACAAATCCTGATTATCGATGATAAAAGGTTTTCATTCTATCAGCTAAAATTGGCATGAATAATTTATAATCTACATTAAGTAATGAGATAGAACTATAAGAAGAACATTCTTGAGCGTCTTTACCTTCTTTTAAAATTGAAGTGATTAGTGAGTGTTTCCATGTAGGA
Source organism: Protopterus annectens (assembly GCF_019279795.1). Lineage (NCBI taxonomy): Eukaryota > Metazoa > Chordata > Ceratodontiformes > Protopteridae > Protopterus > Protopterus annectens. The sequence goes on along the minus strand of NC_056739.1, from coordinate 941,540,082 downwards.
AGTATTTGATCTATATATTGTACTTTTCAAAACAAAATTTTTGTAAAATACTTATAATCTTTTGGGAAATAATTTATATAATTTGGGTATAATTCCATTATTTTGATTTAGTAAATTTTATTTTTTGATTAATTTCTTGTAAAGAAATAGGTTTTACTATTTTTTTGAGAAAGAGAGCTCTTTCTAATTAAAGTGGAATCCATATTAACTAATATTTTTTCTCCTCTATTTATTTCTTGTTTGATTAAAAGTGAATAGTGATTTTAAAATGTTCTAAAATATCACCAATATCTGAGTTTCATTAATTTGTAAAAGGATGTTTTTTTACTTTTTTAATATTTTTATTACTTGTTTGAAATTTAATTATTTGATTATGCTTCTTCTCTGTCTAGGAGACCTTGAATAGGATGATATATTTAGCTTTCCTGAAGCTAACATGGTTTTATGAGATAATATTCCATTACAATTATTATTTAACGTCTTATCTCATCTTTGTTATGTCCAGAGTTGTCTTCATATTTTTATTTTATTTTTTATATTTTCTTTTAATTTTAATTGTATAGCAATTCTTTTTTCCATTCTTGTAATTTATATTTGTTCCAGGAAATTGTTTTACCATAAATATGCACTTTGAATGCATCCCAAATCATTGTTGAATTTGATTCAGGAGTTTTATTAAATAACAAAATGTTGTCTATATCTTCTAATAACAATGTTTTATATTTTTCATTTCAGTGATATATGAAGGAATTCTATTAATAAAAGTTAGATATTTAAAATGTATTTCTATTTTTAAAATTGAGAAAGGACAAGGTATTATATTATATTGAAGATAATTATTTTAGCCATAATATTCTGAGAAATCTATAACTTATTGATTCTCAATTAAGTACCATAATTAAAAGAGTAATGGGTGAAATTTGAAGAACTTTGAAATTGAACGCATCTTTAATAGTGAAATAATCTTTCCATTCTTTGAGAGATGTAGCTACAAGAAGTAATTTAAATTTTGTACCTGAAATGGATTCAGTATCATCTAATATACAATTAAAGTCACCATCTAATATTAAATTACTTTTATAATTATTTTTTATAAAATCAAGATGTTTTTTAGCTATTTTAATTATAATTTAATTTAATGATAATAAATTTACCAACATCTAAATCCTATCACAGTATTTTAATGGAAAAAACCCTTATCAGGGTCAACAAAAAGACGAAATTCTTCATGAAATACTCTAAAGCTAGCTGTGAAAACAGAATTGCAGCACACAGTAAAGACATCCACAAGGCCTCCTATAGTTATGTAAAGAATCTCCATGGCAATATCAACATGTGGTCTGAGCTACTGCACAATGTTAACTCCTATACTGAGGCAACAGATATTGCCAATATATTGGCACACAGATTCAATGGCAACTTTACCCCTCTCCTCACCTCTAAAGGACCAATCACAATACCAGTACACTGCCAGGCACCTAGTAGTACTGCTGCTTTGGTTAAAACACCACTGTCCAAGGCCAAGAATACAGCTTTTATTGGACCTGGCAATAACCCTGGCTGTCTTCTACATGAACTACAGAGTGAACTGGCAACTCATCTGTGTGACCTGTTCAATCACAGTCTCACCTCAGGCTTTGTACCTACTGACTGGTGCACTGCTACAGTTATCCCTCTCCAGATGGGAGGAGTGGCTGCAGACCTGGGAAGTATCACCCCATTAGCCTTACAAGGCTGTCATGCAAAGCTATGGAATGCATCATCATGGATCTAAAAAAACAGGGATACAGGAATCTCCAGACTCAGGATCCCACACAGTTTGCTTTTGTAAAGGGTAGATCATGCCTATTCAATCAACCTGGTCAACTTCTTTGAGTCAGTCACCAGAGCTGTGGATGAAGGCAGTGGTGTTCGTACAACCTACCTCAATCTGCCCATACCCTTTGATAACATTTCCCATTCAGGGTTCATGGATAAACTCACTAAGTTATGCATCAACCCCTATAACAGTAGGTGGGTTGCTAACTGTGTCACAGATAGAACCCACAGTGTGAAGGTAGCTGAGCCCAAGTCAGACTGCTGACCAGTCACATTTGGAGTTCCACAGGGTTTTGTCCTGGGTCCTCTACTGTTTGGTATCAACTTCTCTGAAGTCCATGCCAACATGAAGGGGCTCTGGCTGACAATTTTTTTCAGATGATTGCAAGTTGCGAACTTCTAACTACCTAAGTGAAGTTGAGAACCTACAGAAAGGCTTCACTGAGACTGATGACTGGTGTCAGAGCCATGGCCTTAAGCTCAATGTCAATGAATGTGTTGTCATCCCCCTTTGTGATGCCGGGCACTGCAGGGATGTTACAGCACCAAAAATCAGACACCATTGTGAAAGTGCATACCCACAACCAATTCCACCATAGTCACAGTCACACACCAGCAGGTCAGGTGAATAGCAGAGTATACAGACTGTGTGAAGAATTATATAATAGTTTTCTAGTCACACACTCCCCCTACATATAGTGGTCCAATTCTCAGTGCAGTCTGAATCATGACCGCGGTATAGGACACGTCTCAGTATGCTGCTACAAAGGCATGCAGCCAAGAGACCAGCAGACACTGGAGCGGTATGCAGAATCAAATAAAAAAGAAGCCATAACACTTACATCTACCCCTCTCCATACACAGCCGAAATAACATGTGCACATGACATGTGTACACAATCCCGACAGTCTGTCAACAATGGCCAGACATGCACAAATCTCTCAAATGTACAGTTCACCTCAGAATGTACAGGCTCACGACTGATATCTATGGCCTCTTCCCTGTAACATGTCTGTGGGTCTTCTACATTACTGGGCTGATAGGAGGGATGAAGGCAATAAATAATGCTACTAAATATGTCTCATAGTGCATGCCATCTGGACAAAACCTGACAACATTTAGGAACAGAGGCACAAACACAGGCATAGACTGGACATATTGGTGTCAGAAATGTAGACAGTTGCTGATGTTACTGGGTTTATTGTAACATATCCTTTATGAGGAATATGAAGGCAGTAATACCAATAGAGTTTAATATTTACTAACTGCAGTCTCCAGAATCCCTGACTGATTTTCCAAGGACAACTGTCTGGGGAACAGATAAAACATAACAGACAAACATGTGGCCAGTCTGTGGACAGCATGCCAGTGGAGAGGTATGTCAGAGACATATCACTGTCAGACATGAAGTCACTTACTAAATGCATGTCCACAAAAGCCCTGTCAACCTATCAACCAACTATGTATTTAACAACACTGATGATAACATAGAATCTATTCAGAATTCTGGAGATATGTTCACCATGTTGTTGTGCTGTCTCCCGATGTCCTGTCCTGTAAATTATTCCCATCTACTGTCTGTGAATCTGTAGCCCACCACCTCTGTAATGTCCCTCACACAGGCAAGTAATAAGGCCAAGGCCCATGACGGACGTCCCATTTGTTGGAGCTAGCAGCAGTGCCCAGGCCCACAGCACAAAACTATGTGGGAACCTACATAGGTTTATGGTCTTAGCAATACCTGACACTTGCACATCTGCACAGACCACAGACAGGAAGTGGACAGCAAACATGTTATGTGATAGGATGAATGTCCTGAAGGATAGCAGTCTGAAACCAAAATGTATGCCATTACTACATCACAGCAGTCCTCAATGACATGGGCAAAAACATAATACTCTGCAGTTTATATAATAATACCATATAAATATCCAATAGGAGATACATAAAAACATACAGCTGAAACACCAAGAACAAGATACCATAGTATTCAGAGTCCCAGCTTTGCATGTAGAGGTGCATGGCTGGAGTACTACAATAGGCAATCTCATTTTATATGGAGAAGCAGTGTCAACAGTACTAATTTCATAATACAATTTGTGTGGAATTATATTCGTCAACAAGTGTACAATAGGTGGTGTAACATGCAAGTGTTAGTGCATATAACGTGTTACTACCCATGTATAAAACATATATAAATAAAAATGTGATACTACCCATGTATACCCAAGTGCCCTGTACAGTATTGTTACACCCCTTGCTACTGTAATGAGAGCACAAAAAAACATTTTATGTACAGGACATTAAATAAACTTATTACATGATGTCATTACTCTGCTAAGTTATGAGACTGGTAAGCAACGGTAAGCGAAGCCTAGACAGTTTAAGCACCTATCAGTTTAACTGTGTTTTAGCACTGCTTAGCACTGCGCAAACCTGCTTACAACTGCTTATAAGTGCCTTAATCACACTGTATCCAGCAGACCTTCTTCTACCCAGCAACTAAATAATCAGCCGTACTCCGTCTTGAGCCCAGTATGCTATACACCATAGTTACAGCAATTTACCACTAGGCCATCTTAGCTGTTCATAGGTTCATAGGTTCATAGGTTAGTACTAGGCTATCAGCCCTAGGGCCTATACAAGCCTAGCCATAACAATTCCCTGAATATTTCTTCCCACATTATTTACTTTCCTGGACCACTGTCTAGCAGGGTGACTGACGTGATCCCTGGGGTGAATTTCCTTTCTCCCATCCAATCGTCAAGGTTCCTCTTGAAGAGGTCCAAAGAGGCACTCTGCTTGACATGTATGGGCAATCTATTCCAGAGTCTGGGGAGTCTCTGGGTCAGGAACCTATCCCTCCAACATGTTTTGTTTATTGTGATGACAAGGTTTAGATCCCTGGAGCGTGTAGCTCTGAGGGATTGGGATTTCTTTAAGTGTAGCATGTCCAACAGCTCTGGGTTTGACATGGCCTTGTATGTTAAGCAGAGATCGCCTCTGAGTAGACGATATGCGACAGAGTATAGCTGGAGTTTTTTAAGGCGGTCAGCATAGGGCATCTGCTTTAGGCCTGTGATTCTTTTAGTGAGGTATTTCTGAGGCCTTTCCAGTTGTTGCAGATGTCTTGAGAAGTACATACCAAATGGGGCATTGTATTCTATAATGGGTCTAATGAGGGATGAGTACAGTGGGACAATGACCTCCTTTTTCTGGATGAAAAGCCCTTCGTGATGAGGTGTGCCACATAGAAGGATTTCCTGACTGTTGTGGCGATGTGGTTATCGAAGGTGAGACCACTGTCCACCTGTGTCCCTAAGTCTCTTATCACACTTTCTGTGTTTAGTGTACTGCCACCTATATGGTAATTCATGGATACATGTTTTTCCCAAAGGGATAACAATACATTTCTTGGCATTGAGCTTGAGCCCATGGCTCTGGCACCAAGCATCTGTTTCTGTAAGGCTCTTTTGTAGAGTATCCACATCATTTGGGGATTCAATAATGGCTCCCAGTTTGCAGTCATCTGCAAACTTTGTTAGCCAGAGTCCCTTAGTGTTGACCTGTACTTCAGAGAAGTAGATGCCAAACAAGAGCGGCCCCAGGACTGAACCCTGAGGTACTCCACTTGTCACTTGTCTGGAGTTGGATTTGGAGTCAGCTACTTTTACAGTGTGGGTTCTATCAGTAAGCCATTTAGCAACCCATTGGGTGACATAGGGATTAATGCCCAACTTAGTAAGTTTATCTATGATTCCAGAGTGGGGGATGGTGTCAAAGGCCTTGGCAAGGTCTAGATAGGCTGTGTGGACCACCTTACCCTTGTCCATGGCTCTGGAGACTGATTCAAAGAAGTCAATCAGGTTCAGGAGACAAGATCGGCCCTTCACAAACCCAAACTGTGAGTTGTATTTTACAAGACATCATGCAGTACAATCAGTTTACAATAGGAAAGACAAACTGTGCAATGAGGAATGATTTTATCTATAAATATATACATGAAAAAAAAAATTACATATATAGAGGGATAGATAGATATGTGTAGTGATACACATATATATGTATAACAGTATGTAGATATATTACCAAGAAATACTAACATGTGTATATATATATATATATATATATATATATATATATATATATATATATATATATATATACATATATACATATATACATGCCTCTAAATGCCCATACAAACATATGCTTCTGACAGACCACCCATAACTGGGGCAGCATGCACAGTTGGATACTAAAGGATCCCTGACACTCACATTTGCCCCACCCAGTCCAAATAATATGTGAACAGTACGCTGCTACAAAATCATGATAGGCCATACACAATGGTCAGACATATACCGTGACCTCTTAGCAAAACAACTACAATGTGTGAAGATAGTAAACAAAGATACAAACAGCCAGTAATTCACACAAGTTCATTTTACTATGATGTCTTTGCCAAAGCCTTCAAGGAGTAACACATAACAAGAAATACTTGCCTTAATTAGAAGATGCAATTAATGCTTAAGTACATTTAAATACACGACCTGAAATTACACTCCTCATTCAACCCCCCCCCAGGGAATAAAGTATCACATTTAAAAGCATACATATATTCTGTACATTTACACTACTCATTTAACCTCCTAGGGGATAATGAATCACATTTAAGAATTTAAACTGATTTTGTATATAACAAATGTTCTTTCATGGGTGTGATCATCAAGAAGGGTGCCAGTCAGGCCTTGTCTTTCTTGGCTTACTTTGTGGCCACAAGACAAGCCCATCATGTGAAAGGGGGTTCTGGGTGGCTGAATTATGATCAGCATTTTAAGACACTGAACTGTCTTGATAAGTCCCTCAGGTGGGAGTTGAGGCATTCTAACATATGGCTTAGTGCCATGATGGACAAGCAGGGAGCAACTAAGATGAAGAGAGGTATTGGTAATGCAAAGGAAACAACGTTTTGCTTGGCATTCATCCAGGGTAAATCCATTTGGCCTGCTTGCAAACAGAGATACTTATGTTCAGCATATGGAAAAGGTCACCTTGCTTCTAGCTGCTGGGGTTTAGTTGCTAAGGACAGGCCTGCTTTTCCCACTTCTCAAGCAGAAGGGGTGGTTCGGGGGTGTAATACCTCCTATTGGGGTAAACCCCTTTTTCATGGATACAAGGTAGGTTTTGGCAGGGGATCTGATCATACCTTACCAGGCTCATTACCCCATTTGCCTAGATAGATTGACCTGCTTATTCTCAGGTTATCCAAATCAGAGGGCAGCAACCACTCATCTTGAGGGCTTCTCCATGGTCAATCTTATTCATTCCACAACTTTGTTAGATTCTAAGTTAGTTAACAATATGTCATCCATCAATGGACATGAACAAATTACTGCTATGTTGATAGAGAAAGAGCAATCAGCTGGCAGGATAATTTGCCCGTTTTCCACCCCACAAGTCCTGTTTCTAAAATTTCCCCAAACTATTCTGGTTCCCAAGAAACATGAAGGTGAATTCAGGTTAATTCATCATCTGTCCCACACTGCAAGGGTTTAGTCAATGATTTTATTGACAGCAACCTGTCTAAGATATACCACTTCTCTTTGGACCAGGCAGCCAGAGTTATCTGATCCCTGGCTATGAAAGATGGATATTTAATCCACTTTCCATATTCTCTGAGTGAGGCAACTAGATTGGCCTTATTTAAGCTTTCAGTTTGATGGTTAAATATTTTTTAACATTGCAAAACCCCTTGGTTAATCTGTGGCTTGTGCAAGATTCAAGCTTTTTATCACAGCTTTAAATTAGTGCTGGCTTAAGCGAGCACTACAGCAGTCAGCAGTCCACTACTTAGATGATTTTCTGATAGTGGTGGAGGGTCAGGATTGTGCTTTATAGGCCATGTCTATTTTTAAATGGCTTTATTTTGACATAGCAGTACCACTGGCCAGCATCAAATCAGAGGGACCGGGCCGAGTCTTGACCTTTCTGGGTTTCAAAGTGAAAACCACTGATAACTCATTAAGCTTTCTTCACTGAAACTTCAACAAGTCTGTCAATTATTTTGAAGATTTTTGGGATCAAGCAAGGTTCATGCAGGAGAAATCGTGCAGCTACATGGGTTGCTGAACGTTGCCTGAAGGACAGTCTCTCCAGGCAGAACTTTTCTATGGTCAGTTTCTGACTTTTTGAAGGGTAACAGATCCAAGCACTAGTTTGAGTGGTTAACCAGATGTGCCAAGGATGACCTTTGGCTCTGGTTCACATTTTGAGCCAATTCAATGGAATTTATGTTTGACAGTCCCTTGGGCTACCTCCACTGACCTTGCATTTTTCACTGATACCGCAGTGGGATCCAGTATTGGGGGGTACTTCCAAGGCAGCTAGTTTTCCAAAAGGTGGCTGTAAAGCTAGCCCAAGGAGGCAATGAGAAACATTATGTTTTTGTAAATGTTTCCCATTTGGGTAGCAGTTTTTGTTTGGAAGGAAAGGTTTTGTAATAGGAGGATTGTTTTTCATTCAAATAATGTCTCAGTGATGCATTGTCTCAGTAAACGTCTTTCCAGATTCATGTGGCTCCACTCAGTTTTCAGGCTTTTCATTTTACTGAGTTTGAAGATCAAGTTGTCATTTTTGTGTGTTCACGTCTCTGGTTATCTTAACCATATCACTGGCAGTCTCTCCCATTTTCAGTTTGCCTGGTTTCACCAGTTGGCGAAGCATTCAGATCCAAAGGGCACACCAATTCCTGTGGAAATCTGGCTAATTTGAGAAGACTAGCAGCATTGTTCTTGGCCAGCTCATGGGCCAGCAATACTAGGAAGGCATATTCATCATCTCATCAAGTTTTCCTTGCCTTCTACAGGTCTTTGCTGTCATATCCCATGACATGGAAGCTACAGTTGTTGCTTCAATTTTTAGTGACCAGGTCCATTGTAGGTGATTGATCTAAAGCTCTCAGAGTGCACCTTGCAGCTTTGGGATGGTTGGAGCATTTTCTGGTCCTTCAGGAAGTGTCCAGCCACTGGGTTATTGGGAGGATACTCAAGAGACTTGAAAATATCTGGGAGCTTTCCAGGGATTCCAGAAATCCTATTGGAAGACAACCCTTTCCCTTGTTATTTGAGGTCTGTATGACACTGGGTGATTTTCAGATGTTTGTTACAATAGCAGCTCTGTTCATGCCCTTGTATGTGGGTGCCTTCCATGACAATGAAATAATCCTTTACATTTGCTGGGAGGACCTTGTCATGCAGAGTGATTTTATCCAGATATGGGTAAAGAAATCTAAGACTGAGCAATCTGGGAAAGGTATAAATATCCAAGTAATACAGGCGACTAAAGGTTGTTCTATAACAAAAAGATTAAACCAGATAAGAAATAGTCCAACCACCAAGACTGCAAGCATAAACTTTAATAACAAAAAAAATAAAAGGACAATAATAGATAAGTGCTTTCATACTATGGACTCTGTGTTTTTTTTTTTTTAGATCTGAAGAAGTATGCAAGTGTGAAAGCCCTTATCTGTTTTTATCCTTTTTTTTTTTGTTATTAAAGTTTATGCTTGCAGTCATGGTGGTTGGACTATTCCTCATCTGGCTGAATCTAGGAAAGGTCAGCAGGTGCATTTAGCCAGGCCTATTAGGCTGGGCATTTGCCCAGTGCACTGGGTCAGATTACTACACAATATCACACTCAAAAGGAACAGATCAGGCCTGGTTTTCATTCGGACTTTGGGCAGGCATTTTACCTTGGTGGAGATCAATTTATTTCTTAGGCAGGCTATGAAGGGGCAAGGAATTCATCCACAAGATTACTCCTCCTTCCAGATAGGTTGTACATCTGACTTGGCCATGGAAGGGAATACTGTCAAGGTCATTCAACAAATGGGAAAGTGGATGTCTGGTGCCTTTTTGTCTTACATCAGGCGTTACTTTTTATTTCCATTGTTGGGAAAGAGGTCATTTGTTGTAGGAAAAGAGGTAATTTGAAACTTGGGCTTTTCTTTCATTGAGACAGATACAATCCAGGCATTAGGCCTCCCAGCTGGTCATTCAACTTCTTTTGATCTTAACAGCTGGACATTTCATTCTTTTGGTTTCCATGGCTCCATTGGTTTCAGTTCTGGGAAATCTAGTGTAAGATTACCATGGCAGAAGTTTTACCTAGAATAATGATTTGTCTCAGGCTCCTAAAAAATCCTGTTGGTCAGAATGCTGTGTTAGATGCACCAGTTGTGACAATTGTATCAAAATTTGGTTTTGTTCTAGTCTACAATCATCTCGGGACTTCACTAGAAAGGTGCTAGAAGATCTGCTGCTATTGAGAGAGTTAGGCACTTCATGAACCATAGAGTCATGTGGACTACTAGTCAAAATGGTTTCCATCTGATTCACCACAGAAATCTTGACAGACTGAATCCTGATTTTTATGATTTAGACAATGTTCATTTGAATAACATAGGTTTTGATTTGTTTAATTTAGATATTGTTTTTGCTATTAACGAGTTTTTCAAAGGTTAACTTGGTTTGTCCTTTGACCCAAATTCTCATTTTTGATGCTGGCTATTTGAGAGGGAACAGCATGGACATGGTGGGTTGGTGGCAGACTTATGGGTTCACCCCTCATGTTTTTCCCCCATTACTGTTCATCCACCTTTGTTCTTTTCAGGTTGTACACAGATATGACCAGTGGCCACATCAAGGAGTATGTGGATTGTAAGTCTGAGTTAAATGGGATTGTCACCAGGTCTGAAGTAGCTTGGAATACGCACTCAGTTTTTCTGTAGTGGCAGCCAGAGCAGTCTGGGTTACACGATTTGACTTGAGTTAACGGTTTAACGGTTTAATGGATAATCATTATATATTGCATAAGAATTATTGTAGCATCATGTTATCTAATGAAAGGTCACAAAGTCAGTTTGGTGTGGCTTCTGACTTGGCTCGGGAGACAATGGAATATTTTGATATTTTGAGAATACTTAAGCAGGTAAACACATCCTATTTATTGTTGTTTCGTCTTTTTTCTTTTTCATAGAGACTAGAAGTTTTATAGGTTTGGCCCTACATAAAACAAATGTACCACATGCTTATATGTAGGAAAGAAAATATTTAATGTTAGCATTTTGGGAAGAACATGAATATTTGGACTATGTTTTCTTAGAATGCAAGAGCATTACAGGTTTCAGAATACTGCTAGAGCAGGGGGTAAAGAAAATGTAGCTGGTATGTTTTTTATTGAAATATTTTTTATTAAAACTTTGAAAGAGAAAAAATTACAAAAACTATAAACTTTAAAATGTTATACAATAAAAGACTAAGATAAATCATTTTTTTAAAGAACAAGCAAGATTATAACTATGCACAATGTGTATAATAAGCCTTAGACCAAAAAGGTAGTAAATGAAACAAAACAATTACAAAAGAATCCTAACACAGGCTAAAAAATTAAGTAGCTGAAAATGCTGATTCAATAAGGGCCAAAAACCTTCAGCCAACAATTATTCTTTAATTTGTTTGTATAAATTATTCTCTCTTTTATTTATTTTCCTTAATTCCAATCTTCAAATTTTCATTCTGAAGGAGATTGCCAATTTCTTGAACTAGATTTTCTGGCCAGAGCAAGTATAATCCAAGTTAAATAAGAACAATATTTCTTGTGTGTATCTGTTCCTAGAATATTAAAGAAAAATATTTGTTTGTTAATATCAATGCATCATTCCATAATGCTTTAAAAAATCTTGAATTTTTACCCAGAAATTTTAAACCATAAAATAATATAAAAAAACACATGACCAATTAGCCTTAATTTGTTTATTACATCTCCAACAGCCAGAAAGGTTTATTTTCTCAATTTAGCAAGTCTTACAGGAGTTAAGAAAGATCTAATTTTTTTTTTCAAGTAAATATATTCCAACAAAGGGTCCAAGATGTTTTTTAACAGAGGAAAGAAATTCAGTTTTATTTTGATCAGTGGAAACTATAAATATTCTTTAGAAAAAAGTTCCAGAAATTATTATCTAAGTTTGAATAATCCTTGGCTTGCATTTGATAGTCTGATTGAAGACTGCTGGAACAGGGCTCAGTTGTGAGCTTTTTTTCTGGTTAATTGGATAACTAGTTTAAATCAGTTTGTTTGTTTTCTATTGTTATATATATATATATATATATATATATATATATATATAAACTTGTACTTTATTCATCTGCTTTTACTGTATTTGTGTTTCTTCCTACTTTACTACTAGTGGCACTGACTACAACTCTGATCTGCGATATATAACAATAAGTATCCTTTTCTGTGCATTTAAAGTGTTTTTTGAGTGTATCTGATTTATTTTCTGAAAAAACAAAAACAAAATATATATATATATATATATATATATATATATATATATATATATATATATATATATATATATATATATATACATAGGTTCATAGGTTCATACTAGGCTATCTGCCCTAGGGCATTTACAAGCCTAGCCAGAGTGTGTTTGGCTTTCGCCACCCATTTTAAAATGAATTTTGCTATGCCCTTTTCAAGGTTAGTATACTGTGCATCTGTCTAACAGTGACACAGAAGTGATACCCGGAGTAAATCTACGGTCTCCCATCCACTCATCAAGATTCCTCTTGAAGAGAGTCAATGAGGGACTCTGCCTAACCTGGACTGGGATTTTATTCCAGAGTGAAGGGAGCCTCTGGGTTATGAATCTGTCCCTCCAGCATGTCCTATTTATTTCAGTGCTGAGGTTCAAGTCTCTCGAGTGCATAGCTCGATGGGATATGGATTTTCTGAGGTGCAGCATGTCCATTAATTCCAGGTTGGACATGGCTTTATATGTCAGGCATAGATCGCCTCTGAGCAGGCTGTATGCCACTGAGTAGAGCTGGAGTTTCTTTAACCGGGCAGCATATGGCATCTGTTTGAGCCCTTTGATCCTCTTGGTGAGGTACTTTTGGGGTCTTTCCAGTTGCTGCAGGTGTTTGGTAAGGTACATCCCAAAAGGGGCATTGTACTCAATTATGGGCCTGATGAGGGATGAGTAAAGAGGCACGATGACTTCCCCTGATCTAGATGTGAATCCCTTCATGATTAGTTGGGCTATATAAAATGATTTTCTAACCACTTTGGCCATGTGGAGGCCGAATGAGAGATTGCTATCAACTTGGGTCCCCAGGTCCCTAATTACTTCTTCTGTACTTAATGGATTACCATCTATGTGGTAATTTATGGGCACTTTGTTTTTGCCGAAGGGGATGACTATACACTTTTTGGCATTTAGCTTGAGGCCATGGCTCTGGCTCCAGTTGTCTGTTTCTATGAGGCCCTTTTGTAGGATGCTTGTGTCGGCTGGAGAGTCGATTATGGCGCCCAGTTTGCAGTCATCTGCGAACTTGGTCAGCCACAGTCCTTCCATGTTGGCCTGTACCTCTGAGAAATATATACCGAACAAGAGAGGTCCCAGGACTGAGCCTTGTGGGATGCCACTTGTAACTGGTTTGGAGTCTGACATGGCTCCAGCAATTCTAACCATGTGGGTTCTGTCCTTGAGCCAGTTTGCAACCCATCTAGTGACATAGGGGTTTATGTTTAAGCTGGTGAGCTTATCTATAATACCCAAGTGGGATATTGTATTGAAGGCTTTTGTGAGTTCCAGGTAGGCTGTGTGGACCACCTTCCCCTCGTCAATGGCCTTGGTGACTGTTTCAAAGAAATTGACCAGGTTTAAGAGGCAGGCTCTGCCCTTAACAAAGCCAAACTGGGTAGGATCCAGTGCCTGTAGGTCCCCAATATCTTTATTTATGAGGTCCATGATGATCCTTTCCATAGCTTTGCAAACCAAGCTAGTCAGGCTTATGGGGTGATAGTTTCCAGGATCCGTTGAGGCACCACTTTTGTGGAGAGGGACCACTGTTGCTGTACGCCACTCTTTGGGTACATATCCTGTAGTAAGGCTGAGATTGAACAGTAGTTTTATGTTTGGGTTTGGTTCTTCTTGGAGTTCATGTAGGACACAGCCCGGGACACCGTCTGGTCCCATTAATGCTGTTTTTTTTTGCTTTGGAGAGGGCAGCTCTTACCTGAGCATCTGAGATGTCGGGGGGGCAGCACTCTGCTGGGATAGATATTTGCCCTTTTGGTGGGGAAGGGGGGGAGAAGTTTGCACTGAACCTGTCAGCTAGGATGTTGGCAATGACTGTGGGTTCGGTGTATTTTTTGTCATTTTGGACTAATTCTGAGCATATCTGGGAATTCCCACCCAGGTTTCTAACATAACTAAAGAAAGCCTTGTGATTATCCTTAGTGTCTTGTGCAATTTTTCTCTCGAAGCTGGCCTTAGACGATTTTATGAGTGCCCATAGTTTTTTGCTAATAGTGATCAGAGATGCCTTCCCTTTTTGGGATTTTGCTCTATCATGTAGTAGCTTCCTCCTTCTATTGTATAGTTTGTTTATGGCTGGGGTCCACCAGACAGGACGACTGCGTTTGGAGGATTGGGTCTTGGGTTTGTTAGGGATTTCATGATCCATGCATTCCTGAAGGTGTTCATAGAATGCGTTTATAAAGGATTCTGCGCTCTGGGCCGTATTTTCCACAGGCCCGGGGGCTTTGAAGGATTCCACCTCAGTTTTGAGGAGTGTGAAATTTGCTTTAGAGAAGTTTTTCACTGTGGTTTTCTCGGCAGGGGCTGGGGTCGGGATGTGAATATCTAGTGAGATTAGTTTATGCTCTGATCTTACCAGTGAGGGATACACTTCTGGTCTGGAGGATAGAGTCCCCATGTTGGTGATGATCAGGTCCAGTATGTTTTCCCCTCTTGTGGGAGTGGTAACAAGCTGTTCCATAGCATTTGAGTTTATAAATTCTAGGAACCTTTGGACTAGGGTGTTGGAGCTAGAGTAATGCTCCCAGTCTATGTTTGGGTAGTTGAAGTGTCCCAATATAATAGTGTTTGGAGAGACCTTCATATTTTCCAGTGTTCTCAGGAAGGCCGAGTGGGGTTGTTGGGTTTGGGAGGGTGGTCTGTAGCAGGCTATAAACTGGAAGGCAGTTTTACCCACTGTTAGTTGCACATGGATAGTCTCTGATGCTTCATGCTGTGCCACCAACCTGGAGGTGTGGGTATCTTTGACTCCCCCTCCTTTTGTGGTTTGGTCCAAGTTTTGGGGCCGAAAAATATGGTATGAGGTATAACCTGGTAGTGCTGGGGTGCTCTCGGAAGCCTTGAACCAGGTTTCTGTTACTGCACAGATATCGATGTTCTCCATGCTAAGGAGAGTTTCGATTGTGTGCATCTTGAGGTTTAGACTTCTGGCATTGAGTAGCATTACTATATATATCTATGCTTGTTTCCCACCTTTCTAAGCTAGTATAGTCCAGTTTTCAGGTTAGTGCTGAATTCAGGGCTGTGTTATAAATCTCTGTGTTTGCCCATACCTTACTTTGATAGAAGGAAGTTCTCTGTTCACCTGCGAGAGAGGGGAGCTTTGAGCAGCCTGTCTGTCCCTGGAGGAGTGGTTTCAGCCCAGAAATTAGTAGTTTATTGTCCATTTTGGGCTAATTTCTATCTCTTTCATTTCTCTGCTATACATAACATATTTGGCCGGTTTTGCACACCGAGCAGCACCGGTTAGCTAGGGTAAAACTATGTCTGGCTCCATAAAGTCTGCTCTTCAATTTTTCCCTTGGAACTAGACAAACAATGAACTTAAGCACTCAAGACACTAATTTCTCAGCCTGGCACTTACTCAAAACTTATAGCAAGCACTTATAAGCCATAGCACTAGACCCTCCTTTACTGTGCAGAAGGACAAGGCTCTCTATTTGACCTTACCAGCCATCCAGTAAAACAGTTCACTGTACCTATCCAGGCATGTCCAAAGGGCAGTTTCAGGTGTACTCTCCAGTCCACCTGGTGAATCTGGGCATTTTGAGGCAATGTTACAACTGCCTCATGTATACAGACAACCTCCTCCTCCTACCACCAAACACTAATACATGTGAGAGATGCAATTATACAGCCAAACTGGAGGCTAAGCTCTCTCAACCCAAGACTGGATCAAACAGTCAAGAGGAGAAGGGAAATACTTGCATCACACCACCAGTCTCACATAAACCCATTAAAGCAGCACTGGAAAAAAACACACATAAATACATGAAAACATACTCGGAGGCTCCAAATAAAAATCTGCAAAACCAACAGAAACCTCCAAAGCAAACATCCAAGCAACCTCCACCCTCCCAACACAAACCATGAAACACATATTTCACAAAACCAGTGTGCCATGCAATCACAGCCCTTAAGGCAAAATAACATACCCAACATACTAGTAATAGGTGACTCTATAGTCAGGCACATTGATGTCCCACTGACTAGGCTGAATAAGGAGAAGGTTACTGTTAGCTGCCTGTCGGGTGCCAGGATCTGCCACATAACACAAGCACTCATGTCACTAAAGAACAAGTACAAATATGACTCTGTCATTATCCATGTTGGTGTGAATGACTTGAGCCGTACCTCTCTGGACTACATGAAAAGAGACATGGAAGAGCTCTCTGATCACATAGCCCAGGCCGGTATGACCGTGACCCTGAGTAGCATCCTGCCCTCACCAAGAATGATACCACGGTATAAAGAAAAAATTCTCAATTTCAACAATTGGATAAGTTTCTGGTGTCATTCAAAGGGGAGCCAGTGTCTGTCCACCTGGGATGACATGCTTGACAAGCCACGCAGCTTTACTAGAGACGGCTTGCACCTGTCACTCTTAGGCTTTGGAATAGTGGCCAAGACTCTTGCCAGCCCCATAGTGCCTTTTTTAGGCAATTCTCAAAAGACAAACCTACCTCCATAAATAGCACAAGTAAGAAAAAACTGAGGGTAGTGCTACTCAATGCTAAAAGTCTGAACCTCAAAATGCATGCATTTGAGGCACTCCTCAGTATGGAGAAAATCGATATATGTGCAGTAACAGAAACCTGGTTTAAGACTCCAGGGAGCACCCCAGCACTACCAGGCTACAACTCATACCATACATTTCAGCCACAGAACCCAAACCAAAATACAACAGGCGGGGGTGTATCCATATTCATCAAGGGTACCCACACCTCCAGGTTAGTGGCACAGCACGATGCTTCAGAGATCATCCACATGAAACTAACAATGGGAAAAACTGCAATTCAAATTGTAGCTTGCTACAGATCACCCATCATGTCCCAAGACCCCCATTCCTCATTCCTGGAAACACTGGGAAACATAAAGGCCCTACCATCCTAATATTGGGTGATTTCAATTATCCAAACATTAACTGGGAGAACTACTCAAGTACTAACTCCCTTGCCCAACATTTGCTATAATTTATAAACTCAAACACCCTGGTTCAACTGGTCAACACTCCCACCAGAGGTGACATCATATTGGACCTGGTTATCACCAACATGGGTGACCGGTGTTCCACACCGGAGGTCAACCTCTCACTGTTTAGATCTGACCATAAACAAATCACTTTGGATATCCATATATCGCCCCCACCCCCGGACAAGAAAACCATATTGAAAAACTTTTCAAAAGCAAACTTCACATTACTTAAGACCATGGTGGAAAGTTTCAAAGCCCCCATGCTGAAGGATAATGCTGTCCAAGCTGCAAAAATCTTTACTAATGCATTCTATGGGCACCTATGAGAATGCATGGATCATAACATCCCAAGCAAAACCATGACTCACTCCTCCAAGAAAAGGAAACCAGTCTGGTGGACTCCTGCCATAAACAAGCTATATAGTAGAAGGAGGAAACTAGTACAGAAAAGAGTAAAATCCCAAGATGGGAAGACATCCCTGAACTGTATCAGTACGAAACTATGATCCCTCATAAAATCATCCAAGTCGAGCTTTGAAAGAAAAATTGTCAAGGAATCCAAAGATAACCACAAGGCATTCTTTAGCTATGTCAAGAATCTAAGTGGCAATGCTCAGATCTGCTCGAAGTTAGTGCAGAATGGCACAAAATACACTGAACCGACTGATATTGCCAACATCCTGGCAGACAGGTTCAGCCCAAACTTCACCCCCCTCTCATCCCCAAGAGGGCCCATAACCATATCAGAAGAATGTAGAGTCCCTGAAATCACAGACACTTAGGTTAAAACAGTCCTCTCCAAAGCCAAAAGCACAGCATCAATGGGAATGGATGGTGTCCCAGGCTGCGTCCTAGATGAGCTCAAAGATGAACTAACCCCTCACCTAAACACACTGTTCAAACTCAGCCTCTCCACAGGCTATGTACCCATTGAGTGGCACACAGCAGTGGTTATTCTGCTCCACAAAGGTGGAGCCACAACAGACCCCAGGAACTATTGCCCTATAAGCCTGACTATCTTGGTCTGCAAGGCTATGGAGCGCATCATCATGGAACTCATTAACAGAGACATTGGGAACCTCCAAACACTGGACCCTACCCAGTTCGGCATTGTTAAGGGCAGATCATGCCTCCTGAACCTGGTGGACTTTTTTGAGACAGTTACCAAGATGAGGGAAAGGTGGTACACATAGCCTACCTAGACCTCGCAAAGGCCTTCAACATCATTCCCCATTCTGGTATTATAGACAAGCTCATCAGCCTGAACATAAACCCCTACGTCACAAGATGGGTTGCCAACTGGCTCATGGACAGAACCCACATGGTGAGAGTTGCAGGAGCTAGGTCCGACTCTAAATCGGTTACAAGTGGAGTTCCCCAGGGCTCAGTCCTAGGACCCCTCCTGTTTTGCATATACTTCTCAGAGGTACAGGCAAGCACAGGAGGACTATGGCTGACCAAGTTCGCAGACGACTGCAAACTAGGTGCTATAATTGGCTCTCAGGCTGACACAGACATCCTCCAATACGGTCTCACTGAGACGGATACCTGGTGTCAAAATCATGGCCACAAGCTAAATGCCAAAAAGTGCATAGTCATCCCTTTGGAAAAAACAAAGTACCCACAAAGTACCACATAGGTTGTAGTCCCATAAATACGGAAGACATAACAAGGGATCTGGGGACCCAAGTAGATAGTAATCACAACTTTGATAATCACAGTGCCAAAGTGGTTAGAAAATCCTTCTACGTGGCCCACCTAAACACAAAAGGGTTCACATCCAGATCAACAGAGGTCATTTTACCCCTCTACTCATCACTCATTAGACCCATCATAGACTACAATGTCCCGTTTGGGTTGTACCTTACAAGATGCCTGCAACAGCTGGAAAGACCACAGAAGTACCTCACCAAGAGGATCACTGGCCTCAAACAGATGCCCTATGCAGCTCAACTGAAGAAATTACAGCTGTACTCGGTTGCATACCACCTACTCAGATGTGATCTCTGCCTGACATATAAGGCCATGTCCAACCCAGAATTGATGGACATGCTCCACCTAAAGAAATCCTTATCCCCGCAAGCCATACGCTCTAGGGATCTAAACCTCACCACAACAATAAATAGGATGTGCTGGAGGGATAGATTCCTGTCCCAGAGACTTCCCATGCTTTGGAACAAGATCCCAATCTACATCAGGCAGAGCTCCTCACTAACACTCTTCAAAAGAAATCTTGACGAGTGGATGGGAAACAGAAAGTTTACCTTGGGGATCACTTCAGTGGCTCTGCTGGACAGAGGCACAGGGAACTAATCTAAGGGGGTGACGAAAGCCAACACATTCTGGCTAGGCTTATAAATGCCTTCGGACAGGTAGCCTAGTACCTACCTGTGAACCTATGATATATTTAATTCATGATGTTATTAAGAAATTGCAAATAGAGTTAGTTTCTATTCAGGAAATTCAATTAAAATTAAGTTAGATAAAACAAGAAACCTTAGTTTGAAATGATGTTAACATTAGTTGTAATTTAATTAATTAGTATTTATATTAAATTCTAAACAAATAGATACAATTTATTTACATGTAATCCCTTCCAAACAATGGTAATCATAATTAACATATTTATTATTCCAAGAGTTAAAAATTTGAAAAGGCAATTTATTCATACGAGTTTTTGTTAATGAAAACAGAATTAGAGATTAAAACTAGCATTTATCATTTGAATTATTCAGTATTATTGTTTTATTTTTTTTTAATATTGAATTTAAATAAGTAGAATTAGGTGAGGAATTTGTAGAAACTTAAAAAAAATTAATATTGAATTTAAATAAGTAGAATTAGGTGGGGAATTTGTAGAAACTTGAAAATATTTAGAGATAAAAAGCCAGAAAAGATTGCATAACTTAGAATTTATTGAGGCAAATAGTTTAGTTTATTAACATTCAATAATTACAAATGTAAGATTTTCCAATTACATACATAATTTATATCCAACCAATTAAAAATAATTTTAATAATTGACACTTTTGCATATGTTTCTATATTAGGACAGTTCACACCTCCATTTTCCAAAGTCTGAAGTAATGATTTATATTCAATCCAGATTTATTTGTATGCAATAAAATGTTTGTAAGTAATGTATTTATTGTTTTTATTCATTTCTTGTTTGGTGGTAATATAAGAAATTGTGTTATGTATAAATTATTTGAAAATAAAGACATTTTAAAATTTGTAATCTATCCTCAAATGAAATGTATTGCTTGTTCCAAGGATTAAAAAGATTAGTTAAAGAAATTATTACTTTTCATAGTTATAATTTATGATTTATTTTGTAGTATTGCAAATTTCAATACCTACATATAATAAAGTATCAGTTTTGTTACCCAAGAATGAAATATCTGCAGTTACTGAATTGTTCTTATTAATAAAGATATGATTCAATTTGGAAGTATTCAATTATAAAGTAGACATTTTTTGAAAATTATCAATTATTTTCTTAAGTTTTTCAATTGTTTCTTGAGTATTTTTAATTGTTAGAAGAATATTGTCAGTAAACAACAATATTTTGGAGTTATATTCCTTACTGAATCCTAAGCCTAGAATTTTGGCATTCAAATTAATAAGGACTGAAAATATTTCAATAACTAAATCAAATAAAAAGAGGAGTGGAGACAACCTTGTTTAGTTCCTTTGGTTAAATTTATGGAATCTAAAGTATATGAACCTAATTTCACATATGGTTTATTATTAATGTTTTGTTGTGAAAACAAAACACTATAAAAACTTTTCCTATGAAATCTGGGCAGTGTCTGTTTTATATTAGTACATCATTTTGTGGATTTTGTTGTTTATATGATATATTACTATTATTATTAGTAGTAGTAGTAGCAGTATTAGTAGTGGTAGTAGTAGTAGTATTAATAACCATTAGCAACTGAATACAATTAGAAGGGAAATCAAAGAATTGTAGTACTTGAAATAAATAGTCTTGATGAAGAGAATCAAATGTTTTTTCAGTATCTAAACTAGTAAATAAATATTTAATTTTACTATTATTCATCACATCTATCAGAGTAATTAATCGGATATTATGAAATGTTTGGCTTTTGTGAACAAATCCCGATTATTGATGATAAAAGTTTTTCATTCTATCAGCTAAAATTGACATGAATAATTTATAATCTACATTAAGTAAGGATATAGGACTATAACAAGAACTTTCTTGAGGGTCTTTACCTTCTTTTAAAATTTAAGTCATTAGTGAGTGTTTCCATGTAGGAAGTATTTGATCTATATATTGTACTTTTCAAAACAAAATTTTTTGTAAAATCCTTATAATCTTTATATATATATTGAATGAAAGTGTTGCTCAAGTCTTTTAAGGTGTAGTATCTCTTTAAGTGCGCAATTTGATAATTGAGAGATACATAGTATAAATGTAGGGATGTTTTTAGTTTTTGTATACACCCGAAGAAGCCAGTTGGTGAAAAAGCTTGCGTAATCTGTGAATAAAGCTTTTGGAAGAGACCTGCAGCTTGCCTATATTTTTCTATATATTTGGATTCCTCTTTTGTATTTCGGGGTGCCTGGTTATCCCTGTGAATTTATTTTGCTTTTGTGGAAGAATTACTTGTTTGAAATTTAATTATTTATTTATGCATCTTCTGTGTCTAGGAGACCTTGAATAAGATTATATATTTAGCTTTTCTGAAGGTAACATGGTTTTATGAGATAATAGTCCATTACAATTATTATTTAACGTGTTATTTCATCTTTGTTCTGTCCAGAGTTGTCTTCATATTTTTTTATATTTTCTTTTAATTTTAATTGTATAGCAATTCTTTTTTCCATTCTTGTAATTTATATTTGTACCAGGAAATTGTTTTACCATAAATATGCACATTGAATGCATCCCAAATCATTGTTCAATTTGATTCAGGAGTTTCATTAAATAACAAAATGTCTATCTCTTCTAATAACAATGTTTTATATTTTTTCATTTCAGTGATATATGAAGGAATTCTATTAATAAACGTTAGATGTTTAAATGTATTTCTATTTTTAAAATTGAGAAAGGACACGGTATTATACTGAGGATAATTATTTTAGCTGTAATATTCTGAGAAATCAATAACTTATTGATTCTCATTTGAGTACCATGATTAAAAGACTAATGGGTGAAATTCGAAGAACTTTGAAATTGAATGTATTTTTAATATTGAAATTATCTTTCCATTTTTTGAGAGATGTCGCTACAAGAAGTAATTTAAATGTTGTACTTGAAATGGATTCAGTATCATCTAATCTACAATTAAAGCCACCACCTAATATTAAATTACTCTTATAATTATTTATTATAAAATCAAGATTTTTTAGCTATTTTAATTCCCATTCTTAGAAACCAATATAAATTTACCAACATCCAAATCTTATCACAGTATTTTAAAATAATCATCATAAATAAACTCTGTTTATCTACATGTTTAAATACAATTTGAGGTATTTGAATCTCTTTTTCTACAATATTGCCACTCCTTTTTTTTTGGAATTAAAATAAGAATGAGTTAAGGTTATTTGTTTATGAAAGTTCCAAAAACTGAGTGTCTGTTTTCTGAGAAATAAGGCATGTTGTTTATTAAGTTTTAAATATTTTTGTAAATTTGCTTCCTTTTTAGGATTATTTAGAACATGAACATTTAAAGATAATAAATGTATCACCATATTCTAAAGAGAAGAAAAGATGATTTATTAGAATTAAATGAAATCTTTTAATTAACATATTTAAATACATGAAGGTCTCAGGAAAAAAGAAAGAAAGAAAGAAAGAAAGAAAGAAAGAAAGAAAGAAAGAAAGAAAGAAATAACCTTAATAAAATAGCATATTCTTTTCCATAAAAACTTACTCGTGAATAACTATTATTCCTAGACCTCCTCTGAGAAATTCGTATCTCAAGATGAACTTTCTCCCAGCACATAAATGACAAAAAAGAGCTCTGAAGTAATTCATAATTTTTATGGGAATTTGAATATAAATTTAATTTGCATGTAAGACAACCCTGAAAGAAAAAAAGCAAGAAAATAATGATAATAAAAAGTACATTTTCTGAATTAATAATACTCCTATTTCTCCATCTACAAAGTTAAAGTCCATCTCAAATCCCATAAATATGATAACATTAATTCTGTATCATGTAAACCACTTGAACAACAGTCAAAATGAACCACATAGACCAAAAATTATTACCTCCTTGGACTGGAGCCCAAGTCCATTTATTTAGCAGCAGATATTCTATGAACAAACAGGACCAAAAAATAGGACCAAAAAATGCTCCTGGTATGGATATGGCACAACTAAGGAGCAAACTTATGGTCCGTACAATAAAAGAAACAAATGGACAAACTGATAAGGTACAAACAAGTAACTTAGATTCATAGGTTGTCAACTTGTCAGGTTACAATTTTGATGATGTTGAGATTTCTGTATTACAAAAGGGTGTGAAATGTATGCCGTCAGCCTTACCTAGACTATATGAATTAAAATGTGATGTCTTTAAATTAGTATGCAAAATGTACATAGAAGAATATTTTTTTCATTTTGAATAAAATGGAAAGTAATGTGCTAGATGATGTTATGGACTCTTCCACTTATTATAGTTTCTATTCATGTGAGTCAGACATGGACAGTAATGCATATAGTAAACTAGATACAAGTAAAATAAAGGCTAAAAGTACTTTTATGCCTCCATTTAGAAATGAATGCTTTCAGCAGTTACATACCGCATGTAATTTAATACTTGAGAAGGAATTGTATGATTTCAACAAACAAGTAAAAACATATAATTTATCTAAACAAGAATGGTTAGCTTTAAAGCATCTTAGTGACAATAGCCAATTAGTTTTTAAACCATCAGACAAGGGGGAAAAACTGGTTGTTATGAAAAATTCCAATTATCTTAGCATGTTGGGAGGGTGGCCTAATGGTTAAGGTGTTTGCCTTACAAACACAAGGTGCAGGGTTTGAGTCTCACAAGGGATAATTGGCTAGGCTCACAAGGGCACTTAGCCTAGTACTAACCTATGAACCTATGTGTATAGAACATTTAGCAAATAAAGATGTTTATAATAAAGTGAATGAAGAGATTTATTTGCAAGTACTGGAGAATATAGGCAATTATTGAATAAAGGGGTCTGTTTAAATTCTTTTCTAAATCAGATATAGCAGATAAATTCTCCAGTAAAGACAGTACTATGGCTATATTTTATTGTGTTCCAAAAATACACAAAGATATGCCACACCCACCAGGTTGACCTATACTTTCACCTAGTGGCTATTTTACATATACTTTAGGGTGTTTTTTACATGAATGTTTATTAAAAGAAGTGCTTAAATTACTTTCATATACTAAGGATTCATTTGATTTGTTAAAAAAGCTGGAAGTCATACATTGGGAATCAGAAATGTATTTCTTAGTATTGGATGCAGCTAGTTTGTATACTGGCATACAGCATACATTTTGTATGGAGGCTTTGAGTTATTTCATGTGAGATAGCCCTAAAGCACACTATATAAAAGACTTAGTATATTTTTGCTTAACAAAATCTTTGAATTTGATGGCACTTTATATAAACAGTTACAAGGAACAGCTATGGGGCCATGTATGCAAATTTGTCCATGGGTTTAGTGGAATATAATCATATATATCAGAGTAAATTCTATAGAAGCTTTGTAAAGGGTTACTTTAGATTTATAGATGACCTGATATTTATTTGTAAAGGGGGCAGAAATGAAGTAAATTAATTCATTGCTTATTTAAATGACAACAGGTTCCATATTAAATATGATGAACTACAGGAAGGCACAAAGGTGAATTATTTAGATTTCACTTTGGAAGGTTTACAGAATGGTAAAATAAACACACACATTTATAGAACATTTGAACAGCCCAGTCACATGTTACACACTTCAAGTTTTCATGCCTTATGCACTTTCAGAGCTATTCTATATGGAGAAATTCTAAGGATTAAGAGATTATACAGTAATATGCATTTTGCAAAAAGAGAAGCTGAAAAAGTATTAGATATGTTTATATGCAGAGGATATGAAGAAAAAGTTGTTATGGACAGTTATATGAAAATATTTGAACATAATAATAGGAGCTTTAAAAATAATAGTCAAAGTAATTATTTTACAGCTAAGGAAAAGGAATGGGATTTGAAATAAAATATTATTTTTGTTTCCAAATATACATTATTTTCAAAAAAGCTGCAAGGATTGTTAGAGTATTTGGGAAATATCATTAAAAGAGAAGTTCTTTCACTTGCAGAAATGAAGCTTAAATTTTCTTACCAAAGGGGAAAAGTTTAAATGACTTCTTAGTACATAATTTAGAAACAGTAACATGCATAACATCAAATATTGGCACTGTAACCTGTGGTAAGTGTACAATATGTCATCATATAGTAGGTACTTTCGATAAGATCAATGGAAAATTATTTCACATAAAAGGGAATTATGCTTGCAAAAGTGTAAGTGTAGTGTATGCTATTAAATGTCCTTCCAATGGTTTCTGTATTGGAGAAACCTAAGAGAAGTTTGGGCAAAAGAGTTAAAGAGCATGTTAGAGATGTTAAAAATAATAAAATAATAATCCCTGTAGCGGAACATTTTAATAAGAAACATGATGGATATGTTATTAATTTGCAGGTTTGTGTCTTGGAACAAATACATTTTAGTTTTCTGACTGAAGAAAGAAAAAAATATTTACTTTGAAAAAAGAATACATTTTTATATTAAAATATAATACACTACAACCAGTAGGATTGAACAAAGAGTGTCACTAGAGAAGTTTTATATGAAATTGTGTAGTTGAACCATAAGGTTTTTACATAATTGATTATTTTTTTAATATGGATGTGATTAATTGATGTTAGTGTTTTTGTGTATAAGATGAGTTTTTTCAAGCATTCATTACTCTGTAAAGGCTGTTGAAGCCAAGGCACTAAGAGGATATTTTGCTGCTGTGTGTTGTTTTTACAAGACAGAATATTTTGCTAATTTGCACTTTCCACTGTTCT
Source organism: Protopterus annectens (assembly GCF_019279795.1). NCBI lineage: Eukaryota > Metazoa > Chordata > Ceratodontiformes > Protopteridae > Protopterus > Protopterus annectens. Next base: position 941,513,819 of record NC_056739.1, on the reverse strand, counting down.
TATATTTATGGAGAATTAATGCTGCTATCCAATGTATTTTATTGATGAAATTTGCCTGCTGCTCTCTGCTTTTGAGAATATCTGCTGCTAAATAAATTTACTTGGGCTACAGTCTAAGGAGGTGATAGTCAGTGGGCTACATGGTTCATTTTGACAGTTGTTCAAGTGGTTTACATATTAATTCTATATCAGTTTGTTCTGATAGTTTGTTAATTAAACACATTAGCATCATAACACTTCATGAAATGTAGTGAAAAATCAAGGCATCATCAGTGAAACCATTCAGTTCAGAATAGTATCACTGGATTTTCTCTCTGCAGACAGATGACTTATACAATTATCAAACCCCTTGCATTTGAAAGTGATTATAACTTTTATCCTGAAGTTACTATTTAAAATATAAGCTAGTTAACAGAACTGATATCTAATAAAGTAAATCAAATGTTTGTATTTATCATGACTAGAAAAAGAAAGAATGTGATTAAAATTCAATTCTAAGGAGAATTGATCATTGGTGAGGATGACAATCCAATGACGTTTGAATACCTTGCTACAAAATGTCTATGTTCATGTATAATTATCTTGCTAAATTTTTTCAATTAATATAATTATGGGATAATTCTACTGATTCCAAGCATGGGATGAACTAATTATGCCCATGTATGTTCAATATGGCTTTAAATTAAATGCATTGACCTTTGCATAGTATAAGAATAACTTCTGACACTGACTCAACTTTCTGTTGCTGTAAATTTCCCATGAGCCAAAAAAATCTTGTTGTACTTTTATAGTATAGAAAATAATTCATGAATTCTAAATGCAGCACAAATATAGTCAAATGCCCTAGTAAAGTTTGCATCAAATGTATGCTCATGAATTAAGCATGCAGCAAATTTGAATGTATGATGATTATGAAGCAGAATGTTAATGTCATAGTTACTAGTAACTAAGACCCCCATCTTGTGGCCTTGTTAATGCATTAACAAGGCCACAAGATGGGGGTCTTAGTTACTATTAACTATAACATTAACATTCTGCTTGTATAACAAAGATTTTCCTGTCTTCCAGAATTAGAATTCATAATCATCATAAATCCATTATTTATAAGCTTTATAATCAAATACTACTAAAACTATGTATAATGATGCATACACTGTTATATTTGTAATACTATAGACTTGCATTATATTTATTATCTGTTCTCACAGTCTAGAGTATGTTAACTTGATAACCAGACTGTATCAGATATCTACTATAGTACATACAAAATACAAACAAACTGGGGAAGTTACTATATATTCTGCAAGGAAAAAATATTTTCTTGTCATAGACTTTAATATACTATTTATTTCTGATCTTTTTACTAAGACAAAATATTGCTCAAATTGAGTGAGTTGGGCAAAACACTTTGGAAAAAGAAGATTTATGCTTACTTTTGATAATATTTCAATATTGAGATCCTCTATAGTATCCTACAGTCAATTACTATACTGTACTGTATATTGTGCTATAAAAAACATTGTAATACACTTCAGTTCTTGTACATTTTGACAGGTTGTAGCAGCATATTTACCCTTGGAAGGCCACAAGTTATTTTGTAAATAAGAACCTTTATAGAGAAAAATGCAAGCTTGAAAAGTGAAAATAAACTGAGACAATCTGCAAGTTTTCCATATATTTAACTTGGTTCAGATTATATGCTTATTGGTTGAAATTTGTCATGCATACTTTAAGCTTAATCAAAACATGCCTGATGTAAATTTCTCCAATAGAAAAACATAGTGTAAGGAAATGTTCTGACTTTCTCAACAAATTATATATATATATATATATATATATATATATATATATATATATATATATATATATATATATATATATATATGTGTGTGTATATATATATATATATATATATATATATATATATATATATATATGTATATATATATATATATATATATATATATATATATATATGATTGAAAGACCATTTGACCTAAAAATTTCATTTGATCGAAAACAGTATTCAAGCCTCCACAATGTTGTGCGATCCTGGAGTTGGTATATGCAGTTGGGGGTGAGTAGGGGGGTGAAGCCCCCCATCTATTTTCATTTAAAATCTGTACTTTATGTGTTATTTTCTTCTTGTAAAGGGAATTAGGTGGTGGACTTCACCTCCACACCCCCCCTAACTATATATACCAACTCCAGGAGGGGACAAATCTCAGGTTTATGCCTTGAATACTGGTTTTCAATCAAATGAAATTTCGATCAAATTGGTTTAGGTCAAATGGTCTTTTGATCATATGAAGTAGACCAATATATATATATATATATATATATATATATATATATATATATATATATATATATATATATATATATATATAATATATATATATATATATATATATATATATATATAGATAGATATATATATATATATATATATATATATATATATATATGGTTTCCATGGTGGTACAGCGGTAGCATTGTTACCTCACAGCAAGAGGTTCTCCCGTTCAATTCTTGGCTTGACTTGGGTGTTCCTTCTGTGTGGAGTCTGCATGTCCTCCCCACAGTTGGGTATGGGCATTCCTTCGTTGAAGGTTGAACAAATCTACTGCCAATCATTAGCGGACTGGAGTTGTTACAAACAGCAACATATATATATATATATATATATATATATATATATATATATATATATAGTTCCACTTCACTTACTGAAAACTTCATATGGTTGAGACCATATGATTGAGTTTTCAGTAACTAAAGTGTAATAAAAATTACAAAAACATAATTTCTGCACCCTGCATCTCACACCACCTACTTAAATATACCAACTCTGAGATTGTGCTACAGTGGGGAAAATGGAAATCTTCTGTTCCGCGCTGTATGCAGAAGCGCAGAACGGGAGATCTTTTGTTTCCTTGCTATAGTGCGATCATAGAGATGGAATTTTTAAGTAGGGAGGGTGCAGGGGGGCTTGCCTCCCTGCAGAAATGATGTGTTTGGTGTTTTTTTATTATATCACTTCCTAATTTTGAGTTAATGAAAACTCGATCATATGGTCTCAACCATATGAAGTTTGAGTTTTCAGTAATTCGATATTGTGAAGTGGAACCACACACACACATAAATATATATATATATATATATATATATATATATATATATATATATATATATATATAAACAAATGTGTCAGTCTAAATGTCTAACAGTAACACATTATCTCATCTTTATGTTACCATTCTGTTTACTTTCTTAGCAGAGGGATCGCACAAACATTAGCCTCATAAGAATAGAAGTAATTCGGTAGCACTTTGAAAAACTTGTTTGATCAAATATATTGCTTATATTATGTTTTACAGTTATAGAAGAAAGTTGAAGTTATTGTTCACAGTACAAATTCAGCCTCTACCCTATATTTAAAAATATTCATAGAAGAAAACACTGTGGACATTCCACAAAAATCTGACATAATAACTTCCGTGCTCAAAGTGGGAAAATCTCCCCTCAAGCTAAATGAGAGAAGCTCATAGCAGCTAGTATTTTCAAAAGACAAGCACAAACCATGAACAACTGCCACTTCACAAACTCTATGCATAATACACTCCAAGATGAAACCAATAGAATTTCACAACATGCAGCTCTTATCCCATCTGCAAAAACATGTCAGATTACTACCACAAAGGATCAAAAACACAAAAAAAGAGAAAAACCAACAAGGATCTCCACAATTCCTCTCCCCATCAAATTGCCGCCATAGCAATCAAACACAGAACAAATCCATATTATAGATTTCTCACAGACAGCACACCAGCCCATTTATCACAACAGTACAAATGCTCCTTTCCAGCTCATTGTAACCATATTACATAAATCCAATAGCATACCTCTCTTGTCCATAAACAAGCAGAATGAAGAGTTAGGAAAGAATGAATAGCCATTGAATAAATGAAGTCCCTCCCACTTCCCGTTTTATGTCAGCTTTATCAAGCAAGTACAAAACATTGAGATTAATATTTTAAATGGCAGCTAGTATAATAATTACTTATGTAAAACACAATTTAGGATGTTAATATATTTTCCTTTTCCCTTTGTACACTAAATAAGTTAAAATATTTGTCATACACTAATATAATAACTAATAAGATGCAAAGCACTGCAAAAGGAAGGAGGAAGAAAATAGCTCTATGTGTGAAGGAGACATAAATTCTTTGAAAAATTATTATGAAACCAGGAAAATAATAGAAAAATGTATCTGTATGATGCTGATAAGACAACCAAATAAAAAAAGGGAAAAAAATACTTTAAAAGATGTGGTAAGACAAATTATTATGCTAGTATCATATTATTTTTTAGAAGTTGTGCTTTGGAAACTTCTATTTTTTGTTTCTTTTTCTTTATATCTGACTAACTGTCCTCTGCTGACCTTTTAGAGTTGGAAGGTAACCAATCCATGTCATCTGAAAAGGAAATTATTATTTTTGATAAAAGCAACAGCGTCTTCTGTGGTAGAAAAAAATCCTAGTATCAGAAGACAGCTGACATTTTATTTATTTTTGCAGGAAATATAAAATTGTGCTTTGATATTGATTAGTTTAAGATGCTTTATTAATGGCAATGTTTTCTTTCTAAGCCCCATAGTTTTAGATGAATAGTCATTCCACGGGATTCATAAACAGTCTGTGCAAGAATAGTTTATTTTTTCATGTACTGTTCCATGTAGGATTACAGCAGCAGCGCGCCCTACATATTAATGAGGGCACGCTACTTGTATTTCTACACCTACACGATCTGGGTACAAGTGCAGGGGGTGTGTAGAAGTATATATATTGAGGAAATTAACAACTTGTGTGATTACATAAGAGGCACATTTACAATGTAGGAAGAAGACAGAGTATGGCACAGGTCTGTATACTTACCAGAAATATAATGATGTCTGGATGGGGAGGATTGTGTAAGGATATATAACGACAACTTACATGTAATGGCATGTTGTTCATGAGCATACGAGTCATCAAGGGTGGGTGTGATGAGGCATACCCCCTATTTAATGGAGTGCTACACCTCTGCTTGGTAGATCCATCAGCAGGCATGTCGACCTACCCTGCCAACCCTCAACTCATGGTCAGGCAGTGGCATTATGGTTTCACCCCACCCTTGCTTTCCCCCTGTTCCTGTTCATCAGCCTTGGCGCTCCTCCAGTTTTACCCAGATTTGACAGGTGGGCACATCAAGGGTGTTGTGGCTTGTAAGAATGACTTAAATGGGTTTGCCACCAGGTCTGAGGTAGCTTGGAATATGCACCTGTTTTTTTCTGGACTGGCAGCTTGAACAGGCTGGGTTAGACCAACTGGCTTGAGTTAATGGTTTAATGGTTAATGGATATAAGTTGCATCTGAATTATTGTGGCATCAATATTGAATGTCAATGGGTGTTATTTAAAAGGTTACAAAGTCAATGTAGTGTGGTTTCTGACTTGGCTCAGTGGATAGAGACCATTTATCTGTAATGGCATGTTACCCATGAGCATGCAAGTCATCAAGGGTGTGCGTGATGACATGTACCCACTATTTATGGGAATGCTATGCATCTACTCTGCAGATCTGTCAGCTAGAACATCAATGAGAAGAGAAGAAGGAGCTTGCTGATTACAACCGCTCAGGTAGGAGGTCGTGGTTCACGCTGAGAGGTTATTGGCTGTATAGTGACTGTTTAGTCACCTTACAATGTCGGTACTGTTTTGTTCATTTTAGTTTATTTAATTACTAAAAAAAAAAAAAAACATAAAAAAAGTATTCCGAGCCACATTGTTACCAGCTGGGGGTGGTGGGAGTTGTGTTTTATTTATTGTCAAAGACAGACAGAATATAGTATTTAAAAAAATACCAGTAAGCAAACAACAGGTTGCTAAAAATTATGTTTTGCAACCACAAGTCAAGCTGGTGATGGAACGGGGGGGGTTTGTTATTATATTTACAATGAAAGCACATTGAAGTATATATTAAAAAGAACAAAAAAAAAAAAAAGAGGCAAATGAATGCAGAGGTAAGGTAACCTGAACTTTAGGATGATGGGGCTTGGGGCTGATATAATAGTGGAGTGTTTACCTCACATATCCAAGCAGAAGGTTCCACTCTTATCTTTGTCTTAAATAATTAAAAAAATGGATGATGAATACCTGTGAATACTGATACAAAAGAATCTTGGCTGGGAAGGTGTTTGTTTGGGGCAAGTATATAGATAAATAAACATATAGAGATATCATGTTTAAAAAAACTATTTTATATATATATATATATATATATATATATATATATATATATATATATATATATATATATATATATTCACACACCACATAAGTAATGCTTACTAAGCTTGAGTACTGGAAGTAGTTTACCTGTCTAGGCTGTTTTGAGGGGATTTTAGTTCCTTCTGAATGATGCCTCTTACCAGATTCTTTTTGAATGTGGTTGTTTGTGTGGTGTCAGTTTGTAGAAGTCTGTATGATTTGAATTAATATTTTAGAGTTAAGCTCCAGTTTCAAATCTGTTACTTATCTGGGACCAGCTGATACATGGTTTGATTGTCTGGTTAATGTTTGGGTTAATATGGGGAATGTCTTGCAGCTTGCCTTTGGGGCAGTCAGTTAAAGTTTGGTATTAGGTTCCTAACTGTGGTTGTGTGTAAGTTCATTAAGGGATTCAGTTCAGACATGGCTCATCAGCTTGAGTTGGGATCATTTAACTCTGCTTACCTTAATAAGATATAAGTTCTTGCAGTTGACACCAGGTCTGGTTGAAGTTTTCCTAAACAAACACTAGACAAGGTAAGTGGCAAAAGGGTATTATACATTTTTTATGGTGGAGTGTATGGACAATGCTCTTACAATGAGTTTATAATGGTGAGGAGAACTGATAGGTTCTTATGCTCAAATCATCTTTGATAACCTCCATTGTGGTTATAGTTCTTGCTTTGTCATTGGATTTGTTGTTTTTGCTTGTTTTTACTTTTAGTCAGAGAGAAACAGGTATATCCTTGGTATTTGGGCAGTGCTGATTGTGGCAGGACAGGAGATTGGCATTCTGGAATCCCCACAGCAGCTAAGCAGTTTTAGTCACTGTGGCATTTTTGTCAGTCAGTGTGATGAGAACGCAAACGTCTTGTGGGCTATACATTGTAGAGCCCCCACAGCATCATACCATCCAAGGATTCATTGAGTTGTCAATTTTAACTGCAGCTCTGAGTGATATTTGTTTGGTCATATTCTCCTTCCCCATTCCCTTTTTTGTTCCCATGTTAATCCTGTATATTTTTCAGGTACTGCTACAATTCAGTCAATTAAGGAAAGATGGTTTTGTCTGTCAGAGCAGTCTCAATGCTTTCTACCTGAAATTAGGAACAGTGAAAGCAGCTGAGCAGGGCCAGATTTACAAGAAGAAACCATCACTGTATACAGAAGAGGGTGCAGCTGAAGGACCAGTCCTGGCTAAGAAGGCTTGGAAGAAGATCAGCAGAGATTCCTCCAACCAGAGGATCACCCCTTCCTGCCCATCCAAACTATCAACATAAGCATAAAGTAACATCTCTGTTGGCTCAGCAGGGCTTAGTATTAATGGTAGGGGTTAATCTGCTTAGGATTGTTCAGATGAGTTTATAAATTATTTGCCAGATGACAGGAGGGTGGGTTGTTTCACTTACCACTAGAAAGAAACGTTGGTGCCTCTGCAGCTGCAGTTTCCAGAGAGGGGGTAGGTATTGATGCTGTCCAACTTATCCATCCACCATAACCCAACTTGCATATGGGGTGCACAGAGGTCAGTGTTTCAGGGAGGGAGGTCCTAACTCATCTGGATGATTGTCTTCCACAGTTCTTGTCCCCGATAGCTATGCTCAGCCTTTCAGGTTCCAATTCCCTGGGCTCACACATCATGGCAGATGTTCCCACCAAAATGAAAAACAAGATTACCAAAGGGCAGTTTGTAGATGTCTTTGACTCAGTGGACAAAGAAGAAATTACGTGAATCTTGGATGCCAACAACATGTCTAACAAGGACTTGATGGCAGCCTTAGCAGCCATTGTGAAGAAGGCAGCACCCAGGACACAGGTTGGGAACTGGGATACCTAGTCATGGATTTTTTGGTGTTTATGGGTGTGATCATCAATAAGGGTGCCAGTCAGGCCTTGTCTTTATTGGCTTACCTTGTTGCCATAAGACAAGCCCATCATGTGAAAGGGGGTTCTGGGTGTCTGAATTATGATCAGCATTTTAGGACACTGAAATGTATGGATAAGTCCCTCAGGTGGGAGTTGAGGCATTCTAACATATGGCTTAGTGCCATGATGGACAAGCAGGGAGCCACTAAGATGAAGAGAGGTATTGGTAATGCAAAGGAAACAAAGTTTTGCTGGGCATTCATCCAGGGTAAATCCATTTGGCCTGCTTGCAAATAGAGTTACTTGTGTTCAGGATGTGGAAAAGGTCACCTTGCTTCTAGCTGCTGGAGTTTAGTTGCTAAGGACAGGCCTGCTTTTCCCACTTCTCAAGCAGAAGGGGCAGTTTGGGTGTGTAATACCTCCTATTGGGGTAAACCCCTTTTTCATGGATACAAGGTAGGTTTTGGCAGGGGATCTGATCATACCTTAACAGGCTCATTACCACATTTGCATAGATAGATTGACCTGCTTATTGTCAGGTTATCCAAATCAGAGTGCAGCAACCACTCATCTTGAGGGCTTCTCCAAGGTCAATCCTATTCATTCCACAACTTTGTTAGATTCTAAGTTAGTTAACAATATGTCATCCATCAATGGACATGAACAAATTACTGCTATGTTGATAAAGAAAGAGCAATCAGCTGGCAGGATAATTTGTCCGTTTTCCACCCCACAAGTCCTGTTTCTAAAATTTCCCCAAACTATTCTGGTTCCCAAGAAACATGAAGGTGAATTCAGGTTAATTCATCATCTGTCCCACACTGCAGGGGGTTTATTCAATGATTTTATTGACAGCAACCTGTCTAAGATATACCACTCCTCTTTGGACCAGGCAGCAGAGTTATCTGATCCCTGGCTATGAAAGATGGATATAAAATCCACTTTCCATATTCTCTGAGTGAGACAACTAGATTGGCCTTATTTAAGCTTTCAGTTTGATGGTTAAATATTTTTTAACATTGCAAAACCCCTTGGTTACTCTGTGGCTTGTGCAAGATTCAACCTTTTTATCACAGCTTTAAATTAGTGCTGGCATAAGCGAGCACCACAGCAGTCAGCAGTCCACTACTTAGATGATTTTCTGATAGTGGTGGAGGGTCAGGATGGTGCTTTATAGGCCATGTCTATTTTTAAATGGCTTTATTTTGACATAGCAGTACCACTACCCAGCAGCAAATCAGAGGGACCAGGCCGAGTCTTGACCTTTCTGGGTTGGAAGTCAAAACCACTGATAACTCATTAAGCTTTCTTCACCGAAATTTCAACAAGTCTGGCAATTATTTTGAAGATTTTGGGATCAAACAAGGTTCATGCAGGAGAAATCATGCAGCTACATGGGTTGCTGAACTTTTCCTGAAGGACAGTCTCTCCAGGCAGAACTTTTCTATGGTATGTTTCTGACTTTTTGAAGGGTAACAGGTCCAAGCACTCGTTTGAGTGGTTGACCAGATGTGCAAGGATGACCTTTGGCTCTGGTTCACATTTTGAGCCAATTCAATGGAATTTCTGTTTGACAGACCCTTGGGCTACCTCCACTGACCTTGAATTTTTCACTGATGCAGCCGTGAGATCCAGTATTGGGGGGTACTTCCATGGCAGCTAGTTTGCCAAAAGGTGGCTGTAAAGCTAGCCCAAGGAGACAATGAGAAACATTATGTTTTTGGAAATGTTTCCCATTTGGATAGCAGTTTTTGTTCGGAAGGAAAGGTTTTGTAATAGGAGGATTGTTTTTCATTCAGATAATGTCTCAGTGGTGCATTGTCTCAGAAAACATCTTCCCAGATCCATGTGGCTCCATTCAGTTATCAGGCTTTTCATTTTACTGAGTTTGGAGATCAAGTTGTCATTTTTGTGTGTTCACGTCTCTGGTCATCTTAATCATATCACTGGCAGTCTCTCCCATTTTCAATTTTCCTGGTTTCACCAGTTGGCGAAGCATTCAGATCCAAAGGGCACAACAATTCCTGTGGGAAGTCTGGCTAATTGGAGAAGACTAGCAGCATTGTTCTTGGCCAGCTCATGGGCCAGCAGTACTAGGAAGGCATATTCATCATCTCATCAAGTTTCCCTTGCCTTCTACAGGTCTTTGCTTTCATATCCCAGGACATGGGAGCTGCAGTTGTTACTTCAATTTTTAGTGACCAGGTCCATTGTAGGTGATTGACCTAAAGCTCTCAGAGTGCACCTTGCAGCTTTGGGATGGTTGGAGCATTTTCTGGTCCTTCAAGAAGTGTCCAGCCACTGGGTTATTGGGAAGATACTCAAGAGACATGAAAATATTTGTGGGCTTTCCAGGGATTCAAGAAAGCCTATTGGAAGACAACCCCTTTCCCTTGTTATTTGAGGTCTGTATGACACTGGGTGATATTTAAATGTTTGTTACAATAGCAGCTCTGTTCATGGCCTTGTATGTGGGTGCCTTCCATGACAATGAAATAATCCTTTACATTTGCTGGGAGGACCTTGTCATGCAGAGTGATTTTATCCGTATATGGGTAAAAAAATCTAAGACTGAGCAATCTGGTAAATGTATAAATATCCAAGTAAAGCAGACAACTAAAGGTTGTTCTATAACAAAAAAATTAAACCAGATAAGAAATAGTCCGACCAAAACTGCAAGCATAAACTTTAATAACATAAAACATAAACGGACAATAACAGATAACTGCTTTCATACTATGGACTCCGTATTTTTTTTTTAATCTGAAGAAGCATGTAAGTGTGAAAGCCCTTATCTGTTTTTATCCTTTTATTTTTTTGTTATTAAAGTTTATGCTTGCAGCCATGGTGGTCGGACTATTCCTTATCTGGTTGAATCTAGGAAAGGTCAGCAGGTGCATTTAGACAGGCCTATTAGGCTGGGCATTTTCCCAGTGCACTGGGTCAGATTACTACATAATATCACACTCAAAAGGAACAGACCAGGCCTGGTTTTCATTCGGACTTTGGACAGGCCTTTTACCTTGGTGGAGATCAATTTATTTCTTAGGCAGGCTATGATGGGGCAAGGAATTCATCCACAAGGTTACTCCTCATATTCCTTCGAGATAGGTTGTACATCTGACTTGGCCATGGAAGGGAATACTGTCAAGGTCATTCAACAAATGGGAAAGTGGATGTCTGGTGCCTTATTGTCTTACATCAGGCATTAATTTTTATTTCCATTGTTGGGAAAGAGGTCATTTGTTGTAGGAAAAGAGGTAATTTGAAACTTGGGCTTTTCTTTCATTGAGACAGATACAATCCAAGCATTAGGCCTCCTAGCTGGTCATTCAACTTTTGATCTTAACAGCTGGACAGTTCATTCTTTTGGTTTCCCTGGCCTCCATTAGTTTCAGTTCTGGGAAATCTGGTATAAGATTGCCATGGCAGAAGTTTTACCTAGAATAATGATTTGTCTCAGGCTCCTAAAAAGTCCTGTTGGTCAGAATGCTGTCTGAGATGCACCAGTTGTGACAGTTGTATCGAAATTTGGTTTTGTTCTAGTCTGCAATCATCCCGAGACTTCACTCGAAAGGTGCTAGAAGGTCTGCTGCTATTGAGAGAGTTAGGCACTTCATCAACCATAGAGTCATGCGGACTACTAGTCAGATTGGTTTCCATCTGATTCACCACAGAGATCTTGACAGACTGGATCCTGATTTTTATGATTTGGACAATGTTCGTTTGAATAACATAGGTTTTGATTTGTTTAATTTAGATATTGTTTTTTCTATTAACAAATTTTTCAAAGGTTAACTTGGTTTGTCCTTTGACCCAAATTCTCCTTTTTGATGCTGGCTATTTGTGAGGGAACAGCATGGACATGGTGGGTTGGTAGCAGGCCTATGGGTTCACCCCTCATGTTTTTCCCCCATTCCTGTTCATCCACCTTTGTTCTTTTCAGGTTGTACACAGATATGACCAGTGGCCACATCAAGGAGTATGTGGATTGTAAGTCTGAGTTAAATGGGATTGCCACCAGGTCTGAAGAAGCTTGGAATACACACTCAGTTTTTCTGAAGTGGCAGCCAGAGCAGTCTGGGTTACACGATTTGACTTGAGTTAACAGTTTAATGGTTTAATGGGTAATCATTATATATTGCATCTGAATTATTGTGGCATCATTAATGGTTGCCAATGGCTGTTATTTAATAAAAGGTCACAAAGTCAATGTGGTGTGGCTTCTGACTTGGCTCAGGAGACAACGGAATATTTTGATATTTTGAGAATACTTAAGCAGGTAAACACATCCTATTTATTGTTGTTTCTTCTTTTCTCTTTTTCATAGAGACTAGAAGTTTTAGAGGTTTGGCCCTACAAAAAACAAATGTACCACATGGCTATATGTAGGAAAGAAAATATTTAATGTTAACATTTTGGGAAGAACATGAATATTTGCTCTATGTTTTCTTAGAATGCAAGAGTGTTACAGGTTTCAGGATACTGCTAGAGCAGGGGATAAAGAAAATGTAGTTGGTATGTTTTTTATTGAAATATTTTTTATTAAAACTTTGAAAGAGAAACGATTACAAAAACTATAAACTTTAAAATGTTATAAAATAAAAGACTAAGATAAATCATTGTTTTAAAGAACAAGCAAGATTATAACTATGCACAATGTGTATAGCAAGCCTTAGACCAAAAAGGTAGTAAATGAAACAAAACAATTACAAAAAAATCCTAACAACAGGCTAAAGAATTATGTAGCTGAAAATGCTGATTCAATAAAAGCCAAAACCTTCAACCAACGATTATTCTTTAATTTGTTTAGATAAATTATTCTCTCTTTTATTTTAGTTTCCTTAATTGCAATCTTCAAATTTTCAGTCTGATGAAGATTGACAATTTCTTGAACTAGATTTTCTGGCCATAGCAAGTATAATCCAAGTTAAATAAGAACAATATTTCTTGTGTGTATCTGTTCCTAGAATATTAAAGAAAATTATTTGTTTGTTAATATCAATGTATCATTCCATAATGCTTTAAAAAATCTTGAATTTTTACCCAGAAATTTTAAACCATAAAATAGTATAAAATACACATGACCAATTAGCCTTAATTTGTTTATTACATCTCCAACAGCCAGAAAGGTTTATTTTCTCAATTTAGCAAGTCTTACAGGAGTTAAGAAAGATCTAAAAAAAATTTCAAGTAAATATATTCCAACAAAGGGTCCAAGATGTTTTTTTAACAGAGGAATGAAATTGAGTTTTATTTTGATCAGTGGAAACTATAAAAATTCTTTAGAAAAATGTTTCAGAAATTATTATCTAAGTTTGAATAATCCTTGGCTTGCATTTGATAGTCTGATTGAAGTCTGCTGGAACAGGGCTCAGTTTTGAGCTTTTTTTCTGGTTAATTGGGTAACTAGTTTAAATCAGTTTGTTCGTTTTCTATTGTTTTATATATATATATATATATATATATATATATATATATATATATAATTGTACTTTATTCATCTGCTTTTACTGTATTTGTGTTTCTTCCTACTTTATTAGTAGTGGCATTGACTACAACTCTGATCTGTGATATATAACAATAAGTATCCCTTTCTGTGCATTTAAAGTGTTTTTTGAGTGTATCTGCTTTATTTTCTAAAAAAAACAAAACAAAATATATATATATATATATATATATATATATATATATATATATGTGTGTGTGTGTGTGTGTGTGTATATATATACTTGTTTCCCACCTTTCTAAGCTAGTATAGTCCAGTTTTCAGGTTAGTGCTGAATTCAGGGCTGTGTTACAAATCTCTGTGTTTGCCAATACCTTACTTGGATAGAAGGAAGTTCTCTGATCACCTGTGAGAGAGGGGAGCTTTAAGCAGCCTGTCTATCCCTGGAGGAGTGGTTTCAGCCCAGAAATTAGTAGTTTATTGGCCATTTTGGGCTAATTTCTATCTCTTTCATTTCTCTGCTAGACATACCGTATTTGCCCAGTTTTGCGTGCCGGGCAGAGCCACTTAGCAAGGGCAAAACTATTCCCGGCTCCACAAAGTCTCCTCTTCAATTTTTCTCTTGGAACTAGACAAACTTTCAATGTAAGCACTCAAGCCATTCATTTCTCAGCCTGGCACTTACTCAAAGCTTATAGCAAGCACTTATAAGCCATAGCACTAGACCGTCCTGTACTGTACAGAAGGACAAGGCTCTCTATTCGACCTTACCAGCCATCCAGTAAAACAGTTCACTGTACCTATCCAGGCATGTCCAAAGGGCAGTTTCAGGTGTACTCTCCAGTCCATCTGGTGAATCTGGGCATTTTGAGGCAATGTTACAACTGCCTCATGTTCACAGACAACCCTCTCCTCATACCACCAAACACTAATACGTGCAAGAGATACAGCCAAACTGGAGGCTAAGCTCTCTCAACCTAAGACTGGATCAAACAGTCAAGAGGAGAAGGGAAATACTTGCATCACACCACCAGTCTCACATAAACCCATTAAAGCAGCACTGGAAAAAAACACACATAAATACATGAAAACATACTTGGAGGCTCTAAATAAAAATCTGCAAAACCAACAGACACTTTCAAAGCAAACATCCAAGCAGCCTACATCCCCCAACACAAACCATGAAACACATACTTCACAAAACCAATGTGCCATGCAATCACAGCCCTTAAGGCAAAATAACATACCCAACATACTAGTAATAGGTGACTCTATAGTCAGGCACACTGACGTCGCACTGGCTAGGCTGAATAAGGAGACGGTTACTGTTAGCTGCCTGTCGGGCGCCCAGATCTGCCACATAACATAAGCACTCAGGTCACTACAGAACAAGTACAAATATGACTGTGTCATTGTCCATGTTGGTGTGAATGACCCAAGCCGTACCTCTCTGGACTACATGAAAAGAGACATGGAAGAGCTTTCTGATCATGTAGCCCAGGCCAGTATGACCCTGACCCTGAGTAGCATCCTGCCCTCACCAAGAATGATACCATGGTATAAAGAAAAAATTCTCAATTTCAACAATTGGCTAAGTTTCTGGTGTCATTCAAAGGGGATCCAGTGTCTGTCCACATGGGATGACATGCTCGACAAGCCACGCTGCTTTGCTAGAGACGGCTTGCACCTATCACCCTTAGGCTTTCAAATACTGGCCAAGGCTCTTGCCACCCCCATAGTGCCTTTTTTAGGCAAGGCTCAAAAGACAAACCTACCGCCATAAATAGCACAAGTAACAAACAACCGAGGGTAGTGCTACTCAAAGCTAGAAGTCTGAACCTCAAAATGCATGCACTCGAGACACTCCTCAGTATGGAGAAAATCGATATATGTGCAGTAATAGAAACCTGGTTTAGGGCTCCAGAGGGCACCCCAGCACTACCAGGCTACAACTCATGCCATACATTTCAGCCACAGAACCGAAATACAAAAGGCGGGGGCATATCCATATTCGTCAAGGATACTCACACCTCCAGGTTTGTGGCACAGCATGATGCTTCAGAGATCATCCACGTGAAACTAACAATGGGCAAAACTGCAATTCAAATTGTAGCTTGCTACAGATCACCCATCATGTCCCCGGACCCCCATTCCACGTTCCTGGAAACACTGGGAAACATAAAGATCCTACCAAACACCCAAATATTGGGTGACTTCAATTATCCAAACATTAACAGGGAGAACTACTCAAGTAATAACTCCCTTGCCCAGCATTTCCTAGAATTTATAAACTCAAACACCCTGGTTCAACTGGTCAATACTCCCACCAGAGGTGACAACAAATTGGACCTGGTCATCATCAACATGGGCGACCGGTGTTCCACACCAGAGGTCAACCTCACACTGGTTAGATCTGACCATAAACAAATTGCTTTGGATATCCACATTCCTCCCCCACCCCCAGACAAGAAAACCACTGTGAAAAACTTTTCAAAAGCAAACTTCACGTTACTTAAGACCGTGGTGGAAAGTTTCAAAGCCCCCATGCTGAAGGATAACGCTGTCCAAGCTGAAAAAATATTTACTAATGCATTCTATGGGTACCTACAAGAATGCATGGATCATGCCATTCCAAGCAAAACCAAGACTCACTCCTCCAAGAAAAGGAAACCACTCTGGTGGACTCCTGCTATAAACAAGCTATAAACTAGAAGGAGGAAACTAGTACAGGAAAGAGTAAAATCCCAAGAAGGGAAGACATCCCTGATCAGTATCAGCATGAAACTACGATCCCTCATAAAATCATCCAAGGCGAGCTTTGAAAGAAAAATTGCCAAGGACTCCACAGATAACCACAAGGCATTATTTAGCTATGTCAAGAATCTAAGTGGCAATGCTCAGATCTGCTCGGAGTTAGTGCAGAATGGCACAGAATACACTGAACCGACCGATATCGCCAACATCCTGGCAGACAAGTTCAGTGCAAACTTCACCCCCCTCTCACCCCCAAGAGGGCCCATAACCATACCAGAAGAATGTAGAGTTCCTGAATTTACAGACACTCAGGTTAAAACAGCCCTCTCCAAAGCCAGAAACACAGCATCAATGGGACTGGACGGTGTCCCAGGCTGCATCCTACATGTGCTTAAAGATGAACTAACCGATCACCTAAACACCCTGTTCAAACTCAGCCTCTCCACAGGCTACGTACCCAAAGGGTGGTGCACAGCAGCGGTTATTCTGCTCCACAAAGGTGGAGCCACAACAGACCCCAGGAACTATCGCCCTATAAGCCTGACTATCTTGGTCTGCAAGGCTATGGGGCGCATCATCATGGAACTCATTAACAGAGACATTGGGAACCTCCAAACACTGGACCCTACCCAATTCGGCTTTGTTAAGGGCAGATCATGCCTCCTGAACCTGGTGGACTTCTTTGAGACAGTTACCAAGGCTATAGATGAGGGAAAGGTGGTACACATAGCCTACCTAGACCTCACAAAGGCCTACATCACCCATTCCCCATTCTGGTATTATAGACAAGCTCACCAGCCTGAACATAAACCCCTACTTCACAAGATGGGTTGCCAACTGGCTCATGGACAGAGCCCACATGGTGAGTGTTGCAGGAGCTAGGTCCGACTCTAAATCAGTTAGAAGTGGAGTCCCCCAGGGCTCAGTCCTAGGACCCCTCCTGTTCGGCATATACTTCTCAGAGGTACAGGCAAGCACAGGAGGACTATGGCTGACCAAGTTCGCAGACAACTGCAAACTAGGGGCTATAATTGACTCTCCAGCTGACACAGACATCCTCCAAAAGGGTCTCACCGAGACGAATACCTGGTGTCAAAATCATGGCCTCAAGCTAAATGCCAAAAAGTGCATAGTCATCCTCTTTGGAAAAAACAAAGTACCTACAAACTGCCACATAGGTGGTAGTCCCCTAAATATGGAAGAATAATAAGGTATCTGGGGACCCAGGTAGATAGTAATCTCAACTTTGATAATCACATTGCCAAAGTGGTTAGAAAATCCTTCTATGTGGCCCACCTAATCACAAAAGGGTTCGCATCCAGATCAAAAGAGGTTATTGTACCCCTCTACTCATCACTCATCAGACCCATCATAGAATACAATGCCCCATTTGGGATGTACCTTACATGACACCTGCAACAGCTGGAAAGACCACAGAAGGACCTCACCAAAGGATCACTGGCCTCAAACAAATGCCCTATGTAGCTCGACTGAAGAAATTACAGCTGTACTCGGTTGCAAACCGCCTACTCAGAGGTGATCTTTGCCTGACATACAAGGCCATGTCCAACCCAGAATAGATGGACATGCTCCACCTAAAGAAAACCTTATCCCCGCAAGCCACACGCTCTAGGGAACTAAACCTCACCACAACATAAATGGGATGTGGTGGAGGGATAGATTCCTGTCCCAGAGACTTCCCATGCTTTGGAACAAGATCCCAATCTACATCAGGCAGAGCTTCTCACTAAGACTCATCAAAATAAATCTTGACGAGTGGATGGGAAACAGAAAGTTTACCTCTGGGATCACTTCAGTGACTCTGCTGGACAGAGGCACAGGGAACTAATCTAAGGGGGCGGCGAAAGCCAACACATTCTGGCTAGGCTTATAAATGCCTTCAGGCAGATAGCCTAGTACCTACCTATGAACCTATGATATATTTTTGAGATTAAATTACTAAATTCATGATGTTATTAAGTAATTGCAAATAGAGTTAGTTTTTGTTCAGGAAATTCTATTAAAGTTAAGTTAGATAAAACAAGAAACCTTAGTTTGAAATTATGTTAACATTAGTTGTAATTTAATTAATTAGTATTTATATTAAATTCTAAACAAATAGATTCAGTTTATTTACATGTAATCCCTTCCAAACAATGGTAACCATAATTAACATTTTTATTATTCCAAGAGTTAAAAATGTGAAAAGGCAATTTATCCATAAGAGTTTTTGTTAATGAAAACAGAATTAGAGATTCAAACTAGCATTTATCATTTGAATTATTCAGTATTATTCTTTTAAAAAAAAAAATAATATTGAATTTAAATAAGTAGAATTAGGTGGGGAATTTGTAGAAACTTGAAAATATTTAGAGATAAAAAGCCAGAAAAGATTGTATAATTTAGAATTTATTGAGGCTAAATAGTTTAGTTTATTAACATTCAATAATTGCAAATGTAAGATTTTCCAATTACATACATAATTTATATCCAACCAATTAAACTCATTTTAATAATTGACACTTTTGCATATGTTTCTATATTAGGACAGTTTACACCTCCATTTTACCAAAGTCTGAAATAATGATTTATATTCAATCCAGATTTATTTGTATGCAATAAAATGTTTGTAAGTAATGTAGTTATTGTTTTTATTAACTTCTTCTTTGGTGGTAATATAAGAAATTGTGTTATGTATAAATTCTTTGGAAATAAAGACATTTTTAAAATGTGTAATCTATCCTCGAATGAAATGTATTGCTTGTTCCAAGAATTAAAAAGATTAGTTAAAGAAATTATTACTTTTTCATAGTTATAATTTATGATTTATTTTGTAGTATTCAAATTTGAATACCTACATATAATAAAGTATTAGTTTTGTTACCCAAGAATGAAATATTTGCATTTACTGATTTTTTATTATTAATAAAGATATGATTCAATTTGGAATTATTAAATTATAAATTAGACATTTTTTGAAAATTATCATTTATTTTCTTAAGTTTTTCTAGTGTTTCTTGAGTATTTTTAATTGTTAAAAGAATATTGTCAGTGAACAACAATATTTTGGAGTTATATTCATTATTGAATTCTAAGCCTAGAATTTTGGTATTTGAATTAATAAGGATTGGAAATATTTCAATAACTAAATCAAATAATACGGTGAGAGGAGACAACCTTGTTTAGTTCCTTTGGTTAAATGTATGGAATCTAAAGTATATGAACCTAATTTCACATATGGTTTATTATTAATGTTTTGTTGTGAAAACAAAACACTATAAAAAGTTTTCTATGAAATCTGGCAGTGTCTGTTTTATATTAGTACATCATTTTGTGGATTTTGTTGTTTATATGATTTATTATTATTATTATTATTATTAGTAGTAGTAGTAGTATTAATAACCATTAGCAACTTAATACAATTAGAAGGGAAATTAAACAATTGCACTACTTGAAATAAATAGTCTTGATGCAGAGAATCAAATGTTTTTTCAGTATCTAAACTAGTAAATAAATATTTAATTTTCCTATTATTCATCACATCTATCAGAGTAATTAATCTGATATTATGAGACATTTGGCTTTTGTGAACAAATTCCGATTATCGATGATAAAAGTGTTTCATTCTATCAGCTAAAATTGACATGAATAATTTATAATCTAGATTAAGTAAAGAGATAGAACTATAATAAGAACATTCTTGAGGGTATTTACCTTCTTTTAAAATTGAAGTGATTAGTGAGTGTTTCCATGTAGGAAGTATTTGATCTATATATTGTACTTTTCAAAACAAAATTTTTGTAAAATACTTATAAACTTTTGGGAAATAATTTATATAATTTGGGTATAATTCCATTATTTTGATTTAATAAATTTTATTTTTTGATTAATTTCTTGTAAAGAAATAGGTTTGACTATTTTTTGTGAAAGAGAGCTCTTTCTAACTAAAGTGGAATCAATATTAGCTAATAATTTTTCTCCTCTATTTATTTCTTGTTTGTTTAAAAGTGAATAGTGATTTTTAAAATGTTCTAAAATATCACCAATATCTGAGTTTAATTCATTTGTAAAGGGATTTTTTTACTTCTTTAATATTTTTATTACTTGTTTGAAATTAAATTTTTTTGGTTATGCTTCTTCTGTGTCTAGGAGACCTTGAATAAGATAAGATGATATATTTAGCTTTTCTGAAGCTAACACGGTTTTATGAGATAATATTCCATTACAATTATTATTTAACGTCTTATCTCATCTTTGTTCTGTCCAGAGTTGTCTTCATATTTTTTTATATTTTCTTTTAATTTTAATTGTATAGCAATTCTTTTTTCCATTCTTGTAATTTATATTTGTACCAGGAAATTGTTTTACCTTAAATATGCACTTTGAATGCATCCTAAATCATTGTTGAATTTGATTCAGGAGTTTCATTAAATAACAAAATGTTGTCTATCTCTTCTAATAACAATGTCTTATATTTTTCATTTCAGTGATATATGAAGGAATTCTATTAATAAAAGTTAGATGTTTAAAATGTATTTCTATATTTAAAATTGAGAAAGGACAAGGTATTATATTGAAGATAATTATTTTAGCCGTAATATTCTGAGAAATCAATAACTTGTTGATTCTCATTTGAGTACCATAATTAAAAGACTAATGGGTGAAATTTGAAGAACTTTGAAATTGAATGCATCTTTAATATTGAAATAATATTTCCATTCTTTGAGAGATGTCGCTACAAGAAGTAGTTTACATTTTGTACCTGATATGGATTCAGTATAATCTAATATACAATTAAAGTTGCCACCTAATATTAAATTATTCTTATAATTATTTTTTATAAAATCAAGATTTTTTTAGCTATTTTAATTCCCATTCCTAGAAACCAATATAAATTTACTAAAATCCAAATCCTATCACAGTATTTTAAAATAATCATCATAAATAAACACTGTTTATCTACATGTTTAAATACAATTTGAGGTGTTTGAATCTCTTTTTCCACAATATTGCCACTCCTTTTTTGGCATTAAAGGAAGAATGAGTTAAGGTTATATGTTTATGAAAGTTCCAAAAACTGAGTGTCTGTTTTCTGAGAAATAAGACATGTTCTTTATTAAGTTTTAAATATTTTTGTAAATTTGCTTCCTTTTTAGGATTATTTAGAACATGAACATTTAATGATAATAAATGTATTTCCATATTCTAAAGAGAAGAAAATGTGATTTATTAGAATTAAATTAAATCTTTTATTTAACATACTTAAATACATGAAGGTCTCAGTAAAAAAGAAAGAAAGAAAGAAAGAAAGAAAGAAAGAAAGAAAGAAAGAAAGAAAGAAAGAAAGCAATAACCTTAATAAAATAGCATATTCTTTTCCATAAAATCTTACCCATGAATAACTATTATTCCTAGCCCTCCTCTGAGAAAATCATATCTCAAGACTAACTTTCTCCCAGCACATAAATGAGAAAAAAGAGCACTGAAATAATTTATAATTTTTATGGGAATTTGAATATAAATGTAATTTTCATGTAAGACAAACCTGAAAGAAAAAAGCAAGAAAACAATGATAATAAAAAGTACACTTTCTGAATTAATAATACTCCTATTTCCTCCATCTACAAAGTTAAAGTCCATCTCAAATCCCAGAAATATGATAACATTAATTCTATATCATGTAAACCACTTGAACAACAGTCAAAATGAACCACGTAGACCAAAGACTATTACCTCCTTGGACTGGAGCCCATTTATTTAGCAGCAGATATTCTATGAACAAACAGGACCAAAAATGGGACCAATAAATTCTCCTGGTATGGACATGGTGCAACTAAGCAGCAAACCTATGGTACGTACAATAAAAGAAACAAATGGACAAATTGATAAGGTACAAACAAGTAACTTAGATTCATAGGTAGTCAACTTGTCAGGTTATAATTTTGATGATGTTGAGATTTCTGTATTACAAATGGGTTTAAAAATTATGCCGTCAGCCTTACCTAGACTATATGAATTAAAATGTGATGTATTTAAATTAGTATGCAAAATGTACATAAAAGAATATTTTTTTCATTTTGAATAAAATGGAAAGTAATGTGCTAGATGATGTTATGGACTCTTCCACTTATTATAGTTTCTATTCATGTGAGTCAGACATGGACAGTAATGCATATAGTAAACTAGATACGAGTAAAATAAAGATTAAAAGTACTTTTATGCCTCCATTTAGAAATGAATGCTTTCAGCAGTTACATACCGCATGTAATTTAATACTTGAGAAGGAATTGTATGATTTCAACAAACAAGTAAAAACATATAATTTATCTAAACAAGAATGGTTAGCTTTAAAGCATCTTAGTGACAATAGCCAATTAGTTTTTAAACCATCAGACAAGGGAGAAAAACTGGTTGTTATGAAAAATTCCAATTAGCTTAGTATATGTATGGAACATTTAGCAAATAAAGATGTTAATAGTAAAGTGAATGAAGAGATTTATTTGCAAGCACTGGAGAATATGGACAATTACTGAATAAAGGGGTCTGTTTAAATTATTTTTCTAAATCGGATATAGCGGATAAATTCTCTAGTAAAGACAGTACTATGGCTAGATTTTATTGTGTTCCAAAAATACACAAAAATATGTCACACCCACCAGGTTGACCTATACTTTCACCTAGTGGCTATTTTACATATACTTTAGGGTGTTTTTTACATTAAAGTTTATTAAAAGAAGTGCTTAAATTACTCTCATATATTATGGATTCATTTGATTTGTTAAAAAAGCTGGAAGTCATACACTGGGAATCAGAAATGTATTTCTTAGTATTGGTTCATAGGTTCATAAGTTCATAGGTTGGTACTAGGCTATCAGCCCTAGGGCCTATACAAGCCTAGCCATAACAATTCCCTGGCTATTTCTTCCCACATTATTTACTTTCCTGGACCCCTGTCTAGCAGGGTGACTGACGTGATTCCTGGGGTGAATTGGATGTAGCTAGTTTGTATACTGGCATACAGCATACATTTGGTATGGAGGCTTTGAATTATTTCCTGTGAGATAGCCCTAAAGCACACTATATAAAAGAGTTAGTATATTTTTGCTTAACAAAATATTTGAATTTTATGGCACTTTATATAAACAGTTACAAGGAACAGCTATGGGGGCTTCTTTTGCCCCCATGTATGCAAATATGTCCATGGGTTTAGTGGAATATAATCATATATATCAGAGTAAATTCTATAGAAGCTTTGTAAAGGGTTACTTTAGATTTATAGATGACCTGATATTTATTTGTAAAAGGGGCAGAAATTAAGTAGATTAATTTATTGCTTATTTAAATGGCAACAGGTCCCATATTAAATATGATGAATTACAAGAAGGCACAAAGGTGAATTATTTAGATTTCACTTTGGAAGGTTTATCAAATGGTAAAATAAACACACAGATTTATAGAAAATTTGAACAGCCCAGTTACATGTTACACACTTCAAGTTGTCATCCCTTATATACTTTCAGAGCTATTCCATATGGAGAAATTCTAAGGATTAAGATATTATACAGTAATATGCATTTTGCAAAAATAGAAGCTGAAAAAGTAATAGATATGTTTATATTTAGAGGATATGAAGAAAAAGTTGTTATGGACAGTTATATGAAACTATTTGAACATAATAATAGGAGCTTTAAAAATAATAGTCAAAGTAATTATTTTACAGCTAAGGAAAATGAATGGGATTTGAAACTAAATATTATTTATGTTTCTAAATATACATTATTTTCAAAAAAGCTGCAAGGATTGTTAGAGGATATGGGAAATATCATTAAAAGAGAAGTTCTTTCACTTGCATAAATGAAGCTTAAGTTTTCTTACCAAAGGGGGAAAAGTTTAAATGACTTCTTGGTACATAATATTTATAAAAGACCTTTAGAAATAGCAACATGCATAACATCAGAGATTGGCACTGTACCCTGTGGTAAGAGTACAATATGTCAGCATATAGTATGTACTTTTGATAAGATCAATGGAAAATTATTTCAAATAAAAGGGAATTATGCTTCCAAAAGTGCAAGTGTAGTGCATTCTATTAAATGTTCTTGCAATGGCTTCTGTATTGGAGAAACTAAGAGAAGTTTGGGCGAAAGAGTTAAAGAGCATGTTAGAAATGTTAAAAATAATAAAATAATAATCCCTGTAGTGGAGCATTTTAATAAGAAACATGGTGGAGATGCTATTAATTTGCAGGTTTGTATCCTGGAACAAATACATTTTAATTTTCTGACTGAAAAAAAAAAAATATTTACTTTGAAAAAAGAATACATTTTTATATTAAAATATAACACATTACAACCAGTAGGATTAAACAAAGAGTGTCACTGGAGAAGTTTTATATGAAATTGTATAGTTGAACCATAATGTTTTTACTTAATTGATTATTTTTTTAATATGGGTGTAATTAATTGATTAATTGATGTTAGTGTTTTTGTGTATAAGATGAGTTTTTTCATACATTCATTACTCTGTAAAGGCTGTTGAAGCCAAGGCACTAAGAGGATATTTTGCTGCTGTGTGTTGTTTTTACAAGAAAGAATATTTTGCTTTTTCACACTTTCCACTGTTCTAATACTTATTGAGAATTAATGCTGCTATCCAATGTGTTTTATTGATGAAATGTGCCTGCTACTCTCTGCTTTTGAGAATGTCTGCTGCTAAATAAACTGACTTGGGCTCCAGTCCAAGGAGGTGATAGTCTTTGGTCTACATGGTTCATTTTGACTGTTGTTCAAGTGGTTTACATATTAATTCTATATCAGTTTGTTCTGATAGTTTATTAATTAAACACATTAGCATTATAACACTTCATAAAATGTAGTGAAAAAACAAGACATCAGTGAAACCATTCAGTTCAGAATATTATCACTGGATTTTCTCTCTGCAGGCAGATGACTTATACAATTATCAAACCCCTTGCATTTGAAAGTGATTATAACTTTTATCCTGAAGTTACTATTTAAAATATAAGCTAGTTAACAGAACTGATATCTAATAAAGTAAGTCAAATGTTTGTATCTATCATGACTAGGAAAAGAAAGAATGTGATTAAAATTCAATTCTAAGGGGAATTGAACATTGATGAGGATGACAATACAATGAAGTTTTAATACCTTACTACAACATGTCTATGTTCATGTATAATTATCTTGCTAAATTTTTTCAATTAATATAATTATGGGATAATTGTATTGATTCCAAGCATGGGATGAACTAATTATGCCCATGTATGTTCAATATGGCTTTAAATTAAACGCATTGACCTTTGCATAGTATAAGAATAACTTCTGACACTTACTCATCTTTCTGTTGCTGTAAATTTCCCATGAGCCAAAAAAATCTTGTTGTAGTTTTATAACATAGAAAATAATTCATGAATTGTAAATGCAGAATAAATATAGTCAAATGCCCTAGTAAAGTTTGCATCAAATGTATGATCATGAATTAAGCATGCAGCAAATGAGTAAACCTTTATATTGCATTAACAAGGCCACAAGATGGGGGACTTAGTTACCATTAACTATAACACTAACATTCTGCTTGTATAACAAAGATTCTCCTATCTTCCAGAATTAGAATTCATAATCATCAT
>NC_056739.1:941375294-941482794 GCF_019279795.1 Protopterus annectens | reverse complement strand
GCATACCCACAACCAATTCCACCATAGTCACAGTCACAGACCGGCAGGTTAAGTGAATCATAGAGTATACAGACTGTGTGAAGAAATATATAATAGTTTTCTAGTCACACCCCCCCTACATATAGTGGTCCAATTCTCAGTGTATTCTGAATCATGACCGTGGTACAGGACATGTCTCAGTATGCTGCTACAAAGGCATGTAGCCAAGAGACCAGCAGACACTGGAACAGCATGCACAGCCAAATAAAAAAGGAGCCATAACACTTACATCTACCCCTCTCCATACACAGCCGAAATAACATGTACACATGACATGTACACAATCCCGACAGTCTGTCAACAATGGCCAGACATGCACAGATCTCTCAAATGTACAGTTCACCTCAGAATGTACAGGCTCAGGACTGATATCTATGGCCTCTTCCCTGTAACATGTCTGTGGGTCTTCTACATCACTGGGATGGTAGGAGGGATGAAGGCAAGAAATAATGCTACTAAATTCATCTCATAGTGCATGACATCTGGACAAAACCTGACATCATTTGGGGAAAGAGGCACAAACACAGGCATAGACTGGACATATTGGTGTCAGAAATTTAGACAGTTGCTGATGTTACTGGATTTATTGTAACATATCCTTTCTGAGGAATATGAAGGCAGTAATACCAATAGAGTTTAGTATTTACTAACTGCAGTCCCCAGAATCCCTGACTGATTTTCCAAGGACAACTGTCTGGGGAACAGATAAAACATAACAGACAAACATGTGGCCAGTCTGTGGACAGCATGCCAGTGGAGAGGTATGCCAGAGACATATCACTGTCAGACGTGAAGTCACTCACTAAATGTATGTCCACACAAGCCCTGTCAACCTATCAACCAACTATGTATTTAACAGCACTGATGATGACATAGAATCTATTCACAATTCTGGAGATATGTTCACCGTGTTGTTGTGCTGTCTCCAGATGTCCTGTCCTGTGAATTATTCCCATCTACTGTCTGTGAATCTGTAGCCCACCACCTCTGCAATGTCCCTCACACAGGCAAGTAATAAGGCCAAGGCCCATGACGGACGTCCCATTTGTTGGAGCTAGCAGCAGTGCCCAGGCCCACAGCACAAAACTATGTGAGAACCTACATAGGTTTATGGTCTTAGCAATACCTGACATTTGCACATCTGCACAGAGGACAGACAGGAAGTGGACAGCAAACATGTTATGCGATAGGATGAATGTCCTGAAGGATAGAAGTCAGAAACCGAAATGTATGCCATTACTACATCACAGCAGTCCTCAATGACATAGGCAAAAACATAGTACTCTATAGTTTATATAATAATATCATATAAATATCCAATAGGAGATACATAAAAACATACAGCTGAAACACCAAGAACAAGATACTATAGTACTCAGAGTCCCAGCTCTGCATGCAGAGGTGCATGGTTGGAGTTCTACAATAAGCAATCTCATTTTATATGGAGAAGCAGTGTCAACAGTACTAATTTCATAATACAATTTGTGTAGAATTATATTCATCAACCAGTGTACAATAGGTGGTGTAACATGCAAGTGTTAGTGCATATAACATGTGTTACTACCCATGTATAAAACATAAATAAATAAAAATCTGATACTACCCATGTATACCCACGTGTCCCGTACAGTATTGTCACACCGCTTGCTACTGTAATGAGAGCACAAAAAAAACATTTTATGTACAGGACATTAAATAAACTTATTACATGATGTCATTACTCTGCTAGGTTATGAGACTGTTACGCAACAGTAAGCGAAGCCTACACAGTTTAAGCACCTATCAGTTTAACCGTGTTTTAGCACCGCTTAGCGCCGTGCAAACCCATGCAAACCTGCTTACAACTGCTTATAAGTGCCTTAATCACACTGTATCCAGCAGACCTTCTTCTACCCAGCAACTAAATAATCAGCCGTACTCAGTCTTGAGCCCAGTATGCTATTCACCATAGTTACAGCAATTTACCACTAGGCCATCTTAGCTGTGAGTTGTTTTTTACAAGATATCATGCAGTACAATCAGTTTACAATAGGAAAGACAAACTGTGCAATGAGGAATGATTGTTATCTATAAATATATACATGAAAAAAAAAAGACATATATAGTGGGATAGATAGATATATGTAGAGATACACACATATATATATATATATATATATATATATATATATATACATATATATATGTATATATATATATATATATATATATATATATATATATATATATATATATATATATATTACATTATATATATATATATATATATATATATATATATGTGTATATATATATATAGATATATACATACATGTCTCTAAATGCCCATACAAACATATGCTTCTGATAGACCACCCATAACTGGGGCAGCATGCACAGTTGGATACCAAAGGATCCATGACACTCACATCTGCCCCCCAATCCAAATAATACGTGAACAGTACGCTGCTACAAAATCATGATAGGCCATACACAATGGTCAGACATATACCGTGACCTCTTAGCAAAACAACTACAATGTGTGAAGATAGTAAACAAAAATACAAACAGCCAGTAATTCACACACGTTCATTTTACTATGATGTCTTTGCCAAAGCCTTCAAGGAGTAACACATTACAAGAATCACTTGCCTTAATTAGAAGATGCAATTAACGCTTAAGTACATTTAAATACACGGCCTGAAATTACACTCCTCATTCAACCCCCTAGGGAATAAAGTATCACGTTTAAAAGCATACCTTGATTCTGTACATAACAATTGTTCTTTGATGACTGATCAAACAGAGAAGCATACTTTTTCCAAAGCAGTACCTTGTAACCCACTACACTTAATTACATATATATATATATGTATATATACACAGCTTCCAGTTACACTACTCATTTAACCTCCTAGGGGATAATGAATCACATTTAAGAATTTAAACTGATTCTGTACATAACAAATGTTCTTTCATGACTACTACCCCCATGATGAGAATTATTAAAATGTACAGCTATAGAACTGTCTTCTTTCTCATCAGTAATATGTCTCATATGTTCTAACAGCCTAATTTTAAAACACTTGTTACTCTCCCCCACATAAAATATGTTACACGGGCATCTAAGAGCATTGTCCATACACCAACCTCTTGAATGTACAGAGTCTCAAATGTTGTCTACCCTTTCCCCTCAGCAGAAATGACAGAACAAAATAATGGTAGACCCTAACTATCAACCTCCTACTGTATGGCATCTGTACAAAGCCTGACATAATTTGGGACAGAACCTGAAAAACATAGCCATACTTGAAATATTGTTGTTATACACTGAGATAATTGATGGCATTACATGGTTTGTTGTAACATATATTTTCTGAGGGATATAAAGTCTGAAAAACAAATGGATGTTAGCATTTACTGATTGCAATCACCAGAGTATGCCACTGATTTGCCAAGGACAACACCTTTCTGGGGAACAGACCAAACATAACAGGCAAACCTCTGGCCATTATGTGGATAGCCCTACAGTTGAGAGCTATGCAGACACAGAACTTTATCAGACTGAAACCTATGCAGAAGTAGCATGTTCAGGCAAACCCTGTTAAGCAGTATTAAAAATATATAACAGCAATACTTACATTCTGCCCTAAGTCTTGAATCTTCACCATTTATGTGGCTTGTCTCCATAGGTCTTGTTCTAAGAGGTATTAGCTCATACATCTCCAGGATATCTTCCTCACAGGTAATGGAAAGGGCCAACATGCATATGGAGATTATAATTCTACACAAATTGTATTATTCAGTTATAGGAGTGTGTTGCCATAACATTGGCTATTGGAATAACTACACATCTGCTCTGTATGCAATCAGCAACTAGGGAACACCAAGTGGAGCTCAGGCCATCACATGGTCATGAGCATTACCTACAAACGACAAGCTGCCATCTTTTCAAACCAACTCTGTCATAGACAGTCCATCAGTGCAAACTGAAGTAGTGTGATAAAAAATATATATATCTGTGAAAACTCCAGAAAAAAGAAAAAAGGTGTGTGAAACAAATAAGCATGCAATTGAATGCAGTAGGTGGTCTGTAATAATGGAAAATAGGGGATTGAAAGCATATGCATCAACAAGACTTGCTGTACTGATGTACTGCTGAACACACTGATGGCCAGAGTATGTGGCTCTGTCTGTAGTGACTAGGCCAGCTACTGGGATGTTGTACATATTCATATGTTACCTGTGCATATAACTATGATACACATGTTGTCTTGTACATATAAGACAACTGTACAGGGCATGTGCAGAGTAAAGTAATGCTGCAAATGTGTGTGTTGAACTGCATGTTATACACTGAACTCACGGCATTCAACTGTCCAGTGTTCTGCATAATGACCATATGTGTATGTCTAGCAAATCCTTGCCAAATCTGTGAAGACTGACATTACAACATCCCCCTTCATTGTCCTCTGGCTTTTCCCATTTGGGATTGCCACAGTGGATCATCCGTTGCCATTTCTCCCTGTCCTCTGAATCTTGCTCTCTCACACCAAACACCTGCATGTCCTCTCTCACTACATCCAGAAACCTTATCTGAGGCCTTCCTCTCTTCCTCTTACCTGGAAGCTACATCCTTACCATCCTTTTCACAATATACTCAGCACCCCTCCTCAGCACATTTCCAAACTGATGTAATTCTGCCTCTCCAACTTTGTCTCATATCCGTCCAACATGACCTGAGCCTGTCATATACACATTGCTAAACCTGTGCACCCATGTTACACCCAGTGCAAATCATAACATCTGTAACTCTGCCATGTGCAGCTCTGACTCCTGCCTTTTTGTCAATGCCACTGCCTCCAACACATATAGGTGGTCTCACTATCCTCTTGTAGACCTTACATAGCACATTTACTGGTACTTGTCTGTCACATATCACTCCTGACACTCTTCTTCATCCTCTCCATCCTGCCTGTACTCTCTTCTTCACTGGTCCTCCATAGTCCTCATTTCCCTGAAATGTTGATCCCAAACATTTGAACACATCCACCTTTGCCAACTGTACCCCATGCATCCTCAATATTCAGCTATCCTCCCTCTCAGTCAAACACAGATATTCTGTCCTAGTGCTGCTGACCTTCATTCCTCTCTTCTCTAGAACATACGTCCAGTTCTCCAGGGTTTCCAAAAGCTGTTCCCTACTCTCAATACAGATCACAATGTCATCTGCAAATAACATAGTCAACGGGGACTCCTGTATGATCTTGTCTGTCAACCTGTCCATCACCATTGCAGATCAGAAAGGGCTGGCAGCTGATCCCTGATGTCATCCCACCTCCACCTTAAACACATCCATCAATCCCAATGCAGACCTCAATGCTGTCACACCATTCTTGTACATATCCTGTACCACTCTTACATATATCTCTTCCACTCATTACTTCATCATACAATACCACAACTCCTGTCTAGGCACCCTGTCACATGCTTTCTGTAAGCCCAGAGAGACACAGAGCAACTCCTGATCTTCCCTGTATTCCAATAACAGTCTCAGAGCAAACATCACATAAGTAGTGCCCTTTCCACACATGAAACCATACTGCTGACCAGTACTCCTCACCACCCTGCATAACCTAGCTTCCAATACTCTTACCCATAACTTCATGCTGTAACTGGTCAATGTTATCCCTCTGTAGTTTTCACAGCTCTGCACATCAACCTAATTCTTAACACAGTACCCAAGCACTTTCTCTCCACTCCTCATGCAACCTCACACTTCCCAAGATATCAGTAAACAGTCTGGCTAACACACCACTACCATTTCCGCTAAACAACCCCATGCTTCCACAGGTGTGTAATGTGGGACAACAGGCTTGCCAGTATTCATCCTTTCTATAACTATCCTTACATCCTCTTTGTTAAGCCATTGCACTTCTTGATTCACCATACCCACATCATCAAACCTTCTCTGTCTCATACTCTTCATTCATCAGCCTCTCAAAGTACACTGTCCATATCCTCAGTACCCTCTCCTCACTTGTGAGTACATATACCTCATTATCCTTTATCACCCTTATCTACTGCACATCTTTCCTAGTTCAGTGCACCTGTCCAGCCAGTCAGTACAATTCCTGTCATCCCTCCTTAGTGTCCAACCTGTCATAGACTTCTTCATATGCCCACCCTCAGCCTTTGCCACCTATTTGCCATGCACATCATCTCCTCATACTCCTGCCTACTTTCCTCATCTCTTTGACAATCCCATTCCTTCTTCCCCAACCTCTGTCTCTGTATACTGTCTGGTACTTCCTCAGTCCACCAACAGGTGTCCTTGTACTGCTTCTTCCACCCACATCATCCCAAGCACCCTTCTAGCTGTCTCCCTTACCACCTCTGCTGTACCTAACCAGATATTTGTTAGATTGTCACTGCAACCCAGTGCTTGTCTCAACTCTTCCCTGAACTCCACCTCACAAGCACACTTTTCCAATTCACATCATTTGATCCTTGGTGCTTCACCCACACTCCTCCTCTTCTCGATCACCAACATCATCTCATATACCAACATTCTCTGCTGCCTAAATACACTTTCCCCTGTCACCAATTTACAGTCTCCAATCTCCTTCAAACTGGCCCTCCTACATTGGATATATTCCACCTGTGTGCTTCTTACTCCACTCTTGTATATCACCCTATGCTCCTCCTTCATGTTATAGTGCATATTCACCACAGCCATGTCCATCCTTTTTGAAAAATCCACTACCATCTCACCATCTCCAGTCCTTTTAACACCATACATACCCATCAGTTCCTCATCCCCTCTGTGCCCTTCATCAACATATCCATTGACATCTGCTGCAATGACCAGTCTGTCACCCTTGGGTACAGTCATCACCACATCATCCAACTGATGTCACATTTCTCTTTCTCATCTATCGCACAATCAACTTGCAAAGCATATGCACTAACAGCAGTAATTATTGCACCATCAGCTTACAGCTTCAGATACATCACTCTATCAGACACGTATGTCATCCTGTGAAAACACTCTTGGCATAATGTTCCTTCAGCAGAAGTCCTACCCCCTTCCACCTCCAGTCCACACCTTGATAGCACAACTGTGACCTGCCTACCATTCACCCAGCCATGATCCCTCTCCATGTGGTCTCTTGCACACACACAATATATCAACCATCCCCTGGCCATCATATCAGCTAGCCTGGTCCCTATACCACTCATACTGCCAACATTAACAATTTGTACCCTCAATACCACCCTTCTTGCCTTTCCCCTCTCTTCCTGCCATATGCCTGCTGGACATATTCCAGGGGATGCCTGTCAGTGCAAAGGCTACTATGCTATTGAATGACTCAAGTATGTTACAGCAATATTGAGACATGTTCACTGATTTTGTCCCATTTCACCCATGTATGCATGGCATCCTATGTCCTGCTGTAGCAGGTTGAGAGGGATGACTGCTCAGCAAAAGTATGAATTTAGTGAGCCATACTTACATAGAACAGACATGTATGTGAGGTATTAGCTATGCACATATCAGTATGAGTAGGTGTATGTGTCCATCTCATGAAAATAGACAAGGGATGCAAAATGTCAGTTGAAACAGCTGTACATGTTGTACATGTGTGCAATCTTAGTTACTGTGCACCCAAAAGAGTAACATTTCTACAGCTACTGGTTATTGCATTGCCCTGACATAGCCATGGTTAGTACAGTACGCATGATTATCGTGACTAAACTGGATAGATGCCCAACAGTGTTATGCTTTGTGGCCATGCCCGCTACAAACCACTGATTGAACACATACATGGCTGTATGGACTCAGCAATACCTTACTTGTCATACCTGCCTCCACCAACATAGAGTAATCTCCTTTGCTGGACAGTAGAATTACGCAAACCACAGACTTGGTCCATATAGTGGCCGTACAGGGCAAAGTAGGGGCAGGGACTGACTTGGCATCAAGCCAGCCATTGACTGAACAGGCATATATGGTCACAGGTGGATTACTGCAAGGCCATCTATGAGTACAAATTGAAGACATCCACCAGGGACATTCACAAGGCTATCATCCCATATGTCTCCAATCTCGGAGGCAACATAACAACATAACCTGCAATGGCCACCAATCAGATCACATACACACACAACACAGCTACAGGCAACCTGATGCAGATAGGGTTAGGGAAACCCCCACCCCCCAGCTCAGCATCACTATAGGAGGATATGTACTGCACCCACAACCCTCCCCTCATCACTAGTGAGCAGGTACATATTGCCTACTGAGAGGCAACAAATGTAAGTATCCATGGGACATCATTTCATCCATGTCTGTATCCTACATGAACTCAGGCATGTGCTCCCAGCTGCATTACACACTGTAGTCACATCAAGCTGCAGCACCATCCAGACACCATCCGCATGGAAGATGGCTAATGTCATCCACTTACACAGACCTGAATGAGGAATGACAGAGTATGCAAATGACTTGCCCTCACTGCAGGCAATATGACTCATCAGGACCAGGAGTGCA
This sequence comes from Protopterus annectens, assembly GCF_019279795.1. NCBI lineage: Eukaryota > Metazoa > Chordata > Ceratodontiformes > Protopteridae > Protopterus > Protopterus annectens. Next base: position 941,474,222 of record NC_056739.1, on the reverse strand, counting down.
ATGCAAGCTGATACTGTGCTGATAGATTACAGGGGTATACTGTAGTTGTAAGTGGTAGCTACTGGTATAGTTGTGAGTGTTGGCTACTGGTATTCAAGGTACATGTGCAGGTACTGGAGATACTGTTGCCAAATGTATGAGGTCCTGTGATGTGTTTCCCTGTTAGTGTCTACCAGGTGCAATATCACATCACCGTTGGGAGACCTTTTCACCAGTGGAATGCAACCTGATAATGGAAGCCATAATACAGAACTACATAGTACTGTTGGGCCGAAGCCAGCAACATCTGCAGGAGAGGAACATCCCGTGGGATTACCCTGTCCACAGGGTAAATTAGGTGGGCCTGCACACATGTACATATGAGTAGGTGCAGCATCATGCCACCAACCTCATACGCCATGCCTGGCAAAGGGCTGTTGCCATGGCTAGGGACCCCACAACCACAGGTGGGAGCCCAGCCATGCAGCCCCCACTGACACCAAATGAGGAGCTCCTTACCAAGCTTGGGCCACCCATCACAGTACAACACCAGATTACAAAGCCCCACTTGCTATAGGTGGGTGGCACATACACAATGGGCAAAGAGAGTGCAGGTAAGGTCCCAGTGGGGATTAGTAGACTACTGTATGAGACATACTTGTATCTGTACAGTATCTACATGCATGTGCAAGGTCTGATTGCAATTATTTATTGGGATTTGTAATGCACAGAAGTACAAATCTATGGTGAAGGACAGCAAATTGTGTAGTATTGGGTGTTGTACTGTAAATGTGCAGACATGCTGCATCCATCCATTTCCAAGGGCACATGTGAGTCTGCTGACAATACCTCTCTCCCACAACTACATACGTCACTATGGTCTGCATATGGGACAGCAGCCTGAAGGTGGTGGGTATGGAATTGTTCAGTTGTGCTTTGGCAATACCCCAGGCATGTGGAGGGCATGCAAGTTACCATGCACACAATTATGACTAATAGCCACATTGCTTTATGTGCAAGTTAACTTGTGGTGGAGTTAATTGTATTGCACCACAGTGGTCACCACAAGGACCTATCTGAAGAGAATGTAACATTCCTGTAGCATACCTCACAACCTGTCAATGCAAGACATCTGAACAGACACCAGCAAAATGTGTTGGGCAAACAGAGTAAGGTAAGGACATGTGTGAAACATTACTGCTATACAGTGGATATAGCATGTATACATATACCTGTTAAGATGCCATTTGTTCCTGAAATATACTGACTGAGACCACAATATGTCTGCCCACACCTTTGCCAAGCTTTAATGTGACCTATGACATGAACAATTCACTTGTAAAACCAAGCATCTGGATGCATGTATTGTACCTACAAGCATGGACAAGTATGAGGGTAGCAGATGTTGTATCAGTATGCTATTGCAGTCAGGTATGATACCTGATGCTGCCATATGTGTCAGTACACTCACTGTGGCCTACTTGGCAAGTATATCACATACATGGGCAATGTTAAAGCAGACAGAGCACTAATAGGTTCCAAACTTTCCAAACACATCTCTACAGAGGACTGGTATGGCCTTTACACTGGTTTCATATGCTGCGTGTAAGGCAGATGCCATTGCCACACTATATAATGTAATGACATCAGGAGGTGGTCACCTGTCATATATGGTACACACATCAAATTGGTATCAGCCACACAAGATATGACCCACATACACACACACACACACACACACACACACACACACACACACACATACACACACACACACACACACACACACACACACCAATATTCAGATTAGAACTCCTACTTATCTATTTATGTCTACTATAGTGTGACATGCCCCAGAGCTTACATAATTCCACCTCCTCCAAAGCTACTTATAAGGTGAATGACATCAACAGGACTACTAAATTAGGATGAGTATGGTGTTATACAACTCAAAATGGTATAACCTTCACAGTACATGATTCTCACACAAGCAGCTGCCAGTATTGAGTTTAGAGCTCCTGCCTATCTAGTCATTTGCATTATAGTATTAAGCAGTTAGCAGACACACCACGCAGCTTACACAATCTCACCTTGTCCAAAGGTACTTCTAAGGTGAATGACAACAACAGCAGTAGTAAACTACAGTGGTGGAAGTGTAATGGGTGGAACACAAATCAAAATGATATAAGACACACACACACACACACACACACACACACACACACACACACACACACACACACACACACACACTAGTATTGGGACCAGAACTCCTGCCTAGCTAGTTGTTTTTACTATAGTGCTATGCAGTTATCAGATGTGCGACAGAGCTTATGCAATTTTGCCTAGTCCAAAGGTGCTTCTAAGGTGAATGACATCAACAGGACTTCTAAATTGGAGTGTGGGGAAGTGTAAAGGGTGGTACATAAGTCAAAAATGGTATAACCCACACAGTACATGATTCTCTTGCACACACACACACACACACACACACACACACACACACACACACACACACACACACACATACACACACACTTGCCAGTATTGGGATGAGAACTCTTGCCTATCTAGTTATGTCTACTATAGTGTTATGCAGTTTATCAGATGCACCACGGAGTTGATACAATTTCACCTACTCCAAAGGTACTTCTAAGATGAATGATATCAACAGGACTTCTAAATTGGAGTGAGAGGAAGTGTAAAGTATGATACACAAGTCAAAAATGGTATAACCCACACAATACATGATTCTTTCACACACAAACACACACACACACACCACACACACACACACACACACACACACACACACACAGTTGCCAGTATTGGGATGAGAACTCCTGCCTATCTAGTTATGTCTACTCTGATGTTACACAGTTACTGCACATGCTACAGAGCTTACTGGACTTACAACTGGCCAAAGGTGCTGATAACTGCACAGCTGAGGTAAAGTATTACAGGTGGCAGGAAGTCTGCCTTCAGTTTCTACCGTACATCCTGCTAGGTCTTTCTGTCTTGCACTTCAAATAGCATTATAGTTTTGCACTTCAACAGGTTATTGTATAAATAAGTGTATCACACCTGGGAGCCATCAGCAGTACTCATTCATCACGGAATTAGTCCCAGTACTTTCTACTTATGATCACCCCTCCTGGCATGACTGAAGTACGGTTTTCTGCACATTCACCCATTAACCTGATGCACTTGTCCATTTTGAGGCACTGTTGTAACTTCCTCATGTACACAGACAACCCTCTACTCTAAACTCCAAACACTCAGACCAGTGAGAGTTACCCCTATATCACCAAATGTGGAAATATGCACTCTCCAGCAAAGACTGGACTAGGTGGTCAAGAGGATGAGATCAACATCTGCACCACACCATGTGGACCACATAGCTCACCAAAACACACTATGACAGCCCTGACATACACTGAAAAGCCACACACAACTTCACAGAGGCACTCAATGGACATTTACACAAACAACACAGACCAGCAAGACAGACACACACACACTCAGACATCACAACATAGCACATGCCAAAGGACACATATGTCACCTACACAGTGTGCCCCTCAACCTAAGCTCCTAAGGCGGACCACCTTGTACAATATAGTGATCATGGGTGACTCAGTACTGCGGCACACAGATGTCCCACTCACTATGTTGATTATGGAGGTGGTAACAGCCAGCTGTCTATCACGTGCCAGCATCCAACATATGAAACACCCAGTCAGGCCATTCCACAATAGCTACAAATATCACTCTGTTGTCATCCATTTGGGGGTGAATGACCTGAGACACACCTCCCTGGGCTACATGACAAGAGACATGGTTGAACACTCAACATATGTGGTCCAGACAGGTGTGGCAGTATCCCAGGGCAGTATACTGCCATCACCCAGACTGATGCTGCAGTACTATCAACAGATAATTGACTGCAACATTGGCTTATGTGTTGTGTGTCATTCTCAGGGGATCCAGTATCTCTCTGCTTGGGATAACATGATTGACATAACTCAATGCCTTGCCAGAGATGTCCTAAATCTGTCAGCCCTGGGTTTCCATGTACAGGGTAAGTGTCTTGTCAGCCCTATGGTGCCTTATTAGGCAGTGTTCCAAATCAAATTACCACTGTAACTGCTAGACATGTATGCAATCTGAGGGTCATGCTGCTCAACAGTAGACATCTAACTGTCAAGATGCAGTCACTCAAAGCACTCCTCAGATTGGAGGGCATTGACAGTTGTGCTGTAACAGAGAGGTGGTTCACAGCAGCAGACAGCAGCCCTGCACTAACAGGCTATGATGCATTCCACAGCTGTCAGCATCAAAACATGGTCCACACCTCCACAGGTGGTGTTGTCTCCATATCCATTATGGATATGCACAGCTCCAGACTAGTATCCCAGCATAACACATCAGAGGTATTTCCTGTAAAACTGACTTTGGGGAATAGTGCAGTCCACACCATAGCCTGCTATCAGTCCCCAACTATGTCCCTAGACTGTCAATGCACATTCCTCCGCACCCTGGCATCTATGAAGGTCCAACCCAAGACTAACATAGTAGGAGACTTCAACTACCCCTCCTTCACCTGGGGAAAGTAGTCAAGCACCAGTACACTGGCTCAGTGCTCCATGGAATTCATCAGTTCCAATGGCCTGGACCGGCTCATACTGACCCCTAGTAGAGGAGGCAACAACCTTGACCTGTACTGGTTACTTACATATGGGACTTTTGCTAGACCACAGTTGTCAGTCCCTACCTGGTCAGATCCAAACATGATGTAATCAACATGGAGCCCAACCATTGTGATGGTCCCCTGGCATTACTAAAGTGTACAACAGAAGGAGGACACTGCTGCAGAAAATGGTGGTGTCTCAAGACTAGTGAACCCCCTTATTAGCCTCAGATACAACTTGGGATTCCTCATGGAATCACCTACAGGCAGCTATGAAGGCAGATTTGCAGTAGACACTGACAGCAATCACAAAAGCTTTTGATAGTTATATCAACAACCTCCACAGCAATAACCACAAGTGCTGTGAGTTACTGGACAATGCTGAGTCCTATCCTGACACAACATATATTGGCCACAGTCTTGCCAGCACAGTCATTGTCAGCTTTACCCCTCTCTCCCCCCAAGGGGACAAGCACAATGCCAGATGAATGCCAGGCACCCAGCGTTACTGCAGGCCAGGTTAGACCTGCATTGTCCACAGGCAAGTATACAGATTCTATGGCACCCCAACATATCCATGGCTGTGTTCTACATGACAAAAGGGAGACCTGGCACCACATCAGTGTGTTCTGGTCAGTCACAGCCTCACCTCAGGTTTTTTCCTTCAAAAATGACACACTGTTACAGTTATCCATCTTCATAAAAGGGTAGCAGCTACAGACCCTGGGGATTATTTGGCCCTTAGCCTGACAAGTCTACTATGTATAGGTTCATAGGTTGCTACTAGGCTATTGGCCCTAGGGCCTATACAAGCCTAACCATAACAATTCCCTGGCTATTTCTTACCACAGTATTTACTTCCCTTGAGCCCTGTCTAGCAGGGCAACTGACGTGATCCCCAAGGTGAATTTCCTATCTCCCATCCAATCATCAAGGTTCCTTTTGAAGAGGGCCAACAAGGCGCTCTGCTTGACATGTATGGACAGTCTATTCTAGAGTCTGGGGAGTCTCTGGGTCAGAAACCTATCCCTCCAGCATGTTTTGTTCATTGTGATGACAAGGTTTAGATCCCTGGAGTGTGTGTCTCTGAGGGATTGGTATTTCTTTAAGTGTAGCATATCCAGCAGCTCTGGGTTTGACATGGCCTTGTATGTTAAGCAGAGATCGCCTCTGAGTAGATGATATGCGACAGAGTATAGGTGGAGTTTTTTTAGATGGTCAGCATATGGCATCTGCTTTAGGCCTGTGATTCTTTTAGTGATGTATTTCTTTGGCCTTTCCAGTTTTTGCAGATGTCTTGAGATGTATATACCAAATGGGGTGTTGTATTCTATAATGGGTCTAATGAGGGATGAGTACAGTGGGACAATGACCTCCTTTTTCTGGATGAAAAGCCCTTAGTGAAGAGGTGTGCCATGTATGAGTATGGCTGCATCAGCAGGGGTCTGATTGACCAAGATGTGGGTGATCTCCTAACTCTGGACCCCACACAGTTTGGCTTTGTGAATGGCAGATCATGCATGCTCAACCTGGTTGACATCTTTGAGTGAGTCACCATGGCTGTGTATGACAGTAAGGCATTGCATACAGTGTACCTCAATCTGGCCAAGGCTTCTGATACCATTCCTCAGTCAGGGATTATTGGTAAACCCAACAAACTAGGCGTCAACCCCTATATAAGTGGATAGTTTGCAAAGTGGTTCACAGAACACACAGTGTGACAGTGGCAAACTCCAAGTCAGAAAGGCAAGCAGTCACGAGTGGGGTCCCACAGGGATCAGTTCTGGATAGTATCCTGTCCAGCATTTACTTCTCAAAAGTCCAGCCCAACACAGAGGAACTCTGGCTGACCAAGTTCACAGAGGATTGCAGGCTGGGAGCTATCATGAACTCCACAGGTGATGCAGACATCCTACAGAAAGGCCTCACTGAGACCAATGAGTGGTATGGAAACCATGACCAGAAGCTTAACACCACAAAATGCATCATCATCCCCTTTGGGAAAACACTCAGTTCCCAGTAAGTTCCACATCAGTGGGAGCCCAATGAACAGTGTAGGCATTATAAGACATCTGGGGACACAGGTTGACAGCAACTTATCCTTCAAGCACCACATTGCTACTGTGGTCAGGAAGTCCTTCTATATGGCACATTGCATTTCCAAGGGTTTAGCATCCAGGAAGACAGAGGTAATGATCTATGTCTACTATCCCCTCAATAGACCACTCCCCAAGTATTATGGCCCATTCGCCATGCACCTCACTAGACAACTGCTACAACTGGAAAAGCCACAGATGGACCTCACAAAGGGGTTCCTAGGCATTAAACACACAACCTAGACAGACTGACTCAGTAGACCCAAGCTATTCTCTGTGTCATATCACCTAATTAGCAGCTATCTGTGCTTGACTTACAAAGCCATGTCTGACCCAGCTTGTTTAGAAATGCTACATATAAGTCCATCCACACCACACACTGTAGAGACCTCTACTGCAGTACCACAATCACCACAACATGCTGGTGGGACAGGTCCCTCACCAAGAGACTGCACATGCCCTGGAATACACTTCCCATACATGTCAGACAGAGCACCTAGCTGACCCTGATCCAGAGAAATCTTGTGTGGATGGGAAATAGACAGATGAACCAAAGGATTACTGCAATGGCTATACTTGATACAGGCACTGGGATGTAACAACCGGTGGCACAATGACAGGGTCCTTCTATGTGCTAGACTTGTAAAGGCTCCTGACCCATTGCCTACTACACACTTGTGAATCTATAAGGGAATGACATCAGCAGGACTGATAAAGTAGTGCAGTGGATATTTAACCTATCAAAATACTTTGTCCTACAAACAGATACGCATACACTTGCTAGATGTGAGAGTAGAATCCCTACCTAACTAGTGATTTGTACCATAGTGTTATGCAGTTACAGCACGTGCTACAGAGCTTACTGGGCTAAGAAATGTCCAAACATGCTGATATGGGAATGAAATCAGCAGAACTGATAAAGTAGGGCATTGGGTGGGAAACATTTCAAAATACTGCTACTTACAAACATACACACCCACACACACTTGCCGGATACAAGATTAGAAACCCTGCCAAACTAGTCATTTGTACTATAGTGTTTAGCATTTATCACATGCACTACTGAGCTTACAGGGTTAACAGCTGGTTAAGGTTGCTGATAAGGGACTGACATCATCTGGACTGATAAGGGGGGGGCACTGGAAAGTGTCATGGGTGGGAATGACATAAAACTGTATCACCCATAAACAAATACACAAGTCCCTCAGTCTTGCACACACAACTGTCACATACAAACACACACACTTCTACATTTACCAGGACTGAGATTAGAACTCCTACCTAACTAGTTATTTGTATTATCATGTTATGCAGTCATTGCATGCACCACAGAGCTTATGGGGCTGAGGTCTGACAGACGGCATGTCTAAGATGACTGATATCTGCAGGACTGCTAAAGTAGGGAAAGGGGAAGTGTGCTGGATTTTAATGGACCAAAATGCTTTTAGTTGTGAAAACACACACACACACACACACACACACACACACACACACACACACACACACACACACACACACACGGGCACTTTTACTTTTGGCAGGACTGAAATTAGAACTCCTACCTAACTAGTTATTTGTACTATCATTTTATACAGTTATCACACATGCCACATGGATTATGGGGCTGAGGTCTGACTGAAGGCACTTCTAAGATGACTGATATCTGCAGGACTGCTAAAGTAGGTAAAGAGGAAGTGTACTGGGTTTGAATGGACCCAAAAGCTTTTAGTGGTGAACACACACACACACACACACACACACACACACACACACACACACACACACACACACACACACACACATACACACACTTTTACATTTACCAGGACTGAGATTAGAACTCTTACCAAAATAGTTATTTTTACTATAGTGTTATGCAGTTATTGCACGTGCCACATAGCTTATGGGGATAGGTTTAACAAAAGTGACTTCTATGGTGACAGACATCTTCAGGACTGCTAAGGTGGGGCAATAGAAAGTGCACTGCGTGGAGAAGGCCTGTTCATTCCGAGATCCTACTGAGATTTCTCTAAGTGTACGAGCATTCCCAGTGTGTCCTTCTATAGTACATGTGGGACTCTATTCCAGGGATTGTTGTACTCCAGTCTGGTTTGTTATATGCTATGGTCATACCTGTCAACCTGTTAGTGCAGGACATCTGGAGATAGCCTATCAAAATGTGAGGTGAATGGGCCATACAATGATTCTGACAATTTCTTTCAGTAATGTATGGATTGCAAGGGTTACAGGGCTGGTTTTAGCAGGCATCTGTCATAAATGCCATTTGCCACTGTCATGTACTGTTTCAGTACCTGGTGACATACCTCCTCAGATCATTACAGTGATTTATCAGAGGAATACAGGATGGATGATGCAGATACAAGGTTATGGGCCAAATTATATGCATTCTTGCACTAGCCAGCCTGTTGAGGGGTGTGCCTACAAGTAATTGACTGCTGGTGCTGTGGAAATGGTCTAGCTCCTTGGTGATATATTATGATGGCGGAATCTCTGTGCATTTATATTCTGGACTGGTTTGGTTTCCAGTCCACAGTTGGGTAATATATGTCAGGCAGGATCAGGGTGACAGGCAGACCCCAGATAGAGTTGTAGGGATAGGATATGTGGAGGGGGTGTCCTGGGCAGTTATGGTTGCCTATAACTACCAGTACTTTGCATTGGGCTCTCTTCAATGGTTGGCTAGACTTGGAGGGTCTTGTGTGTGTCAAACTGTTTGACCTGACTGTAGGTGTGTGTTTGTCACAAATATATGTATGGCCCACCTCGTTTTGCTTGGATGGCCATATGTTGGGGTCAGGATACTGCATAGGATGAGTGATCAGGGAGGGGTGTGTTACTCTCCATGGATGTGCCCCACAGTTCTGTGGGTGCAGACATGTCACCTTCTTCCAGAGTTAGGCCTGCCTGCAGTGAGCACGTTTCCAATGTTTAAAATCCTAGCCCTGCCTTGTAGCAGGGCAGTGCATTCTGATGATCATATGTTACCAGGCTGCCAGCAGGTGACATCCCTGGGATGGCACCAGTAAGTTGACTGTGGGTGTTAATGACAATTGCTTTCTGTTACTATTTACTATTGTGCCATCACTCTGAGTGACAGCTGGATGCAGCTTAAGTCTAAGAACATGTTACTGCATTTCTATGGGACTATGGAGGGAGGGTGACACGACTGTATATGATACACACCAGCACAGACTGTGCTTATATTTGCTTAACATTTTGGTCCCATGTAGCATAATGGTGTGCCCTATCTTTCAGACTACAGGCATAACAGTTTCAATCACAGGTCATATTGTTCTGGCATAGACATTTGTAGTTTCAGACTTCTTACCTTTCAATGCCATGCTGCCACTGCCAGACCTGCTGTGATATCACGGTGTAAACGTCTGTGGGTGGGGATTTCATTGATATTGCCATGTGGGGGGCCTTTGCCAGGCATTTCTGTATGGTTGTCTTCAGCTGATCTGCTGTGTGGGGTTAGTGGTGGGTATGGGACTCCCACTTTGACATCCATGTATGTGACCTATGACCCCTCAAGTTATTTAGCTCACCACATATACTGCAGTGGTATTTGTCGACTAGGGTACTACTGCATGGTGTGGGTAGGGCAGTACTGGTGTACACATCCTGCTGTCCCACAGAGCTGTCAGTTGTCTGCTGCTAACTCTGTTAGCCACCCCATTACATTACATGCTTGATCAATACCATAGATACGCTATCAGAATATCCCACCCCATTATTTTAATTTGTTACAGAGACTGGCTTACCTTGTGCCGGCAGCTGTTATGAGGGTGGTGCTTGAGGGCTGACAATGTCTGATGCACACAATACACTGCCTATACATGGTTAGGTATAGATGGTGTGATGTTTAGCATCCATTTTACTTTGTATACAAGTCAGATAGAGAGAGAGAGAGAGAGAGATCAGTCCCTGGGGCCCTACAGTGTCAATGTATGTGCTATGCATTGCCTCTTTGCCAAGGCCAGGGCATACAGGGCATGCCTCCATCTGCCTACAGGGGCAGGCTCAGGATGTTCCTCCTCTGAGTCCCTCTGTGCCTGTAGAGGCCATGGCAATGGTGGAGGGCTGTGTGGCCCTTCCCATTTTGTTCCTGCTGCAGCTGTTTCTACAGGGTCATATTGTGTAGCATGGCACATTCTATTACCATGTGTGCATATGTGGCTGGAGAGTACTGCAAGGCTCCACAGGATATGTCAAGGCAGCTGAACCAAGACTTGATCATCCCAAACATATGCTCTGTAATGATACTGGTTTGTGCATGTGCCTCATTATGGTGTTCTTGTGTGGGTGTGTGTGTGCATTTCTGATAAGTGTCATCATCCATGGCTCCAGTGCATAGCCAGCATCCCCACTAAATGGCCATATGGGAAGCCCTCCCTGGAAAACCACTGATATAGCTGTGAGGAATGCCAGATGTGGGATTCATGATAGCTTCAAGGGCAGCCAACACACACATTCATGATAATGCCCTGGGCATTGCACATGACCTGATAGTTGATGAAGTGGAAACCCTTGCAGTTTATGTAGACCCTACCCCGGTCAGCAGGTGGTGCTTTAATGTGGATGTGAGTGCAGTCTATGACACACAGTACCTCTGGGTAATCTGCTACATGGTGGAAGAGATGCATATTGCAGGTCCTCTCCTCACAAATGGTGGGGAATTTAATGTGCTCCTCGGCATGTGGTCTCATGGCATCCAGGAACTGATGGAGTATCCTGGATGCAGATGCCTGTGAGACCCCCATCATATCCCCAGTTGGTCTGTGGAAAGTACCTGTAGCTAGTATTCTTAGAGCTACACATACCTTGGTATCCACTAGGATGTGCTCCCCTCTGTTTGTTCTAGACGTGAGGTGAGGCTGGCACAACTTCACAATTTGCTGCACTATGTCCCTGTCCACCTTGTAGCACTCTACTATCTCCAGAGCATGTAGCCCCTGGTAGGTTACCCTTGGTCTGAACACTCTTCTCCTCCTCCAAGGCCTGCAGCGGTTGTCAGCATCATCCTCTACAACATCGTCAGTCTCTAACACATGGTGATGAATCACAGCTATGGCAGCTCCCAACATGTACATTTTAAAAGTTCCCTGTGTGTTTACACCTATGGTGCAGTGTTTGGGAATACACAGGTGTGTGTAGGGTGCTTTCACACTTTATATTATTGTGCTGTGAACACCGATGATGTCATAGGGTGTGTATGTACGATCGTAGCTACAGGGTATCTTATGTGTTTTACTACAGGAACTACTATTGTGGTGCCTTGGTGTTGAATTACATTTGGCTGCCGTGGATTACCTCTTGCCCTTCCCTTTACATTTCTTCACATTTCACCTTCCATTTTCTGGCATGCATCCAGCAGCCTGCTTTCATTTGTACTTTCCAAGACCTGGCTTATCTTGCGTAATGTGTTCTATTGCCGGTCTACTCTAGGTTTGCTTTGCTCTGCTATGACAGTTCTCCTTTCTTTGCAATCTGAAACCTCCCCTATCCTGTTTTGCATGTTTCTGCAAGCAGACTTGTCGGCTGCCGTCAATTGCCCGCTGTGAGTTAATAGGTGTTAATTGCTCAGTTGTACTCCAATTACCCTACTGTGGCATTTCCTTCTTTTCTTCCCCTGACCTTCCTGTTTGTGCTATGGTTCACGGTGCGTGCATCCACTTACCAGGTTTTGGGCACATTTTCATCCCCGTACACATGCGCTTTCAGGCACCATATGTGCTCTCAGCTAAACGATGCTATACCTACCCCCCCCACCCCTGTCCTGCAGCTTTGCTTAGCAATGGCCAGGCCAGATTTGCATTGCTCCAATGTGCTTACAGCTACGGTGGCACACCCCACTGCTGATGTCATGTATACCTCTGAGCCACTCCTCGGTGTTATAGTGCTGCGCCGTATGGTACATCCTTAGTTCGGCGGGACGTTTGCGATTCAGTATTACCTGCCTCATTTGCATGGCATTGACTACTAATTCATAGTTACCATGCCGAACACTGTCACAGACCCTTAGCAACTTTTGCAGCTTGGTTGTGCTGTACCATGCATACCATTGAGTATTATGGTGAAATCCTGATTTGTATTACATTGCGATTTTATGACATTTGTATATATTTTCTTTGTGTTCCAGTTTGCGCACACATGCCCTGCGGTTGTACTTTGCGTTACTGTGGACATGACATTAAATGTTGTTTTTTAGGTGTTGTGCATCTTTTCTTATGCCATTGGCTGTGTATTTAGCCTTTGGCATATGTTAACTTTGTAATACATGAGTCTGGTCCGCTTCCATAGCTCTGGTGTTCTGTTTGTGAAAATGTAAACCGTGTTTTATTGGTTTACATTTCCGTGGGCTTACGCTACGCCTGCACCACTTCATGAATCGCTATGTACCTTTATTTGCATGGTGCGGCACTGCACATGAGGTGATTAGCATACCTAAGCCGAGGGCTGCTCAGTTCTGGCATGTGGAATTGGATCGTACCTGAATCGCTCGATGGCCATATTTGGCAGTATACCGCCTATGCTATGCCTGCGCCTGGCACAAGCTTCATGAATACTGGGGCTTGTCTTTAACCTTATGCTAACAATAAAATAAAACTGACAGTAGTTGTAGCAGTAGACAAGTTTTAAAAACTGTTGCATGCTAGAATAAGGCAAGAAGTATTATGAAGTTATCCAAATAGCACTGTTAAGCTTGTAATTTGAATAGAAAACATAACAGCAAAATGTTTAAAGGTGAAGTCTATGCTTATGAAGTTAAAAGTGCAGTAAAAGTGTACCCTCTTCTGAAAAAACAAAATTCTGCAAGTGATAACTTAATTTACTACAAATATTGGCAGAGAGGTCACATTGCTAAATTCTGTGCTACTAATACTAACTGGAATGCTGTAGATACAGATGTAAAAAGTCAAATGCATGCTTAAATGAGCATGTTCCTATGGAGTGAGAAGACTGCAACTAAATACAGTCTGTTTTATATCTATGTGTTACAATTAACCTGGTGAAATATACTCATTTTTAGAAGGAAAAGAGATTCCAGCCCTGCTATATTCTGGAATCACGATTTCCTTGTTAAAGGGCCCCTAATGTATGCATTTAATGTTAAAAACAACCCAAAAGTGATGGCAGTATGCTTTTCTGATGATAGAAAAGAACATGAACGAATATGTCATCACATATAGAAATACAACAATTTCTAAGAAAACTATTATAGCCTGTGGTTGTAATCCCTCTAGTAATATTAGGAAAAACCTTCCCTATTTTAAAGCAATGTGGAAAATGTTGGAAAGGGGGAATTTGTAGACACTCTTTTGCAAACTTATAACTTAATGAGAAGGAAGTAGAAGAGCAGATTGATATATCCATTCTGCATAAGAATGGGAGTGGAACAAATCAATAACACCCCATATAGAGAACGAGTACTTGGGGAAGGGAGTCTGTATCAAAGGTACAAAAAAGCTAGACTGTGGTTGAAGTTTGGCAGTCAAAAGGAGCCTGGGTCATATCAGAACTGTGCTCCAAAGATAGAACAACAGCAAATAAAAACAAGAAAACATATCAACATAGGATGTGAAGTGGGGCACACAGAGAATCTTGAAGTAAAAAATTAGTACAAGACAGAATTCTGCACAGACATACAAGATTCATTAGCACAGAAACTGAGACAAGCATAGATTAAGCACGTTACCTAAACAATGGCCCTCAAAACAAAATAAGTATTAAAAGTGAGCCAGCCAGGGAAATGTAGAGCTTTCTCTCTATTTCTGCTAGTGTCAAGCATAGACTTCAAATAGAAGCATATACTTCTCTACAGGAATATGTAAGCAAATGAAGAAATAAAGCTGACGGTATATTTTCTTCTGAAATGCTCTTTGTAGTTGTAGGGCAATGTAGGGAAGGAAAATAAAATGAGAGGATGGGATCCACCTACACTAAAATTAGTTGGACATCTAAGTAAAAGAAAAGAAAAAAAAAAGAGAGCACTCAAGTTGCTTTACTGATAGCATAGACAGTGGATTATAAGGTAATTTTTGCTGTCATTGTCCCATTACAAAGGAGTAGAAGTGATGGCAAAGGCCATGCTTTTGAGAGAAGAAACTACATTTCCCACCTTCAGGCAATTTACAGAAAAAAAGGTAGTGCCGTGCTAGTAGACTTGGAGATAAGAAGTCAAATATTCTTTAAAAAAAACACATAGGAAGATGATCCTTTAAGTAAGGCAAGTCCAAACATAACTAATGCTGTAAGAGACAATGTTGTTGTTGTGTCTTTCGGCTTATCCCGGTAAGGGGTCACCACAGCGGAACTCCGGTGCGCTAATGTTTGGTAGTGGATTTTTACGTGCCGAGTTACCAGCCCTGACGCACAACCTTCAACGAAGGCACGCCCATTCACGCATGTCTCCATACAGAAGACGTTCTAGATGAGAATCGAATGCGACAACATCTTGCTGTAAGGCGACAATGCTACCGCAGCACCACTACCGTGGGTAATGCTGTAAAAGATGATAATGAACAGAATGTTTTCATTACATCTTATCTATATTTTGAGTTGAAAGATTACCTCTTCTGTAGACACACACACAAACCAGGATCATTACAGAGCATGTGTTTGGGATGCTCAAGTCTTGGTTCAGCTGCCTTGACATATCCTGTGGAGCCATGGATGATGACTCCCATCAGAAATGCACACACACCCATGCAAGAACGCCATAATGAGGCACACGCACAAACCAGAATCATCATAGAATCACGGTTCTGTTGCTTGGACACATCTGGTGGAGCCTTGTAGTACTCTCCAGGCACATGTGCCTACAACTTCATAGTATGTGCTATGCTACATAATATGATCCTGCAGAAACAGCTGCAGCAGGGACAAAATGGTGAAGGCCCTCATAGCTCAATGCAATTGCCAAGGCCATCACAGGCACAGAGGGATTCAGACCATGAACACCCTGTGCCAGCCCCAGTAGGCAGACGGAGGAGTGCCCAATATGCCTATGCCTTGGCAAATAGGGAACATATAGCACATACTCTGACAGTGTAGGCCCCTATGGACTGACACACCTCTCCACCTGCACACACAGTAAAATGGATGGCACACACACACAACCACCTGTAAATTGTAATGTATAGGTGGCCTACTGTGTGAATCCTACATAGGCAGCCCTCAAACATTGTACACACAACAGTTATTGGAACAAGGAATGTCAACACCTGAACAGTACATGGACATATCAGCATATGTTGGTGCTGTGTGTATAGGTTCCTAGGTACATCGGTAGGTACACGCCCGATTGTCAGAGGCCATACACCAAATGAGGCAAACAGTGTCTGCTGTCGCCACAACATCGAGTAACCAACTGTCACTCAGTGGAGCAGAGGCAATCGCGGGATCACATGTGTGTAAGCACTATTCTCCACACACTCTGCATGGATTCCCTACTGCATTAATAAGAGGCTCCACATAATGTAATCATGGATGTCGTGTCAAGGCATGGGATGTACCCATGACAGGTATTCGTTAACCCAAGCATGCTCCACCTATGGTCGTTTGAAGGTGTAGCACATTATGGTGTGTGGCTCACTGTGATATACATACCCAATGCTGGAGCACATCCAGTAAACATCACATGGACATACCATTAATTGGACTCATCCATATGTAAACTAACTGAGTTACCCATGTGATTGCAGTATGGAGTAACAGCCGTAGTATACTCCACCTACAAAACGCCATAACACGTGTACAAATCCCAGATGCCCAAGTGGTAAATGCAGTGACCGTTGTGCATGTTCCCGGTCCCACATCCTGCATGGGATGTAACGTAATCCCGAAGGCACGAATAAAACATGTCGGATGCAGGTCATCAGATCATGTTTAGCACATGTTAGTGGGAATATGCATTGCCCAGTGCTGGTAAACTTTGTTTAAATATGACTATATGGATATGCGTGAAACAGGGCTAAGCTTCTCTGAATATCGCGCAGATCACGATCAATGATGTCCAGAACAGGTGAAACCAGCATTATTCACCCCTGTACTAATAGCGCCGGCTCTGAAGGGTAAAACAACCACTGCCAGGAGTAGAACACGCAATCATGTATACAATCACCTAACACTATGGTAGCCAAGATGTACCTACGGCAGGTGTGTAATGTGACAGGTTCAGACACAAATGTGCAGAGTCCAGGAATCAGTAAACACCGACAATTACACAATGAAAGGTGTACTCTGCCTGTCGCTCTCTCTGTCAGATATATATATATATATGTATATACATATATATAATACAGATAGAAAGGGTGATAGAGAGATATATGTTGATATATACGGATTCACCGATATCTGCAAATATATAGATAGGTCAACAACATTTATAAAACCT
Organism: Protopterus annectens; assembly: GCF_019279795.1. Lineage (NCBI taxonomy): Eukaryota > Metazoa > Chordata > Ceratodontiformes > Protopteridae > Protopterus > Protopterus annectens. Next base: position 941,457,037 of record NC_056739.1, on the reverse strand, counting down.
TGGAGGTCCGCCAACTATGGAAAGTTTCACATACCGACACGCGTAACCACGAGGAGGAAAGACCGAAAGAACACACTACTGGAACACTAGAACTGTGAGTAATATTATCACGATATGAAGGGACATTTAGTTACCGCTGCTGGTGTTGCGGTCCACATAGGTACTGTGTTCAATTGTGTTTGTGATTGCCGTAGTCTGTGTATGTGTGTGTTGAGGGTGCCGTGTGTATTTCCGTGTGACTGTAATGTGTGTGTGTGCGTCTGCATTGTGTGTCTGTTAGTGCCAACTCAGAGGTAGATCATTATGGTAGGTGTCCTTATAGCTAGCCGTAGGCATACGGTTACCACCTGTCCCACATTAGGAGGGACAGCCCCTCCCTGGGCAGTTGTGTCCTGACATAAAACATTACAAAGGGAAAATGTCCGAGATTGTAGGACATTATTATGTCCCATATATTATGTAATAGATGCATTAAATAGTTATGCCTGTATGTAAGAAACGTAAATGTTACATGCAATATGATAAGTTGCCAAAGTCCTACAACAATAAGTATGTATTGAAGATAAACGTATGTGCTATCCTGTGTACTGACCGTGGGTATGTGTCGGCCTGTAAACACTGATGTGTGTCCCACAAGTGTCCCACAATGGCCATTTGAAAAGGTGGCAACCCACACCAAAGAGGTTCAGTTACCAACACAACTGCAATGACTGCAAATATCTAGGACAGAAATACATGGGACAGCTGTCATTTAGTAACATTCCTTTACATATTGCTGTAATTCCGGAGGTATGGAAGTATCAACCTCACCTGCATACTATAGAAAAACCAATTAACAACGGCCCAATGTATATGCCCGTAACAAAAGTCTACTAACTGATAGGTCTTTAATTAGGGAAGGAGCCCACACACATATATGGAATATGTAGAAATGCAAGCCCCACAAACCTGTATATGCTACGTAGACCCACCTACATCCCCCACACATGAAACTATAGCAATACAGACTGTAATTACAGCACAAACATCCAGTCAGTCAATTACATCTGCAGAAGCGTTAACATACCTTGTGAGAGACACATTTAAAGGTGCCATGTGAAATCGTAACCGTTGTATAATGGAACAAACGGTGATGTTACAGGTTTTGTTTGCAATAATCCCTTATCAGATGGTTGGGATGACAGATACACTCACATGTAGAACCACATACTCTAGCCGTCACACACAATCCATGGGGGACATGAATCCAAACTGTCTGTGTCTCTACACATAGCAGTTGCAATTACACACAACAAAACACAATACAGGCCGTCTCCCCGAAGGTAGGGCAAATGGGCAATGCCCAAGTGGAGAATTCAATTATACCCCACTGTTGCCATGTAATTGGCGAATGGAGTAGCTGCACAGCTGATGTGCAAGTAATAAGTCACTCAGGAAACCAACAGGTGGCAGGAAACCACATGTTACAGGCATCGACGTATATAAGGATGACTTGCCAGACATTCAAACCGTATGCTCATACCATAGAACTGTTTAAACAGTGTAAGAGAGATAGTTAAGAAAGTCCGGAACGATAACAAGGTATGTAGAACACTCGGTATGTAAGTGTATGTATAGCCTGTTTTGTATTAATTATGTTAGTGTATGTACAGCCTGTTTTGTATTAATTAAAAGTGTCCGCAATGCACAATGTAGGAAAAGGTATTATGTAGTGATGTCTTGCTGAGCATAGTAGCGCTTGTAGAAATTGTGTGTCCTGCAGTGGGCCACAAGATAAACATCTGAACACCACAAGGGATGCTACATGAGGCTTTAAACAAAACAATTCCATACCACCCGCCATCAGTGGTAGGGTATGTCCAACAAGTACGTGCCATAGCAGGGGATAGTATATGTTGATATACTGTCACAGTAGGCATGTGTATGGGCATATAACGACAATGACATGTCTAAGGTGGTCCTGCTGTGCAAGTATGCTTTGCATTATGGGATATTATGTAAAATATGTGTAATATATACAGTATTGTAGGTAGCTATGTCAGATATTCTACACAGCATAACAGGCATATCATGCATACCAAAGGTATTGTCTATTGGCATGTACAATATACAATAACAGAATACATATGGCTTGTAGTCATGGGACACTCTGTAATAACATTATAGCTAATCTAAATGGAAGAGCTACTCAATTAACCATGCACAAAGGACATGTAATAGCTTCCAACAAGGGGGGTTTCATTAAGTTTGGGGTTAAAACCCCTTTTTTTTTTGGGGCCAAAGGGTTTCCCCAAACACTCCTGCATGTCCTCTCTCACTACATCCAGAAACCTTTATCTGAGTAGCCTTCCTATCTTTCCTTCTTTACCTGGAAGCTACATCCTTACCATCCCTCTTTCTTTCACAAATATACTTAAAGTACCCCTCCTCAAAGCACATTTCCCAAAACTGGATGTGTAATTCTGCCTCTCCAACTCTTCTTGTCTCATATCCGGTCCAACATGACCTGAGCCTGTCATATACACATATTTGCTAAACTCCTGTGCACCCATAAGTTACACCCAGTGCAAATCATAACATCTGTAACTCTGCCATGTGCAGCTCTGACTCCTGCGCTTTGTCAATGCCACTGCCTCCAACACACATATATAGGTGGTCTCACTATCCTCTTGTAGACCTTACATAGCACATTTACTGGTACTTGTCTGTCACATATCACTCCTGACACTCTTCTTCATCCTCTCCATCCTGCCTGTACTCTCTTCTTCACTGCTCCTCCATAGTCCTCATTTCCCTGAAATGTTGAGCCCGAACATTTGAACACATCCACCTTTTGCCAACTGTACCCCATGCATCCTCAATATTCAGCTATCCTCCCTCTCAGTCAAACACAGATATTCTGTCCTAGTGCTGCTGACCTTCATTCCTCTCTTCTCTAGAACATACGTCCCATTCTCCAGGGTTTCCAAAGGCTGTTCCCTACTCTCAATACAGATCACAATGTCATCTGCAAATAACATAGTCAACAGGGACTCCCGTATGATCTTGTCTGTCAACCTGTCCATCACCATTGCAGATCAGAAAGGGCTGGCAGCTGATCCCTGATGTCATCCCACCTCCACCTTAAACACATCCATCAATCCCAATGCAGACCTCAATGCTGTCACACCATTCTTGTACATATCCTGTACCACTCTTACATATATCTCTTCCACTCATTACTTCATCATACAATACCACAACTCCTGTCTAGGCACCCTGTCACATGCTTTCTGTAAGTCCAGAGAGACACAGAGCAACTCCTGATCTTCCCTGTATTCCAATAACAGTCTCAGAGCAAACATCACATAAGTAGTGTGCTGCCCTTTACACACATGAAACCATACTGCTGGACCAGTAATTCTCACCACCCTGCATAAAACCAACCCTAGCTTCCAATACTGTTACCCATAATTTCATGCTGTAACTGGTCAATGTTATCCCTCTGTAGTTTTCACAGCTCTGCACATCAACCTAATTCTTAACACAGTACCCAAGCACTTTTTCTCCACTCCTCATGCAACCTCACACTTCCCAAGATATCAGTAAACAGTCTGGCTAACACACCACTACCATTTTCGCTAAACAACCCCATGCTTCCACAGGTGTGTAATGTGGGCCAACAGGCTTGCCAGTATTCATCCTTTCTATAACTATCCTTACATCCTCTTTGTTAAGCCATTGCACTTCTTGATTCACCATACCCACATCATCAAACCTTCTCTGTCTCATACTCTTCATTCATCAGCCTCTCAAAGTACACTGTCCATATCCTCAGTACCCTCTCCTCACTTGTGAGTACATATACCTCATTATCCTTTATCACCCTTATCTACTGCACATCTTTCCTAGTTCAGTGCACCTGTCCAGCCAGTCAGTACAATTCCTGTCATCCCTCCTTAGTGTCCAACCTGTCATAGAATTCTTCATATGCCCACCCTCAGCCTTTGCCACCTATTTGCCATGCACATCATCTCCTCATACTCCTGCCTACTTTCCTCATCTCTTTGACAATCCCATTCCTTCTTCCCCAACCTCTGTCTCTGTATACTGTCTAGTACTTCCTCAGTCCACCAACAGGTGTCCTTGTACTGCTTCTTCCACCCACATCATCCCAAGCACCCTTCTAGCTGTCTCCCTTACCAGCTCTGCTGTACTTAACCAGATATTTGTTAGATTGTCACTGCAACCCAGTGCTTGTCTCAACTCTTCCCTGAACTCCACCTCACAAGCACACTTTTCCAATTCACACCATTTGATCCTTGGTGCTTCACCCACACTCCTCCTCTTCTCGATCACCAACATCATCTCATATACCAACATTCTCTGCTGCCTAAATACACTTTCCCCTGTCACCAATTTACAGTCTCCAATCTCCTTCAAACTGGCCCTCCTACATTGGATACATTCCACCTGTGTGCTTCTTACTCCACTCTTGTATATCACCCTATGCTCCTCCTTCATGTTATAGTGCATATTCACCACAGCCATGTCCATCCTTTTTGCAAAATCCACTACCATCTCACCGTCTCCAGTCCTTTTAACACCATACATACCCATCAGTTCCCCATCCCCTCTGTGCCCTTCATCAACATGCCCATTGACATCTGCTGCAATGACCAGTCTGTCACCCTTGGGTACAGTCATCACCACATCATCCAACTGATGTCACATTTCTCTTTCTCATCTATCGCACAATTAACTTGCAAAGCATATGCACTAACAGCAGTAGTTATTACACCATCAGCTTACAGCTTCAGAAACATCACTCTATCAGACACTTATGTCATCCTCTGAAAACACTCTTGGCATACTGTTCCTTCAGCAGAAGTCCTACCCCCTTCCACCTCCAGTCCACACCTTGATAGCACAACTGTGACCTGCCTACCATTCACCCAGCCATGATCCCTCTCCATGTGGTCTCTTGCACACACACAATATATCAACCATCCCCTGGCCATCATATCAGCTAGCCTGGTCCCTATACCACTCATACTGCCAACATTAACAATTTGTACCCTCAATACCACCCTCCTTGCCTTTCCCCTCTCTTCCTGCCATATGCCTGCTGGACATATTCCAGGGGATGCCTGTCAGTGCAAAGGCTACTATGCTATTGAATGACTCAAGTATGTTACAGCAATATTGAGACATGTTCACTGATTTTGTCCCATTTCACCCATGTATGCATGGCATCCTATGTCCTGCTGTAGCAGGTTGAGAGGGATGACTGCTCAGCAAGAGTATGAATTTAGTGAGCCATACTTACATAGAACAGACATGTATGTGAGGTATTAGCTATGCACATATCAGTATGAGTAGGTGTATGTGTCCATCTCATGAAAATAGACAAGGGATGCAAAATGTCAGTTAAAACAGCTGTACATGTTGCACATGTGTGTAATCTTAGTTACTGTGCACCCAAAAGAGTAAAATTTCTACAGCTACTGGTTATTGCATTGCCCTGACATAGCCATGGTTAGTACAGTACGCATGATTATCGTGACTAAACTGGATAGATGCCCAACAGTGTTATGACTTTGTGGCCATGCCCGCTACACACCACTGATTGAACACATACATGGCTGTATGGACTCAGCAATACCTTACTTGTCATACCTGCCTCCACCAACATAGAGTAATCTCCTTTGCTGGAAAGTAGAATTACGCAAACCACAGACTTGGTCCCTATAGTGGCTGTACAGGGCAAAGTAGGGGCAGGGACTGACTTGGCATCAAGCCAGCCATTGACTGAACAGGCATATATGGTCACAGGTGGATTACTGCAAGGCCATCTATGAGTACAAATTGAAGACATCCACCAGGGACATTCACAAGGCTATCATCCCATATGTCTCCAATCTCGGAGGCAACATAACAACATAACCTGCAATGGCCGCCAATCAGATCACATACACACACAATACAGCTACAGGCAACCTGATGCAGATAGGGTTAGGGAAACCCCCACCCCCCAGCTCAGCATCACTATAGGAGGATATGTACTGCACCCACAACCTCCCTCATCACTAGTGAGCAGGTACATATTGCCTACTGAGAGGCAACAAATGTAAGTATCCATGGGACATCATTTCATCCATGTCTGTATCCTACATGAACTCAGGCATGTGCTCCCAGCTGCATTACACACTGTAGTCACATCAAGCTGCAGCACCATCCAGACACCATCCGCATGGAAGATGGCTAATGTCATCCACTTACACAGACCTGAATGAGGAATGACAGAGTATGCAAATGACTTGCCCTCACTGCAGGCAATATGACTCATCAGGACCAGGAGTGCAATGCAAGCTGATACTGTGCTGATAGATTACAGGGGTATACTGTAGTTGTAAGTGGTAGCTACTGGTATAGTTGTGAGTGTTGGCTACTGGTATTCAAGGTACATGTGCAGGTACTGGAGATACTGTTGCCAAATGTATGAGGTCCTGTGATGTGTTTCCCTGTTAGTGTCTACCAGGTGCAATGTCACATCACCGTCGGGAGACCTTTTCACCAGTGGAATGCAACCTGATAATGGAAGCCATAATACAGAACTACACAGTACTGTTGGGCCGAAGCCAGCAACATCTGCAGGAGAGGAACATCCCGTGGGATTACCCTGTCCACAGGGTAAATTAGGTGGGCCTGCACACATGTACATATGAGCAGGTGCAGCATCATGCCACCAACCTCATATGCCATGCCTGGCAAAGGGCTGTTGCCATGGCTAGGGACCCCACAACCACAGGTGGGAGCCCAGCCATGCAGCCCCCACTGACACCAAATGAGGAGCTCCTTACCAAGCTTGGGCCACCCATCACAGTACAACACCAGAGTACACAGCCCCACTTGCTATAGGTGGGTGGCACATACACAATGGACAAAGAGAGTGCAGGTAAGGTCCCAGTGGGGATTAGTAGACTACTGTATGAGACATACTTGTATCTGTACAGTATCTACATGCATGTGCAAGGTCTGATTGCAATTATTTATTGGGATTTGTAATGCACAGAAGTGCAAATCTATGGTGAAGGACAGCAAATTGTGTAGTATTGGGTGTTGTACTGTAAATGTGCAGACATGCTGCATCCATCCATTTCCAAGGGCACATGTGAGTCTGCTGACAATACCTCTCTCCCACAACTACATACGTCACTATGGTCTGCATATGGGACAGCAGCCTGAAGGTGGTGGGTATGGAATTGTTCAGTTGTGCTTTGGCAATACCCCAGGCATGTGGAGGGCATGCAAGTTACCATGCACACAATTATGACTAATAGCCACATTGCTTTATGTGCAAGTTAACTTGTGGTGGAGTTAATTGTATTGCACCACAGTGGTCACCACAAGGACCTATCTGAAGAGAATGTAACATTCCTGTAGCATACCTCACAACCTGTCAATGCAAGACGTCTGAACAGACACCAGCAAAATGTGTTGGGCAAACAGACTAAGGTAAGGACATGTGTGAAACATTACTGCTATACAGTGGATATAGCATGTATACATACACCTGTTAAGATGCCATTTGTTCCTGAAATATACTAACTGAGACCACAATATGTCTGTCCACACCTTTGCCAAGCTTTAATGTGACCTATGACATGAACAATTCACTTGTAAAACCAAGCATCTGGACACATGTATTGTACCTACAAGCATGGACAAGTATGAGGGTAGCAGATGTTGTATCAGTATGCTATTGCAGTCAGGTATGATACCTGATGCTGCCATATGTGTCAGTACACTCACTGTGGCCTACTTGGCAAGTATATCACATACATGGGCAATGTTAAAGCAGACAGAGCACTAATAGGTTCCAAACTTTCCAAACACATCTCTACAGAGGACTGGTATGGCCTTTACACTGGTTTCATATGCTGCATGTAAGGCAGATGCCATTGCCACACTATATAATGTAATGACATCAGGAGGTGGTCACCTGCCATATATGGTACACACATCAAATTGGTATCAGCCACACAAGATATGACCCACATACACACACACACACACACACACACACACACACACACACACACACACACACACACACACACACACACACACACACACACACACACCAATATTCAGATTAGAACTCCTACTTATCTATTTATGTCTACTATAGTGTGACACAGTTATCAGACATGCCACAGAGCTTACATAATTCCACCTCCTCCAAAGCTACTTATAAGGTGAATGACATCAACAGGACTACTAAATTAGGATGAGTATGGTGTTATACAACTCAAAATGGTATAACCTTCACAGTACATGATTCTCACACAAGCAGCTGCCAGTATTGAGTTTAGAGCTCCTGCCTATCTAGTTATTTGCATTATAGTATTAAGCAGTTAGCAGACACGCCACACAGCTTACACAATCTCACCTTGTCCAAAGGTACTTCTAAGGTGAATGACAACAACAGCAGTAGTAAACTACAGTGGTGGAAGTGTAATGGGTGGAACACAAATCAAAATGATATAAGACACACACACACACACACACACACACACACACACACACACACACACACACACACACACACACACACACACACACACACACTAGTATTGGGACCAGAACTCCTGCCTAGCTAGTTGTTTTTACTATAGTGCTATGCAGTTATCAGATGTGCGACAGAGCTTATGCAATTTTGCCTAGTCCAAAGGTACTTCTAAGGTGAATGACATCAACAGGACTTCTAAATTGGAGTGAGGGGAAGTGTAAAGGGTGGTACATAGTAAAAAATTGTATAACCCACACAGTACATGATTCTCTTGCACACACACACACACACACACACACACACACACACACACACACACACACACACACACACACACACGCACTTGCCAGTATTTTGATGAGAACTCTTGCCTATCTAGTTATGTCTACTATAGTGTTATGCAGTTTATCAGATGCACCACGGAGTTGATACAATTTCACCTACTCCAAAGGTACTTCTAAGATGAATGATATTAACAGGACTTCTAAATTGGAGTGAGAGGAAGTGTAAAGTATGATACACAAGTCAAAAATGGTATAACCCACACAATACATGATTCTTTCACACACACACACACACACACACACACACACACACACACACACACACACACACACACACACACACACACACACAGTTGCCAGTATTGGGATGAGAACTCCTGCCTATCTAGTTATGTCTACTCTGATGTTACACAGTTACTGCACATGCTACAGAGTTTACTGGACTTACAACTGGCCAAAGTTGCTGATAACTGCACAGCTGAGGTAAAGTATTACAGGTGGCAGGAAGTCTGCCTTCAGTTTCTACCGTACATCTTGCTAGGTCTTTCTGTCTTGCACTTCAAATAGCATTATAGTTTTGCACTTCAACAGGTTATTGTATAAATAAGTGTATCACACCTGGGAGCCATCAGCAGTACTCATTCATCACGGAATTAGTCCCAGTACTTACTACTTATGAGCACCCCTCCTGGCATGTCTGAAGTATGGTTTTCTGCACTTTCACCCATTAACCTGATGCACTTGTCCATTTTGAGGCACTGTTGTAACTTCCTCATGTACACAGACAACCCTCTACTCTAAACTCCAAACACTCAGACCAGTGAGAGTTACCCCTATATCACCAAATGTGGAAATATGCACTCTCCAGCAAAGACTGGACTAGGTGGTCAAGAGGATGAGATCAACATCTGCACCACACCATGTGGACCACATAGCTCACCAAAACACACTATGACAGCCCTGACATACACTGAAAAGCCACACACAACTTCACAGAGGCACTCAATGGACATTTACACAAACAACACAGACCAGCAAGACAGACACACACACACTCAGACATCACAACATAGCACATGCCAAAGGACACATATGTCACCTACACAGTGTGCCCCTCAACCTAAGCTCCTAAGGCGGACCACCTTGTACAATACAATGATCATGGATGACTCAGTACTGCGGCACACAGATGTCCCACTCACTATGTTGTTATGGAGGTGGTAACAGCCAGCTGTCTATCACGTGCCAGCATCTAACACATGAAACACCCAGTCAGGCCATTCCACAATAGCTACAAATATCACTCTGTTGTCATCCATTTGGGGGTGAATGACCTGAGACACACCTCCCTGGACTACATGACAAGAGACATGGTTGAACACTCAACATATGTGGTTCAGACAGGTGTGGAAGTATCCCAGGGCAGTATACTGCCATCACCCAGACTGATGCTGCAGTACTATCAACAGATAATTGACTGCAACATTGGCTTATGTGTTGTGTGTCATTCTCAGGGGATCCAGTATCTCTCTGCTTGGGATAACATGATTGACATAACTCAATGCCTTGCCAGAGATGTCCTAAATCTGTCAGCCCTGGGTTTCCATGTACAGGGTAAGTGTCTTGTCAGCCCTATGGTGCCTCATTAGGCAATGTTCCAAATCAAATTACCACTGTAACAGCTAGACATGTATGCAATCTGAGGGTCATGCTGCTCAACAGTAGACATCTAACTGTCAAGATGCAGTCACTCAAAGCACTCCTCAGATTGGAGGGCATTGGCAGTTGTGCTGTAACGGAGAGGTGGTTCACAGCAGCAGACAGCAGCCCTGCACTAACAGGCTATGATGCATTCCACAGCTGTCAGCATCAAAACATGGTCCACACCTCCACAGGTGGTGTTGTCTCCATATCCATTATGGATATGCACAGCTCCAGACTAGTATCCCAGCATAACGCATCAGAGGTATTTCCTGTAAAACTGACTTTGGGAAATAGTGCAGTCCACACCATAGCCTGCTATCAGTTCCCAACTATGTCCCTAGACTGTCAATGCACATTCCTCTGCACCCTGGCATCTATGAAGGTCCAACCCAAGACTGACATAGTAGGAGACTTCAACTACCCCTCCTTCATCTGGGGAAAGTAGTCAAGCACCAGTACACTGGCTCAGTGCTCCATGGAATTCATCAGTTCCAATGGCCTGGACCGGCTCATACTGACCCCTAGTAGAGGAGGCAACAACCTTGACCTGTACTGGTTACTTACATATGGGACTGTTGCTAGACCACAGTTTTCAGTCCCTACCTGGTCAGATCCAAACATGATGTAATCAACATGGAGCCCAACCATTGTGATGGTCCCCTGGCATTACTAAAGTGTACAACAGAAGGAGGACACTGCTGCAGAAAATGGTGGTGTCTCAAGACTAGTGAACCCCCTTATTAGCCTCAGATACAACTTGGGATCCCTCATGGAATCACCTACAGGCAGCTATGAAGGCAGATTTTCAGTAGACACTGACAACAATCACAAAAGCTTTTGATAGTTATATCAACAACCTCCACAGCAAAAACCACAAGTGCTGTGAGTTACTGGACAATGCTGAGTCCTATCCTGACACAACATATATTGGCCACAGTCTTGCCAACACAGTCATTGTCAGCTTTACCCCTCTCTCCCCCCAAGGGGACAAGCACAATGCCAGATGAATGCCAGGCACCCAGCGTTACTGCAGGCCAGGTTAGACCTGCATTGTCCACAGGCAAGTATACAGCTTCTATGGCACCCCAACATATCCATGGCTGTGTTCTACATGACAAAAAGGAGACCTGGCACCACATCAGTGTGTTCTGGTCAGTCACAGCCTCACCTCAGGTTTTTTCCTTCAAAAATGACACACTGCTACAGTTATCCATCTTCATAAAAGGGTAGCAGCTACAGACCCTGGGGATTATTTGGCCCTTAGCCTGACAAGTCTACTATGTATACGTTCATAGGTTCATAGGTTGCTACTAGGCTATTGGCCCTAGAGCCTATACAAGCCTAACCATAACAATTCCCTGGCTATTTCTTACCACAGTATTTACTTCCCTTGACCCCTGTCTAGCAGGGCAACTGACGTGATCCCCAGGGTGAATTTCCTATCTCCCATCCAATCATCAAGGTTCCTTTTGAAGAGGGCCAACAAGGCGCTCTGCTTGACATGTATGGACAGTCTATTCTAGAGTCTGGGGAGTCTCTGGGTCAGGAACCTATCCCTCCAGCCTGTTTTGTTCATTGTGATGACAAGGTTTAGATCCCTGGAGCGTGTGTCTCTGAGGGATTGGTATTTCTTTAAGTGTAGCATATCCAGCAGCTCTGGGTTTGACATGGCCTTGTATGTTAAGCAGAGATCGCCTCTGAGTAGATGATATGCGACAGAGTATAGGTGGAGTTTTTTTAGATGGTCAGCATATGGCATCTGCTTTAGGCCTGTGATTCTTTTTGTGATGTATTTCTTTGGCCTTTCCAGTTTTTACAGATGTCTTGAGATGTATATACCAAATGGGGTGTTGTATTCTATAATGGGTCTAATGAGGGATGAGTACAGTGGGACAATGACCTCCTTTTTCTGGATGAAAAGCCCTTAGTGAAGAGGTGTGCCATGTATGAGTATGGCTGCATCAGCAGGGGTCTGATTGACCAAGATGTGGCTGATCTCCTAACTCTGGACCCCACACAGTTTGGCTTTGTGAATGGCAGATCATGCCTGCTCAACCTGGTTGACATCTTTGAGTGAGTCACCATGGCTGTGTATGACAGTAAGGCATTGCATACAGTGTACCTCAATCTGGCCAAGGCTTCTGATACCATTCCTCAGTCAGGGATTATTGGTAAACCCAACAAACTAGGCGTCAACCCCTATATAAGTGGATAGTTTGCAAAGTGGTTCACAGAACACACAGTGTGACAGTGGCAAACTCCAAGTCAGACTGGCAAGCAGTCACGAGTGGGGTCCCACAGGGATCAGTACTGGATAGTATCCTGTCCAGCATTTACTTCTCAGAAGTCCAGCCCAACACAGAGGAACTCTGGCTGACCAAGTTCACAGAGGATTGCAGGCTGGGAGCTATCATGAACTCCACAGGTGATGCAGACATCCTACAGAAAGGCCTCACTGAGACCAATGAGTGGTATGGAAACCATGGCCAGAAGCTTAACACCACAAAATGCATCATCATCCCCTTTGGTAAAACACTCAGTTCCCAGTAAGTTCCACATCAGTGGGAGCCCAATGAACAGTGTAGGCATTATAAGACATCTGGGGACACAGGTTGACAGCAACTTATCCTTCAAGCACCACATTGCTACTGTGGTCAGGAAGTCCTTCTATATGGCACATTGCATTTCCAAGGGTTTAGCATCCAGGAAGACAGAGGTAATGATCTCTGTCTACTATCCCCTCAATAGACCACTCCCCAAGTATTATGGCCCATTCGCCATGCACCTCACTAGACACCTGCTACAACTGGAAAAGCCACAGAAGGACCTCACAAAGGTGTTCCTAGGCATTAAACACACAACCTACACAGACTGACTCAGTAGACCCAAGCTATTCTCTGTGTCATATCACCTAATTAGCAGCTATCTGTGCTTGACTTACAAAGCCATGTCTGACCCAGCTTGTTTAGAAATGCTACATATAAGTCCATCCACACCACACACTGTAGGGACCTCTACTGCAGTACCACAATCACCACAACATGCTGGTGGGACAGGTCCCTCAGCAAGAGACTGCACATGCCCTGGAATACACTTCCCATACATGTCAGACAGAGCACCTAGCTGACCCTGATCCAGAGAAATCTTGTGTGGATGGGAAATAGACAGATGAACCAAAGGATTACTGCAATGGCTATACTTGATACAGGCACTGGGATGTAACAACCGGTGGCACAATGGCAGGGTCCTTCTATGTGCTAGACTTGTAAAGGCTCCTGACCCATTGCCTACTACACACTTGTGAATCTATAAGGGAATGACATCAGCAGGACTGATAAAGTAGTGCAGTGGATATTTAACCTATCAAAATACTTTGTCCTACAAACAGATACGCATACACTTGCTAGATGTGAGAGTAGAATCCCTACCTAACTAGTGATTTGTACCATAGTGTTATGCAGTTACAGCACGTGCTACAGAGCTTACTGGGCTAAGAAATGTCCAAACATGCTGATATGGGAATGAAATCAGCAGAACTGATAAAGTAGGGCATTGGGTGGGAAACATTTCAAAATACTGCTACTTACAAACATACACACCCACACACACTTGCTGGATACAAGAGTAGAAACCCTGCCAAACTAGTCATTTGTACTATAGTGATTAGCATTTATCACATGCACTACTGAGCTTACAGGGTTAACAGCTGGTTAAGGTTGCTGATAAGGGACTGACATCATCTGGACTGATAAGGGGGGGCCCTGGAAAGTGTCATGGGTGGGAATGACATAAAACTGTATCACCCATAAACAAATGCACAACTCCTTCAGTCTTGCACACACAACTGTCACATACAAACACACACACTTCTACATTTACCAGGACTGAGATTAGAACTCCTACCTAACTAGTTATTTGTATTATCATGTTATGCAGTTATTGCATGCACCACAGAGCTTATGGGGCTGAGGCCTGACAGACGGCATGTCTAAGATGACTGATATCTGCAGGACTGCTAAAGTAGGGAAAGGGGAAGTGTGCTTGATTTTAATGGACCAAAATGCTTTTAGTTGTGAACACACACACACACACACACACACACACACACACACACACACACACACACACACACACACACACACACAGACACTTTTACTTTTGGCAGGACTGAAATTAGAACTCCTACCTAACTAGCTATTTGCACTATCATTTTATACAGTTATCGCACATGCCACATGGATTATGGGGCTGAGGTCTGACTGAAGGCACTTCTAAGATGACTGATATCTGCAGGACTGCTAAAGTAGGTAAAGAGGAAGTGTACTGGGTTTGAATGGACCCAAAAGCTTTTAGTGGTGAACACACACACACACACACACACACACACACACACACACACACACACACACACACACACACACATACACACACTTTTACATTTACCAGGACTGAGATTAGAACTCTTACCAAACTAGTTATTTTTACTATAGTGTTATGCAGTTATTGCACGTGCCACATAGCTTATGGGGATAGGTTTAACAAAAGTGACTTCTATGGTGACAGACATCTTCAGGACTGCTAAGGTGGGGCAATAGAAAGTGCACTGGGTGGAGAAGGCCTGTTCATTCCGAGATCCTACTGAGATTTCTCTAAGTGTACGAGCATTCCCAGTGTGTCCTTCTATAGTACATGTGGGACTCTATTCCAGGGATTGTTGTACTCCAGTCTGGTTTGTTATATGCTATGGTCATACCTGTCAACCTGTTAGTGCAGGATATCTGGAGATAGCCTATCAAAATGTGAGGTGAATGGGCCATACAATGATTCTGACAATTTCTTTCAGTAATGTATGGATTGCAAGGGTTACAGGGCTGGTTTTAGCAGGCATCTGTCATAAATGCCATTTGACACTGTCATGTACTGTTTCAGTATCTGGTGACATACCTCCTCAGATCATTACAGTGATTTACCAGAGGAATACAGGATGGATGATGCAGATACAAGGTTATGGGCCAAATAATATGCATTCTTGCACTAGCCAGCCTGTTGAGGGGTGTGCCTACAAGTAATTGACTGCTGGTGCTGTGGAAATGGTCTAGCACCTTGGTGATATATTACAATGTCGGAATCTCTGTGCATTTATATTCTGGACTGGTTTGGTTTCCAGTCCACAGTTGGGTAATATATGTCAGGCAGGATCAGGGTGACAGGCAGACCCCAGATAGAGTTGTAGGGGATAGGATATGTGGAGGGGGTGTCCTGGGCAGTTATGGTTGCCTATAACTACCAGTACTTTGCATTGGGCTCTCTTCAATGGTTGGCTAGACTTGGAGGGTCTTGTGTGTGTCAGACTGTTTGACCTGACTGTAGGTGTGTGTTTGTCACACATATATGTATGGCCCACCTCATTTTGCTTGGATGGCCATATGTTGGGGTCAGGATACTGCATAGGATGAGTGATCAGGGAGGGGTGTGTTACTCTCCATGGATGTGCCCCACAGTTCTGTGGGTGCAGACATGTCACCTTCTTCCAGAGTTAGGCCTGCCTGCAGTGAGCTCGTTTCCAATGTTTAAAATCCTAGCCCTGCCTGTCAACTGTACAGAGTATCACAGAATGTCCACATCCATGTCTCTTATATCTTGTTGGTTACCCAAATAAGTGTGGTTTTCTGGCAAAAGTGTTTTGCAAGTCACTCAGGGTTGAAGTCAGATATTACTGACAGTTGACATTGCAGTTTCAGACTTCATACCCATCAGACATTCCATGCTACTACAAATCATTCCATCAACTTTATAACATTATTAGAGCAATGTTTCACAGGTGGCCTTCTCTTTGGACCTTCATCACTCCATTATTCATGGCTTTGTCCCGATTTCAGGCTCCCTGAGGCTGGCAGGTTTGCTCCTAGCAGATGTCAACATGGCCTTTTTTTGAATTTTGTGCACTGTGTTATGTTGGTGTTATGGACCCCATGACACTCCCTAAAGGGATCTGTGGGCATAGGCATTTGCCAGAGCCATGTAGGCCAGGTGTGACAGATGCAGGCCACTTGTAGCAGGGCAGTGCATTCTGATGATCATATGTTACCAGGCTGCCAGCAGGTGACATCCCTGGGATGGCACCAGTAAGTTGACTGTGGGTGTTAGTGACAATTGCTTTCTGTTACTATTTACTATTGTGCCATCACTCTGAGTGACAGCTGGATGCAGCTTAAGTCTAAGAACATGTTACTGCATTTCTATGGGACTATGGAGGGGGGGTGATACGACTGTATATGATACACACCAGCACAGACTGTGCTTATATTTGCTTAACATTTTGGTCCCATGTAGCATAATGGTGTGCCCTATCTTTCAGACTACAGGCATAACAGTTTCAATCACAGGTCATATTGTTCTGGCATAGACATTTGTAGTTTCAGACTTCTTACCTTTCAATGCCATGCTGCCACTGCCAGACCTGCTGTGATATCATGGTGTAAACATCTGTGGGTGGGGATTTCATTGATATTGCCATGTGGGGGCCTTTGCCAGGCATTTCTGTATGGTTGTCTTCAGCTGATCTGCTGTGTGGGGTTGGTGGTGGGTATGGGACTCCCACTTTGACATCCATGTATGTGACCTATGACCCCTCAAGTTATTTAGCTCATCACATATACTGCAGTGGTATTTGTCGACTAGGGTACTACTGCATGGTGTGGGTAGGGCAGTACTGGTGTACACATCCTGCTGTCCCACAGAACTGTCAGTTGTCTGCTGCTAACTCAGTTAGCCACCCCATTACATTACATGCTTGATCAATACCATAGATACGCTATCAGAATATCCCACCCCATTATTTTAATTTGTTACAGAGACTGGCTTACCTTGTGCCGGCAGCTGTTATGAGGGTGGTGCTTGAGGGCTGACAATGTCTGATGCACACAATACACTGCCTATACATGGTTAGGTATAGGTGGTGTGATGTTTAGCATCCATTTTACTTTGTGTACAAGTCAGATAGAGAGAGAGATCAGTCCCTGGGGCCCTACAGTGTCAATGTATGTGCTATACATTGCCTCTTTGCCAAGGCCAGGGCATACAGGGCACGCCTCCATCTGCCTACAGGGGCAGGCTCAAGATGTTCCTCCTCTGAGTCCCTCTGTGCCTGTAGAGGCCATGGCAATGGTGGAGGGCTGTGTGGCCCTTCCCATTTTGTTCCTGCTGCAGCTGTTTCTGCAGGGTCATATTGTGTAGCATGGCACATACTATTACCATGTGTGCATATGTGGCTGGAGAGTACTGCAAGGCTCCTCAGGATATGTCAAGGCAGCTGAACCAAGACTTGATCATCCCAAACATATGCTCTGTAATGATACTGGTTTGTGCATGTGCCACATTATGGTGTTCTTGTGTGGGTGTGTGTGCATTTCTGATAAGTGTCATCATCCACGGCTCCAGTGCATAGCCAGCATCCCCACTAAATGGCCATATGGGAAGCCCTCCCTGGAAAACCACTGATATAGCTGTGAGGAATGCCAGATGTGGGATTCATGATAGCTTCCAGGGCAGCCAACACACACATTCATGATAATGCCCTGGGCATTGCACATGACCTGGTAGTTGATGAAGTGGAAACCCTTGCAGTTTATGTAGACCCTACCCCGGTCAGCAGGTGGTGCTTTAATGTGGATGTGAGTGCAGTCTATG
Organism: Protopterus annectens; assembly: GCF_019279795.1. Taxonomy (NCBI): domain Eukaryota; kingdom Metazoa; phylum Chordata; order Ceratodontiformes; family Protopteridae; genus Protopterus; species Protopterus annectens. The sequence goes on along the minus strand of NC_056739.1, from coordinate 941,438,806 downwards.
ACACACAGTACCTCTGGGTAATCTGCTACATGGTGGAAGAGATGCATATTGCAGGTCCTCTCCTCACAAATGGTGGGGAATTTAATGTGCTCCTCGGCATGTGGTCTCATGGCATCCAGGAACTGATGGAGTATCCTGGATGCAGATGCCTGTGAGACCCCCATCATATCCCCAGTTGGTCTGTGGAAAGTACCTGTAGCTAGTATTCTTAGAGCTACACATACCTTGGTATCCACTAGGATATGCTCCCCTCTGTTTGTTCTAGATGTGAGGTGAGGCTGGCACAACTTCACAATTTGCTGCACTATGTCCCTGTCCACCTTGTAGCACTCTACTATCTCCAGAGCATGTAGCCCCTGGTAGGTTACCCTTGGTCTGAACACTCTTCTCCTCCTCCAAGGCCTGCGGTGGTTGTCAGCATCATCCTCTACAACATCGTCAGTCTCTAACACATGGTGATGAATCACAGCTATGGCAGCTCTCAACATGTACATTTTAAAAGTTCCCTGTGTGCTTACACCTATGGTGCAGTGTTTGGGAATACACAGGTGTGTGTAGGGTGCTTTCACACTTTATATTATTGTGCTGTGAACACCGATGATGTCATAGGGTGTGTATGTACGATCGTAGCTACAGGGTATCTTATGTGTTTTACTACAGGAACTACTATTGTGGTGCCTTTGGTGTTGAATTACATTTGGCTGCCGTGGATTACCTCTTGCCCTTCCCTTTACATTTCTTCACATTTCACCTTCCATTTTCTGGCATGCATCCAGCAGCCTGCTTTCATTTGTACTTTCCTAGACCTGGCTTATCTTGCGTAATGTGTTCTATTGCCGGTCTACTCTAGGTTTGCTTTGCTCTGCTATGACAGTTCTCCTTTCTTTGCAATACAAAACCTCCCCTATCCTGTTTTGCATGTTTCTGCAAGCAGACTTGTCAGCTGCCGTCGATTGCCCACTGTGAGTTAATAGGTGTTAATTGCTCAGTTGTATTCCAATTACCCTACTGCGGCATTTCCTTCTTTTCTTCCCCTGACCTTCCTGTTTGTGCTATGGTTCACTGTGCGTGCATCCACTTACCGGGTTTCGGGCACATTTTCATCCCCGTACACATGCACTTTCAGGCACCATATGTGCTCTCAGCTAAACGATGCTATACCTACCTCCCCACCCCTGTCCTGCAGCTTTGCTTAGCAATGGCCAGGCCAGATTTGCATTGCTCCAATGTGCTTACAGCTACGGTGGCACACCCCACTGCTGATGTCATGTATACCTCTGAGCCACTCCTCGGTGTTATAGTGCTGCGCCATATGGTACATCCTTAGTTCGGCGGGACGTTTGCGATTCAGTATTACCTGCCTCATTTGCATGGCATTGACTACTAATTCATAGTTACCATGCCGAACACTGTCACAGACCCTTAGCAACCCTTGCAGCTTGGTTGTGCTGTACCATGCATACCATTGAGTATTATGGTGAAATCCTGATTTGTATTACATTGCGATTTTATGACATCTGTAGATATTTTCTTTGTGTTCCAGTTTGCGCACACATGCCCTGCGGTTGTACTTTGCGTTACTGTGGACATGACATTAAATGTTGTTTTTTAGGTGTTGTGCATCTTTTCTTATGCCATTGGCTGTGTATTTAGCCTTTGGCATATGTTAACTTTGTAATACACGAGTCTGGTCCGCTTCCATAGCTCCGGTGTTCTGTTTGTGAAAATGTAAACCGTGTTTTATTGGTTTACATTTCCGTGGGCTTACGCTACGCCTGCACCACTTCATGAATCGCTATGTACCTTTATTTGCATGGTGCAGCACTGCACATGAGGTGATTAGCATACCTAAGCCGAGGGCTGCTCAGTTCTGGCATGTGGAATTGGATCGTACCTGAATCGCTCGATGGCCATATTTGGCATTATACCGCCTATGCTACACCTGCGCCTGGCGCAAGCTTCATGAATACCGGGGCTTGTCTTTAACCTTATGCTAACAATAAAATAAAACTGACAGTAGTTGTAGCAGTAGACAAGTTTTAAAAACTGTTGCATGCTAGAATAAGGCAAGAAGTATTATGAAGTTATCCAAATAGCACTGTTAAGCTTGTAATTTGAATAGAAAACATAACAGCAAAATGTTTAAAGGTGAAGTCTATGCTTATGAAGTTAAAAGTGCAGTAAAAGTGTACCCTCCTCTGAAAAAACAAAATGCTGCAAGTGATGACTTAATTTACTACAAATATTGGCAGAGAGGTCACATTGCTAAATTCTGTGCTACTAATACTAACTGGAATGCTGTAGATACAGATGTAAAAAGTCAAATGCATGCTTAAATGAGCATGTTCCTATGGAGTGAGAAGACTGCAACTAAATACAGTCTGTTTTATATCTATGTGTTACAATTAACCTGGTGAAATATACTCATTTTTAGAAGGAAAAGAGATTCCAGCCCTGCTATATTCTGGAATCACGTTTCCTTGTTAAAGGACCCCTAATGTATGCATTTAATGTTAAACACAACCCAAAAGTGATGGCAGTATGCTTTTCTGATGATAGAAAAGAACATAAACGAATATGTCATCACATATAGAAATACAACAATTTCTAAGAAAACTATTATAGCCTGTGGTTGTAATCCCTCTAGTAATATTAGGAAAAACCTTCCCTATTTTAAAGCAATGTGGAAAATGTTGGAAAGGGGGAATTTGTAGACACTCTTTTGCAAACTTATAACTTAATGAGAAGGAAGTAGAAGAGCAGATTGATATATCCATTCTGCATAAGAATGGGAGTGGAACAAATCAATAACACCCCATATAGAGAACGAGTACTTGGGGAAGGGAATCTTTATCAAAGGTACAAAAAAGCTAGACTGTGGTTGAAGTTTGGCAGTCAAAAGGAGCCTGGGTCATATCAGAACTGTGCTCCAAAGATAGAGCAACAGCAAATAAAAACAAGAAAAGATATCAACATAGGATGTGAAGTGGGGCACACAGAGAACCTTGAAGTAAAAAATGAGTACAAGACAGAATTCTGCACAGACATACAAGATTCATTAGCACAGAAACTGAGACAAGCATAGATTAAGCACATTACCTAAACAATGGCCCTCAAAACAAAATAAGTATTAAAAGTGAGCCAGCCAGGGAAATGTAGAGCTTTCTCTCTATTTCTGCTAGTGTCAAGCATAGACTTCAAATAGAAGCATATACTTCTCTACAGGAATATGTAAGCAAATGAAGAAATAAATCTGACGGTATATTTTCTTCTGAAATGCTCTTTGTAGTTGTAGGGCAATGTAGGGAAGGAAAATAAAATGAGAGGATGGCATCCACCTACATTAAAATTAGTTGGACATCTAAGTAAAAGAAAAGAAAAGAAAAAGAGAGCACTCAAGTTGCTTTACTGATAGCATAGACAGTGGATTATAAGGTAATTTTTGCTGTCATTGTCCCATTACAAAGAAGGAGTAGAAGTGATGGCAAAGGCCATGCTTTTGAGAAAAGAAACTACATTTCCCACCTTCAGGCAATTTACAGAAAAAAAGGTAGTGCTGTGTTAGTAGACTTGGAGATAAGAAGTCAAATATTCTTTAAAAAAAACACATAGGAAGATGATCCTTTAAGTAAGGCAAGTCCAAACATAACTAATGCTGTAAGAGACGATGTTGTTGTTGTTGTGTCTTTCGGCTTATCCCGGTAAGGGGTCACCACAGTGGAACTCCGGTGCGCTAATGTTTGGTAGTGGATTTTTACGTGCCGAGTTACCAGCCTTGACGCACAACCTTCATTGAAGGCACGCCCATTCACACATGTCTCCATACAGAAGACGTTCTAGATGAGAATCGAACGCGACAACATCTTGCTGTAAGGCGACAACGCTACCGCAGCACCACTACCGTAGGTAATGCTGTAAGAGATGATAATGAACAGAATGTTTTCATTACTTCTTATCTATATTTTGAGTTGAAAGATTACCTCTTCTGTAGACACACACACAAACCAGGATCATTACAGAGCATGTGTTTGGGATGCTCAAGTCTTGGTTCAGCTGCCTTGACATATCCTGTGGAGCCGTGGATGATGACTCCCATCAGAAATGCACACACACCCATGCAAGAATGCCATAATGAGGCACACGCACAAACCAGAATCATCATAGAATCACGGTTCTGTTGCTTGGACACATCTGGTGGAGCCTTGTAGTACTCTCCAGGCACATGTGCCCACAACTTCATAGTATGTGCCATGCTACATAATATGATCCTGCAGAAACAGCTGCAGCAGGGACAAAATGGTGAAGGCCCTCATAGCTCAATGCAATTGCCAAGGCCATCACAGGCACAGAGGGATTCAGACCACGAACACCCTGTGCCAGCCCCAGTAGGCAGATGGAGGCGTGCCCAATATGCCTATGCCTTGGCAAATAGGGAACATATAGCACATACTCTGACAGTGTAGGCCCCTATGGACTGACACACCTCTCCACCTGCACACACAGTAAAATGGATGGCACACACACACAACCACCTGTAAATTGTAATGTATAGGTGGCCTACTGTGTGAATCCTACATAGGCAGCCCTCAAACATTGTACACACAACAGTTATTGGAACAAGGAATGTCAACACCTGAACAGTACATGCACATATCAGCATATGTTGGTGCTGTGTGTATAGGTTCCTAGGTACATCGGTAGGTACACGCCCGATTGTCAGAGGCCATACACCAAATGAGGCAAACAGTGTCTGCTGTCGCCACAACATCGAGTAACCAACTGTCACTCAGTGGAGCAGAGGCAATCGCGGGATCACATGTGTGTAAGCACTGTTCTCCACACACTCTGCATGGATTCCCTACTGCATTAATGAGGGGCTCCACATAATGTAATCATGGATGTCATGTCAAGGCATGGGATGTACCCATGACAGGTATTCGTTAACCCAAGCATGCTCCACCTATGGTCGTTTGAAGGTGTAGCACATTATGGTGTGTGGCTCACTGTGATATACATACCCAATGCTGGAGCACATCCAGTAAACATCACATGGACATACCATTAATTGGACTCATCCATATGTAAACTAACTGAGTTACCCATGTGATTGCAGTATGGAGTAACAGCCGTAGTATACTCCACCTACAAAACGCCATAACACGTGTACAAATCCCAGATGCCCAAGTGGTAAATGCAGTGACCGTTGTGCATGTTCCCGGTCCCACATCCTGCATGGGATGTAACGTAATCCCGAAGGCACGAATAAAACATGTCGGATGCAGGTCATCAGATCATGTTTAGCACATGTTAGCGGGAATATGCGTTGCCCAGTGCTGGTAAACTTTGTTTAAATATGACTATATGGATATGCGTGAAACAGGGCTAAGCTTCTCTGAATATCGCACAGATCACGATCAATGATGTCCAGAACAGGTGAAACCAGCATTATTCACCCCTGTACTAATAGCGCCGGCTCTGAAGGGTAAAACAACCACTGCCAGGAGTAGAACACGCAATCATGTATACAATCACCTAACACTATGGTAGCCAAGATGTACCTACGGCAGGTGTGTAATGTGACAGGTTCAGACACAAATGTGCAGAGTCCAGGAATCAGTAAACACCGACAATTACACAATGAAAGGTGTATTCTGCCTGTCGCTCTCTCTGTCAGATATATATATATATATATATATATATATATATATATATATATATATATATGTATATACATATATATAATACAGATAGAAAGGGTGATAGAGAGATATATGTTGATATATATGGATTCACCGATATCTGCAAATATATAGATAGGTCAACAACATTTATAAAACCTTGGAGGTCTGCCAACTATGGAAAGTGTCACATACCGACATGTGTAACCACGAGGAGGAAAGACCGAAAGAACACAGTACTGGAACACTAGAACCGTGAGTAATATTATCACGATATGAAGGGACATTTAGCTACCGCTGCCAGTGTTGCGGTCCATGTAGGTACTGTGTTCAACTGTGTTTGTGATTGCCGTAGTCTGTGTATGTGTGTGTTGAGGGTGCCGTATGTATTTCTGTGTGACTGTAATGTGTGTGTGTGCGTCTGCATTGTGTGTCTGTTAGTGCCAACTCAGAGGTAGATCATTATGGTAGGTGTGCTTATAGCTAGCCGTAGGCATACGGTTACCACCTGTCCCACATTAGGAGGGACAGCCCCTCCCTGGGCAGTTGTGTCCTGACATAAAACATTACAAAGGGAAAATGTCCGAGATTGTAGGACATTATTATGTCCCATATATTATGTAATAGATGCATTAAATAGTTATGCCTGTATGTAAGAAACGTAAATGTTACATGCAATATGATAAGTAGCCAAAGTCCTACAACAATAAGTATGTATTGAAGATAAACGTATGTGCTATCCTGTGTACTGACCGTGGGTATGTGTCGGCCTGTAAACACTGATGTGTGTCCCACAAGTGTCCCACAATGGCCATTTGAAAAGGTGGCAACCCACGCCAAAGAGGTTCAGTTACCAACACAACTGCAATGACTGCAAATATCTGGGACAGAAATACACGGGACAGCTGTCATTTAGTAACATTCCTTTACATATTGCTGTAATTCCGGAGGTATGGAAGTATCAACCTCACCTGCATACTATAGAAAAACCAATTAACAATGGCCCAATGTATATGCCCGTAACAAAAGTCTACTAACTGATAGGTCTTTAATTAGGGAAGGAGCCCACACACATATATGGAATATGTAGAAATGCAAGCCCCACAAACCTGTATATGCTACGTAGACCCACCTACATCCCCCACACATGAAACTATAGCAATACAGACTGTAATTACAGCACAAACATCCAGTCAGTCAATTACATCTGCAGAAGCGTTAACATACCTTGGGAGAGACACATTTAAAGGTGCCATGGGAAATCGTAGCCGTTGTATAATGGAACAAACGGTGATGTTACAGGTTTTGTTTGCAATAATCCCTTATCAGATGGTTGGGATGACAGGTACACTCACATGTAGAACCACATACTCTAGCCGTCACACACAATCCACGGGGGACATGAATCCAAACTGTCTGTGTCTCTACACATAGCAGTTGCAATTACACACAACAAAACACAATACAGGCCGTCTCCCCGAAGGTAGGGCAAATGGGCAATGCCCAAGTGGAGAATTCAATTATACCCCACTGTTGCCATGTAATTGGTGAATGGAGTAGCTGCACAGCTGATGTGCAAGTAATAAGTCACTCAGGAAACCAACTGGTGGCAAGAAACCACATGTTACAGGTATCGACGTATATAAGGATGACTTGCCAGACATTCAAACCGTATGCTCATACCATAGAACTGTTTAAACAGTGTAAGAGAGATAGTTAAGAAAGTCCGGAACGATAACAAGGTATGTAGAACACTCGGTATGTAAGTGTATGTATAGCCTGTTTTGTATTAATTATGTTAGTGTATGTACAGCCTGTTTTGTATTAATTAAAAGTGTCCGCAATGCACAATGTAGGAAAAGGTATTATGTAGTGATGTCTTGCTGAGCATAGTAACGCTTGTAGAAATTGTGTGTCCTGCAGTGGGCCACAAGATAAACATCACAGACACCACAAGGGATGCTACATGAAGGCTTTAAACAAAACAATTCCATACCACCCGCCATCAGTGGTAGGGTATGTCCAACAAGTACGTGCCATAGCAGGGGATAGTATATGTTGATATACTGTAACAGTAGGCATGTGTATGGGCATATAACGACAATGACATGTCTAAGGTGGTCCTGCTGTGCAAGTATGCTTTGCATTATGGGATATTATGTAAAATATGTGTAATATACAGTATTGTAGGTAGCTATGTCAGATATTCTACACAGCATAACAGGCATATCATGCATACCAAAGGTATTGTCTATTGGCATGTACAATATACAATAACAGAATACATATGGCTTGTAGTCATGGGACACTGTAATAGCATTATAGCTAATCTAAATGGAAGAGCTACTCAATTAACCATGCACAAAGGACATGTAATAGCTTCACAGGTTCATAGTGGGGTACTATGCAGTCTGGCAAGTCTATGTGTAAGCCCAACTACAGTGTTCACAGCAGTGGCACCTCTCTAGGGTAGTGTCCTGTCTGTGAACAGCAGAGCCATGTGTTACCTGCACCTCTGCACAGTACAGCCACTGCAGTGATCCCTGGCATACATGTGTGTCTCCCATCCACCAAGTGAGCTATCACATGAACAGTGCTACTGAGTGTCCCTGCGTGATGTACATAGGAATCATGTTCCAAAGCATGGTGAATGTCTGGTTTGGGAATGTAACCCTCAAGCACATCCCACTCATCATTGCGTGTGTGCACATATCCATGAGCATGTTGCTCACAGTGGCTTTTGCTTATGTCGCTTATGTGGAGTATATCCATGAATATTGTTGTGGACATGGGCCCTGTCTGTTCATCAGATGTCACCCCTGAGTATGTAGTATGCAAATGTGTACAGACATGGTGTCCGTAGTTCTGCCGCATACGTCAACCGTCGGAGCTCAATAAACGTCATGACGTGTTAATGTTGTGGTATGTAAAGCTGTAGCTGTTCTGTAAGGTACACCCTAAACGGGGTGTTGTACCCTTGAATGAGTGTATACATCTGGAGTTCAGAGGTACAATGGGTGCCTATGTTCCAGCTACAAACCCAGTACAGATAAGTGTGGCCACGTAGAAGGATATCCACGCCACATTGGCAATATGGTTATCAAAGGAGTGGGTGCGACATACGTGTGTACTACAATTACGTACAATGTGGCATGTATGTAGGGGACTACCACCTATGTGATAGTCATTGGGTGAATCGTGTAATGCAAAGGGGATGTTCATGCACCTTGTGTCATGCAGCTTGAGGCCATGATATTGATATCAGGTATCCATCACAGTGACACCCTTATGGAGGGAATCAGTATCAGCTGGTGGATCAATCATGGTGCTTTGTATGCAGTTGTCTGGAAAGCTAGGCAGGGAAAGTCCCTCTGTGCGAGCCTGTACCTCAGGGAAGCATATACCGAACATGATGGGCCCTATGACTGAGGACTGTGGTATGCCAAGTGTAACTGAAATACAGTAGGTACTATGGTATGCTGCCCTCATTGTATGTGTCCTGTCCATGAGCCACTTTGCATAACATCCTGAGACATAGGGGTTGATGTGCAGGTGGATGTGTAAGTTGTCAATACCAGAATGGAGAACGGTGCTGAAAGCCAATGAGAGGACAATGTAGGCTGTGTGGACCCCCTTACCGTCATCAACTACCCTGGTAACTGTATCAAAGGAGTCCACCAGCTGTAGGAGCCATGCTCTGGCCCTAACAAGTCCAACCTGGGTGGCATCAAATGACCGGAGCCCACCAATGTCTCTGTGAATGACTTCCATGATGATTCATAGATTCATAGATTCATAGATTAGTACTAAGCTAACTTGCCTACAGCCATTTTAAGCCTAGCCAATTATCCCTTGTGAGACTCAAACCCTGCACCCTGTGTTTGTAAGGCAAGCACCTTAACCATTAGGCCACCCTCCCATGTGACCCATAGCCTTGCAGAACAGTCCAGTCAGGTGTATAGGGCAATAGTCCTTCTCATGCATTGTGGCGCCACCTGTGTGGAGTGTGATAACTGTTGCTGTGTGCCATTCAGGGGCCACAATGTCTGGTACAAGGCTATTACTGAATATGGTGGCCAAGTGGGGAGACATGTCGTTCAGAGATTTGTGTAAATCACAGCCTGGGATGTTGGACGGTCACATGGGGGTCAGTGTTCCAGGCCATATAGAGTGCAGGTTAGTACTGTGTAATTGTGACCGCAGGACACCACAATGTTCCTGCATGGATTGTGGCCCTGTAGAGAGTGAGAGGGTGTAATATTAGCATTGAACCCATCCACCAGCATGTTGCCAACATCACTTGGTTCTGTAATGTTCCTGAGTAACTGTTGTATGTCAGAGCAGATGTGGGTATTGCCATTGACTACTGACATACCTCCATAATGCCTTGTGGTACACCCTGGAATGTGTCACAGTAATGTTTACGTAGCTAGGTTCGGAGTATGTGATGAGGGATCCTGTAGCCCTACTGAGGCTGACCACTGAGCTACCCCACCCATGAAATTGTACTCCACTTTGCAACAGCCTCCACCTGTTGTTGTAAATTATGTCCATGGAACTGGACCCCCAGAGTGGTGTCCATTATCTGGTGGGTACCATCATGGCTCTGTGTGGAATAGCATGATCCATGCAGTCATGTAAGTGCTAATGAAGTGCACTGGGGTATGTTTCAGTGTTTGTATGGGCATTGTCCATCTGCACGGGTGTCATGACATTAACTACTGCTGTCATAAGACATCTGTAGTAGGCATTGTAGTACTCTTGTACTGTGTATGCCGTGAAGGTGCCGGCATGTGTATAACAAGGGTGATTAGCATATGTTTGGAATCCACCAATGAGGGGATAACCCCAGGTGTGGAACACCAGTCACATGCTGGTAGTGTCCATGTCAAGGATATTGTTGGTCTTGGAGGTGGTGTGTATGGGTTGATCCAGCCGAGTGGAGGTTATGAATCCTGGACAGCGTTGGCCTAATGTGTCAGTACATGAGTGGCTATCCCAGTTAAGTGTGGGGTAGTGTCAGTCTCACATCAGTAGTACCTGTCTGAACCCTACTGTCCAGTACACCAAGAAATGAGGTCTGGTAACCGTGGGGTATGTTGTTGAATCCGTAGCATGTTACAATGTGTATAGCAGTTCTGGCCACAGTTAGTTGCACGTGGAGCACCTCTGATGCATTGTGCTAAGTAACTAGCCAGGATGTGTGTACAACATAGTGGAATATGGGAACACCTCAGCCGTGGGTGTGCCGGTCCAGGTTACATGACTGAAAGGTGTGGTCTGTGTATAATCTGTCATTGCAGGTGTGCTCTGCAGAGCCTAGAGGCAGGTCCCAGTCACTGCAGAGATATTGAAGTGGTCCATTATAAGGAGTGCCTTGCCTGCGTGCATCAGAGATGAAGATGTCAAGCGTTGCGTCACATGACCCCATGTTTTGCTTGCCTGTTCCCGTTCTGGTGGTGAATGTTATTGGAAACTGTACAAGACAGGCAGTATAGAAGCAGCAAGAGCCTTACATGTTATCTGTACTCCCAGGGCTGACAGGTGCAGGTCATCTGTGCCAAAGCATCGTGTTTTGTTGACCATGTCAGTCAAAGCGGACAGATACCAGATGCCTGTGGAATGACAGCAGAAACATAGGCAACTGTTGAAGTGACACAGTCAGTCATTGTACAGTGGTATCAGATCTGTATGAATGCATAATGCTCCCCAGGGCTTGGCCCATACCTTCAGGGCTACAAGACCGGTGAGCTATTGCATGTCCCTGCACACGCAGTCTGTGAAGTTGCATCTCAGGGCAGTCACACTAACATGGAGAATGACAGTCACATTGTACCTGGTGAGGTGTGGCATGGGTGCATAGGTTATGTTGCAGAACCAGTTACCCAACAGCAAGATGTAAGCGACTATTGCCTTGTGTAGCCTGCTGAGTGGGACATCAGTGTGACCGCCTACAGAGTCACCTATGACTAGTGTGTTGCGTATGTTATAACACCCTATTGGCTGTATGTGATTGGCACGCATGAGTCTGTGGGCTATACATTATTGCTGTTGTGTTTGGTGATGGGGGCTGCCTTTGGTGCCTACACAGAGTATGGAGAGGTACTGCACAAGTTGTACTCGTATGTGTGGCCTGTGGTGGTGGAGATCTTGTGAGACTAAGTGATGAGTGGGGTGTGTTGCGAATGTTACACATCCCCACATGATTGTCAGGTTCAGTCAGGGTTGGTGACAGCATTACCCCCAGTATGGCTGCATATGTGCATCTCCCACAGGCTGTGGTGTCGTATGTTAGGAGGTGAGCATTGACTGTGTACATGAGATAATTGCTCTATTGCCACATGTACGCCATATTCATCATATAGACAGGCAATAGCACTGGTACATGACAGTTGGACATGCCTGTATATACAACCATGTCTCACAAGTTATGTGAGTTACGTGTGTACAACAGCTGTTGTACTGTAAGCAAGCTGGAAATGTAAGGACAGACAGTGTACTTGTGATAAATGGTGTGGAATGGGTGCTATATTAATCAGTAGCTCATGAAGTGCTCACAAGTTCTGAACAAGTGCTGAGCATGAAAATACATTACAGATAGGGTGTTGGATAATATCAACCCACAAGTGGTGACGACAGTCATAATTGGTGGCACCGCACTATTACCCTGCTGAGTATGGTCTGCAAGTCCATGAACCATTATCAATGTAGATGTTAGCAGTACAGATGTAGATGACAGTACGGATGTTTGACTACATATACCTTTGTATGTCACAGGGGTGTTCTACCAGTGGCCTGTTGACATTATCAACACTACAAAAGGTGCCAGAGTGACATGTGCATATCACACCAGTGCAAGCTACAGTAAAACAGGGTTAATGTGTTGTACTCCACCCTCATTGTAGCCCATACCACACAGACAAATGTGAGGCATCTGTGTATGTAATGATGTGAATGGCCATGACCTATGAGCAATAGCTGTCTCAGTGTTGTGAACAACATACAGAATGGGCTTTGTTGGTGAGGTGTGTGACATATGTGCACATTCTGACAGATGATATTAGCATTGTCACCGCTAGGTGAATATCCCTGTACCCATTAACTACCACCTAGGCTGCGGTCAACATTATGGACACTGTGTAAGGGATGGTGCTGTGCAGTTCACCTCCCTGAGTTGGTGACGTCTCCAGGCCCCTTAGGTAGTCATACGAGGCACCCATGTCATGACAGGGTGCCATCCATGAGCATGGAGATCATTGGACAGGCATACTCAGCACTCGGGTGATCAATATTGGATCGCATATCACCTTTAAGGGGAATTAGCCATGCGTGGATGGGTGATACCAGCCTTCACAATCCTCACCTCCACTATGCAGCATGCTGGCTACCTTGCATAAAGACATGTGCTATACTATGATGTTGGACATGCTACATGTCCATATCCTGATCTGAAAGACATATGTCATGGACAGCCACCGTCCTACTACTAGGATCGCCACATGCTGGACAGATTCCTGTGCCATACATGTGACATACTCCTGCCATACCATTCAACCCTGTCCATCAAAGCTGCACATGTCATCTCTGTCATACATGGTGTGATGACCGCATGGTAGATGTATTATCAACTGTCTGGATCAGTAATGTGGCATTGATGCACCTCGCGGTGGCAAAATGGCTATCAGATACAGCTAGGAAACCTTGCCCGTACATGCTATAGTTGATAACCATCCCTGCGAATGACATCCGACTAGCCATTGTCCCATGTCTATCACATGTGCATCACAGGCAATCCATGGCAGGATGTTGAACAGCTGTACAGTGCCGTGTAGATGTATATGACAAAACACATGCATGTAAAGGTGTCCATGCGTATGTGTACATTGTCACTGCTCAAGTCCATTAAGGCAGTGTATGTGTTGATATGTGACATATACACAGCATCAAGGTCAACAGCATTAGCGTGGACACATCCAGGCATGTGCTGATAGGTAAGAACACCAGTGCAGGTAAACAGACATGCCCACATCAAGACAGCATTCACATGGAGTATGAACAATGTAATGAGGTGACACACATATATAGTGATGATATCCAATGCATAACAGATTGTTACATGTGTGTGACACAAACATGTCAGTCATGTCAGTGTCATGATGATTTGCAAAGATAACTGTGCAGATGTACTAGATTTACTAGAAATGTATGTGCAGCAGTATCTCTGTACATCTCTGATACTGTGACCTGTCACCATCATTATGTCTTACAGATAATGCCTCGTTCATGCCTGCCTGCGTACAGCCACCAGGAGGATGATGTCCTCATCCCGTACCTCCATGAGAACTACGAGGTGTTGTTCAGCCATGTGCCACAGCATGCCCAGCAGCATGATGACCTGTGGCAGGTCTTCGCAGGAGGGTGAATGATGTGGGTGGCCATAACCGCACCTACCAGCAGGTGTGCAGACACTGCATGGACTTGATACGACATGCAAAACAGCGTGCCACTGCAATTGCCAGGGAACAAGGTGGAACAGGTGGTGGGCCACCAACCCAGCCCCCACTCACACATGAGGAGCTACTGGCCAGTCTGGGGACACCCTCAGAACAGCATCCACAAACACTAGCTGCCATCGTGGAGGCGGGTGTCTCCCAACCAATGAGCCTGGAGTTGCCTGGTAAGTCAGTATTGCACATATGACTATTATATCCCATTTAGATGCATGTGACACTGTACATTATGTAATGTAACATCATATGCAAGGTATGTTGACACACATGCTGCATACTACAGTATGCTACCCTGTGTATGCACACATGTGCATACTATATGCTATTGTACAGGTGAATGTGTTAACATGCACAGTGCACCCTGTGGCTGTCATACAGTCATGGATAATGTTCAAACTGCTGTGTCACCCCTATACATGTACTCTGAAATGCCACACAGACATCAGTCTGTTGCAGGTGAAGCTGTCATCAGTATCAGACATGTTAAAGCATAGATCTATTCATCATGTGGTCAGTTAACACTTGTACACTTGATGTTCGGTCCAGTCATGATATACAGATCGCATCACCCATCATTCACACTGGCTACCCATGTGCAATATATACAAATGAAATGATACACCGACATGAAACCACAGTTTTTGTCATTGCTACATGTGTCGACAGCTGTGCATTCAACGGTGGAGGTGTTGTACAATGTAGGCATGTGTACTATACATTTGAACAACACGTGTGGTATGCAAACAGTACCATACAGTGAGCTGTGATATGGGCAGACCACAGGAGTCATCATTGTGTTATATGCCCCTGCAATGGGTGCACACATTGTGATGTGCCATCTGATATGTCCAAGACACGTAATGTTCTGGCTGCAATATTGTCACACTATCCCATAACACATACCCCACATACCAAACATACAACCCGTTGTCTGCATAGCCCTGTGGATGGTGACATATCTGACGTCTATGGGTGTATGTCATATGGGACAACACAGACATGTGAGATAGATGGCCATCACAAATATTTGGCCAACACATGTTCACACATGGCCATGGGGGATGGCCAGAAACACGTAGCCACACAGTAGATGTGATATGTATACACCCTGTTGCACATTGTCCACACATGGTCCAATTATAGCCTTAGTTGACTGATTATACAGTCGATGTGGTACACTGGACATCCTAAAAGCCTGTGCACAGCTAGTGGAGGTGTCACTTAAGTCTACCATATAAGATGTGTTGAACATCACAACTGTGTCATAGCATGACAGTAGTCATCTGTACAGCTTCCACAGACATTGACACCACATCAGGCCACAGATAGTGTACATTTCCCTTGCTGCTGTAGGACATCACCGTTAGCTGTGCACCTCGTGTGTGTGGTACATCAATGTCATGTGGGACATGGTGAATTGACAAGTCTGCTATGTGTGGACATGGTTGCCAGGCAGCTAAGACTCTGTAGTAGTTGTGCAGGGGTGTCATCTCTAGGTCCTCCAGTGACCTGTCACATGACACAGCATGGTTTGGTGTGTATACACATCAGGATCATGGGTCACAATCCACAGTTATGTAATGGGTATGCATGCAGTTATGGCTATGCAATGTGTGCATAGTATGCACTGTATAGCAATATAGATGCCTCCAGATGCCATGCAATGGCACAGTGTCTGTACTTCACACTGTATAGCAATGTAGATGGCTCACACTACCCTTCCATGCTCATACACATTTGCTAAACATGCATTCTATCTGTAGGGCATACAGACAACACTGCAATGTGATGCCCATTACGAGGCTGTACATGTGTCAGGACACCATTGTGTCAGACATGTATGCATGTTAAAGCACACGTCAGCAGATTACATGTCAAGGTCACGTCAGCCATGTGTACTGTTAACCTGTTCTGGTCCACATGGTGTATCACGGGGATGCCTGCATACTACCATGATTGTGTGAACTGCATGGCTACTGATATGACACCTGCTTGCTGTAGTGTGCACCCCAGGGAGGTATGCTAACTAACACTATTAATGTCTGAGCTGCATGCCATCTGCTGTATCACATGCATGCTGCATTCCGTCTGTCAAATCACATGCATGGTATGTCTGTGTGTGTCTGTGTGTGTCTGTGTGTGTCTGTGTGTGTCTGTGTGTGTGTGTCTGTGTGTGTCTGTGTGTGTGTGTCTGTGTGTGTGTGTCTGTGTGTGTGTGTCTGTGTGTGTGTGTGTGTGTGTGTGTGTGTGTGTGTGTGTGTCTGTGTGTGTCTATTGTAATTTAGAGTCTTTCTTTGCATTCACAGGTGATGTAGTTGCGTTACCCTCCTGCGATCCATCTGATGTTAGTGTCCCCACAGATACTAGCAGTGATGAACATATGCATGAGGTACAGGCAGGGTTGTCAGGGGCTGAATCTGTGCCAATGGTTGCCATTCCAGCTATGTCCCCCTCTTCCCCACACACAGTTCTGCTGCCAACACATACCGCATCACCAGTGGCCATAGAGGAAGGACAGTCAGCATCTGTTAGCATAGAACAGGAACATGTGGTGGCTACAGAAGGTGTGTCTCCACACCATGGTGTCAGTGTAATGACTGCAGATGTGCCACAAAGGCATGTGGCCGGTGCTGCTCGTAGGAGGACCTCTGGCAGACATGCACCTGCAGGACAGAGCGTAGCAGCTGGTATCACCAGACGCATGTTCCAGACTGTAATGGCAGCACAGGTAAGTGCTGAACGGCAGAACAGAGAAGGGCAGACTCTGGAGAGGGCTGCTATCTGTACCCTAAATGACAACATCCAGGCATTGGCAAATGCCCAACAGCGGATTGCTGATGTTCTGGACAGGCGATTGGGTGACATGGTTGGAATCCTTGACCGTGGCATGGGCAATCCACGAGTGTGAGCTGTCTGTGCTGGAACATCTGGTAGGAGTGAGGCGTAGGCCACGTGGACGTAGGCCAGCTACGCCACCTAGTGCAGGTCAACGTGAGCGTGCCACCTCACATGCCCACTCCCATAGTGCCAGTAGCAGTAGCAGTGCAGCTGGTGCTGCACTGTCCGCACCAGGACACAGCATTGCATGTGAACATTGCCCTGGACATTACCAGTGGGGACA
Organism: Protopterus annectens; assembly: GCF_019279795.1. Taxonomy (NCBI): domain Eukaryota; kingdom Metazoa; phylum Chordata; order Ceratodontiformes; family Protopteridae; genus Protopterus; species Protopterus annectens. Next base: position 941,421,497 of record NC_056739.1, on the reverse strand, counting down.
CGGTTCCAGTGGACATGTGTCGTTGAACAGTAGCCATTCTGTACCTCCACCTGGTAGTGCCCGTGCAACCCCTGGCAGGCACAGGTCACGTGGCCATGGCCAGACACAGTGAGCTGTACAACCTGGTCTGTACAACCTGGAGCTGTCAATAATACCCCTGTGTAGGCCTCACAAAAGGCAGAACTGTGTGCACACATACACGCACACAGCAATCACATATGTAGGGCACCACAACACCCACATGCATACTGAACAGACATGTCCAATCATATCACCGGCCCTTACCCACACACATGATGTCATCCATTAGTGCAGCCTATGCCCCTGGCAAACATTATCACCCTGTGCATATGATGAAGCCTGTGCCACATCCCTGTCATCCACACCATCGGTACAGGGACATGCTCAAATGGTCTGATGTACAGGATGAACAGAATAGTGAGAGAAGTGTATATTACGTTAGTTGTGTAAGAATAGTGAGAGAAGTGTATATTACATTAGTTGTGTACTGTTGACACGCACCAGACATACCATGTTGTACAGGTTTAGCATGCATTGTTATATGTTCACAGTATGTGTCCCGGTAACAACAGTAACAGCATGTTGGTAATGATGCCCTGGTTCCCTCCTTATGGTCTACTTGCATCTGCCTACAGGTAGCAGTGTTTGCAGTCTCCCATGTGCAACTGTGGAGTACTCACAGGCACATATGGCAATATCAGCATGCTATACATAGTCTCAACCTGACTGTTGGAAAGACTAACATACCACGGATGTCCACACATATACTGATCCAGAAGCATGTGGGCAGTTTAATAGGCTACAGTGGCTAGAGACGTGGCATCCATACCAGGTCACATCACAGATATGTTGACATGGTGCAGGGGTTGTACACAGCGGTCCAGCCGATGATAACGTTAGATTTTTGGACTCTGTCCTCTTCTAGTAGTTATGGACAACACCAAAGCAATGAGGTACCTCAGCAAACATGGAGGTATGCGTTCTTATCCTGCATGCTGTTTGGCAATGATAACTTGGGAACAGGATTCTCAATATTCTCTGACTATTCAGGCATCTTAGATTCCATCAAGACAGAAAAATGTGGCACACAGATTAAGCAGTCCTGCTCAAGGCAGTGGTATTTCAGGATTTATTTCTGATGTGCGGAATGCCTCATATAGATCTATTAACCTCCTTTCAAAACAGACAGTTGGAGAAATTATGTTCCAGGCATCCGTGCAGCCATGCTTGGAGGCCAGACAGGTTATCATTCCTTTGGACGGAAATGCCGCTGTTATGTGTTCCCACCCTTTCCACTAATTCATAAGGTATGTCAGAAAGTAGAGAGGTAAATGCCAGTGATTATTGCAGTGATCCCCTATTGGCCTAGGCAATCTTTCTTCCCTCTGTTAATGGTATTGGACAAAGGCAATTGCAACAGGCCTCCCCACACACTGGATATGCTCATACAGTCTCAGAGGTGGATGATCACACAGAATTGGGGAAACTAAAATTAGCAGCACTTGTTTCATGAAGATTTGAGTCATGTTTTAAAGGAGGCAAAAAAATATGCTACTAGAAAATCATATGTTTATAAATGAATCATGATTTCTAACTGGTTCCTAAATGGAAACAGAAGGTCTACTGAAGGTAATATGTCTCTGGTCCTGAACTATTTGTGTGAACTTCTTCAGGATTACCTATATTATGCAGCCATTAAGGTGCATTTTGTAGCCATGTCTGTTTGTCTGCCAGTGGATCCACCTCTGTCACCTTCTCTTCTCATGAAATAGTTTATGAAAGGATTTTTGGATATAAGACCCCTACACATGCAAATTCCTCCTTCATAAGACCAAAACTGTGTTCTTGTAAAACTGACCTCATCACCTTTTGAACTAGTAGCTCATGCTGATCTCAAGTTCTTAACAAAGAAATTGTTTTACTTATTGCTCTGACATCTGCAAGATGAATTTCTGAGCTGCAAGGTCTCATGGTGGGACAACCTTAACTGACTTTCCATAGGAATTGCATTGTATTCTGCACTAGCCCTTCTTTCAAGCTAAACATGGTCTCAGAGCTCATCTTCAATCAATCTGTTAATCTCTTATATTCTTTCCAGAACAAAAGAATGAGGGGGGGAGGATACTTCATACCTTAGATGACATAGGCAGCTCAGATACTACCTTGACAGAACAAATTCCTTTAAGTAAACCTAAATGCTTTTGATTTCCTTTTATGGGGAAAAATAATGGTCAACCTGTCTCTAAGCAAACCATTGCATTTTGGTTGTCTCCTGGTATTGATTTTTGTTATATCCAGCATGGCAAGCCAAATCCAGACAAGGTAAAGGCACATTCCACCAGGGCTTTTTCATCTTCAGTGACTTACTGGAAAGGAGTGGCTCTAGACGTATTCTAGGTCTTCTATCCAGAGTACGATTCATGAGGGCTTTTCTCCAGTGGCCCCTTATCTTGAATGCTTTCCTCCTCCTTCCAGGTTGTATAAGCTTTGGGAATCCACCCACATGCTAGTAAGGTAGTGTGCTTGTTGAATATAGTTATTATGTAAGTTCCACTTACCTGTAACAGTAGATGTTTGTAGAACACACTGCCTTAATGATAGCACCCACCCACCATCTCCATGTTTTGTTGGGTGTATATACAGTGGATATAAAAAGTGCACACACACCTGTTAAAATGCTAGGTTTTTGTGATATAAAAAATGAGACCACAATAAATCATGTCAAAACTTTTCCAACCGTTAATGTGACCTATAACCTGTACAATTCAATTGCAAAACAAACAAATCTGTTAGGGGAAAATATAAAAAATAAAAAATGTACAATAAGCTGGTTACATAAGTGTGCACAGCCTTAAACAAATACTTTGTTGAAGCACAAATAATGAGATGCAAATTAAAATGTTGTAAAGCATAGTATGCAAATGAGGCAGTTTTGCAATTCATGTTCTGACGCCCATGTGGTACGCACATCCACTATTAAATATGGTGCTTTGCCTCTGATACTGGAGTTGCAATCCACAAACTTGTTTGTTCAAGTATGCACAAGCACTTTCCTGACGCACAAATTAATTATTTCCCTCACCAACCCCTTTATTAGTTTGTATTAGTGACATAATAAATTATTTTGCCCAGCAATCACTTCAGCAATATGACCATTTATGTACAAGCACTTCCCTGACACACAAATTAATTATTCACCCAGTGAACTCTTCAGTAACATTTCTTAATATGCTCAAGTACTAAAATGAAACAGTCACCCAAGCGACCCCTTCGGTAACATGCCCCAGTCTGCACAAGTACTGAAATGAAACATTCACTCAAGCGACCCCTTCAGAAAACATGCCCCAGTATGCACAAGTACTGAAATGTAACCATAAAAAGCAAAGTAAAAACGCTACAGGATGCTGGATGCCTCAGAAGAACACGAACACCAACAAGTTATAATCCACAGATTTAATGTATAACTGTTTAAAATGATGTAAAATTAAGGGCTTTCATCCACATACAATGTGGATTTCTTCAGAATAGCATCAATTAATCAATTAACCTTTTAAATACTTTTTTTTGGCACCAAAAGTTAAAAAACAACTTCATTTAAAGAAGAAATGCATTTGTCTAAAAACAATACATTTCTATAAAAAGTGCATTTGAAATTCACATGTACCAAATAATATATTTAATACTCAATGTCCTTGTTATAATTCATAATTTATAATTTTTTGTTTATATTTTATAATATATAATACTACCTATGGTTTGTGCAATAATGTTCAATATTGTAAATTAAATTATAATTCATCTCTATTTCATTAACATCTTATAGATCAACAAATATACCAATATCAAATAATGTTAAAATTAAAAATAAAATCAAAGTCAATATTGATGTCAGTGAGAAAAATGTTCAACATTCATTTTCAGAAACTGAAGTATGAATTACAGAACAATCCATACAAGCATAGTCTTACGGATCCTACATATTAGCCTGTAAAATAGGTTTAATTGTATTATAGTCATTTAAGCCTGGTTCGTTTGAAGCATCAGTCAATATCTGCCATCTAACTTCCTTCAAACCTAACATGGCTTTGTAATTGCCTCCTCTTTGTCCCTGCCTAACTTGTTTCAATATAGCAAATCTGAAAACATGACTTTCTCCATGTTTGTCTATATGTCTAAACAATGCGTTAGATTTATCTTTTCTTTCTATGGCATACAAATGGTCATAAATTCTCCGTTTGAACATTCTCTCCATTTTACCTATGTAGAAGCTCGGACAGGTCATACATTTGGCCATGTATATAATATACCTCATGTTGCAATTACCATACTGAAATGTATTTCTATTCCTATTTATATTCTCCAGAATAATGCTTTCAATTTCTAGTATAACTTGACACAGTCTGCAACTACCACATTTAGTGGCATGTCTATTCTGCTGGTTTATGTTCCTGACCATGTTGCCCCTCTCCAGAATCATCTTTACATTTTTCCCCATTTTATATACAAACATTAGGGTATCTCCGACTATATTTTTTATTTCATTATCTGTCGTAAGTATATTCCAATTCCTGTGTAGGATCCGCTTTATTTGATTCACTTGGGGTGTATATTCCAAAATACAAGCCTTATTATACCTTTTGTCCAAATTATCTGTCACAACGGTAGTTATTAACTGTTCTTTTCCTAATACTGGAAAGTATTTCTTACCCCATTCACTAACTACATACTCCTTAACATCATTCAACAAGTGCGTTGGGTACACCCTGGCACTAAATAATGTTTTTATAAAGTTAATTTCATCAAGCATTTCTGAATATGTGGACGTCATTCTAGCTGCTCGTATGCACTGTCCTTTAAATATATTTCTCATCATTTTTTGAGGATGGTTGCTAGTAAACTCCAAATAATTATTGGAGAAAGTATCCTTCCTGTGTATACGAGACTTGAATCCATTGGCTGTACTAGATATAAACGGGTCCAAATAAGCAATGCCTTCTGTGCTATAGTAGTGTGTGAACTTTAGGTAATCACCTGTATTATTCATATATGCAATGAACTCATCTATTTTGTGTACTGGACCATCCCATATAATAAGAATATCATCCAAGAACCTTGAATAATATCTTACATACTTAAAATATTCATGTTTGAAGATGTTCTTAGTCTCCCAGTCTAGCATGACCAGGTTTGCAAAAATGAGGGCACAAGCAGCCCCCATTGCAACTCCTCTGGTCTGCTTGTAACATTCACCCTCAAAAAATATGTAGTTGTGTTCCAGTACAATAGACATGAGTTCCATTATTAAATTAATTTCTTCCCATTCTAAGCCTGAATACTGCCTAATACTGTTACAGAAACTTTCTATTCCTTTTTGTTTGGAAATGCATGAAAATAAATCTGTCACATCCACTGTAATATAAACAATTCCTTCCTTCCAAACTTCAAAAGTTAGATTACCTAATAACGTTAATAAGTCAAGTTATACTAGAAATTGAGGGCATTATTCTGGAGAATATAAATAGGACTAGAATTACATTTCAGTATGGTAATTGCAACACAAGGTATATTATATACATGGCCAAATATATGACCTGTCCGAGCTTCTACATAGGTAAAATGGAGAGAATGTTCAAAAGGAGAATTTATGACCATTTGTATGCCATAGAAAGAAAAGATAAATCTAATGCATTGTTTAGACATATAGACAAACATGGGGAAAGTCATGTTTTCAGATTTGCTATATTGAAACAAGTTAGGCAGGGACAAAGAGGAGGCAATTACAAAGCCATATTAGGTTTGAAGGAAGTTAGATGGCAGATATTGACTGATGCTTCAAACAAACCAGGCTTAAACGACTATATTACAATTAAACCTATTTTACAGGCTAATATGTAGGATCCGTAAGACTATGCTTGTATGGATTGTACTGTAATTCATACTTCAGTTTCGAGAAAATTAATGTTGAACAATTTTCTCACTGACATCAATATTGACTGATTTTATTTTTAATTTTAACATAATTTGATATTGATATATTTATTGATCTATAAGATGTTAATGAAATAGAGATGAATTATAATTTAATTTACAATATTGAATTATCAAATTATTGCACAAACCATAGGTAGTATTATATATTATAAAATATAAACAATAAATTATAAATTATGAATTAAAACAAGGACACTGAGTATTAAATATATTATTTGGTACATGTGAATTTCAAATGCATTTTTTATAGAAATGTTTTGTTTTTAAACAAATGCATTTCTTCTTTAAATGAAGTTATTTTTTAGCTTTTGACGGCAAAAAAAGTATTTAAAAGGTTAATTGATTAATTGACATTATTCTGAAGAAGTCCACATTGCATGTGGATGAAAGCACTTAATTTTACATCATTTTAAACAGTTATACATTAAATCTGTGGATTATAACTTGTTGGTGTTCATGTTCTTCTGAGGCATCCAGCATCCTGTAGCATTTTTACTTTGCTTTTTTGGTTACATTGTCGTTTGAACGCTACTGTGTGGTGTTACAAGTACTGAAATGAAACATTCACCCAAGCGACCCCTTCAGTAACATGCCCCAGTATCCACAAGTACTGAAATGAAGCATTAACCCAAGCGACCCCTTCAGTAACATGCCCCAGTATCCACAAATACTGAAATGAAACATTCACCCAAGCAACCACCTCGATAAAATGTACAGGTATGCACAATCATCAAAATGAAACATTTCAGTAAAATGTCCAGGTAAGCAAAAGCACTGAAATTAAACATCTCCCCAAGCAACCCTTTCAGTAAAATGTCCAGGTAAGCAAAAGCACTGAAATTAAACATCTCCCCAAGCAACCCTTTCAGTAAAATGTCCAGGTATGCAAAAGCACTGAAATTAAACATCTCCCCAAGCAACCCTTTCAGTAAAATGTCCAGGTATGCAAAAGCACTGAAATTAAACATCTCCCCAAGCAACCCTTTCAGTAAAATGTCCAGGTATGCAAAAGCACTGAAATTAAACATCTCCCCAAGCAACCCTTTCAGTAAAATGTCCAGGTATGCAAAAGCACTGAAATTAAACATCTCCCCAAGCAACCCTTTCAGTAAAATGTCCAGGTATGCAAAAGCACTGAAATTAAACATCTCCCCAAGCAACCCTTTCAGTAAAATGTCCAGGTATGCAAAAGCACTGAAATTAAACATCTCCCCAAGCAACCCTTTCAGTAAAATGTCCAGGTATGCAAAAGCACTGAAATTAAACATCTCCCCAAGCAACCCTTTCAGTAAAATGTCCAGGTATGCAAAAGCACTGAAATTAAACATCTCCCCAAGCAACCCTTTCAGTAAAATGTCCAGGTATGCAAAAGCACTGAAATTAAACATCTCCCCAAGCAACCCTTTCAGTAAAATGTCCAGGTATGCAAAAGCACTGAAATTAAACATCTCCCCAAGCAACCCTTTCAGTAAAATGCCCAGTTATGCAAAAGCACTGAAATTAAACATCTCCCCAAGCAACCCTTTCAGTAAAATGTCCAGGTAAGCAAAAGCACTGAAATTAAACATCTCCCCAAGCAACCCTTTCAGTAAAATGTCCAGGTATGCAAAAGCACTGAAATTAAACATCTCCCCAAGCAACCCTTTCAGTAAAATGTCCAGGTATGCAAAAGCACTGAAATTAAACATCTCCCCAAGCAACCCTTTCAGTAAAATGTCCAGGTATGCAAAAGCACTGAAATTAAACATCTCCCCAAGCAACCCTTTCAGTAAAATGTCCAGGTATGCAAAGCACTGAAATTAAACATCTCCCCAAGCAACCCTTTCAGTAAAATGTCCAGGTATGCAAAAGCACTGAAATTAAACATCTCCCCAAGCAACCCTTTCAGTAAAATGTCCAGGTATGCAAAAGCACTGAAATTAAACATCTCCCCAAGCAACCCTTTCAGTAAAATGTCCAGGTATGCAAAAGCACTGAAATTAAACATCTAGCAACCCTTTCAGTAAAATGTCCAGGTATGCAAAAGCACTGAAATTAAACATCTCCCCAAGCAACCCTTTCAGTAAAATGTCCAGGTATGCAAAAGCACTGAAATTAAACATCTCCCCAAGCAACCCTTTCAGTAAAATGCCCAGTTATGCAAAAGCACTGAAATTAAACATCTCCCCAAGCAACCCTTTCAGTAAAATGTCCAGGTATGCAAAAGCACTGAAATTAAACATCTCCCCAAGCAACCCTTTCAGTAAAATGCCCAGTTATGCACTAGCACTGAAATGAAATATTTCATCAAATGACCACTCCAGTAAAAATGTCTTTGTATACACAAACATTGAAATGAAACATTACCAAAGCGACTCCTTCAATAAAATGTCCAGGAAAGCACTGGCATTAAAATGAAACATTTACCCAAGCGACCCTTCCAGTAAAAATGTCCAGGTATGCAGCAGAACCAACTCAGCTCTCCTCGTATCTCTGCATTCTGACTAAAACCTGTTGCTTTCTGGCATAATATCAGGGTGATTTAGACAATTTGTATGCATATCAATTCATTATAGATTCATGTTTATGAATTGAACTGATGCGCATACATGGAAACTGCTTAAACACTATAGTAGTTGTCCCCCTATCGTTTATGTATTAATAATGTTATGCATTTCTGATGGGGGATAGCATGCTCACAAAATGTCCCCCACATTTTTGTAGTCATCCTGATGATCAGGGAATTGCATATCCATGTAATGCTGCTCTTTGCAGATCACAACTACAAAAAATGTAGAGTCACAGACTATGAATACCAGCTTTAGTGAAAATAAGTATATACTCTAAATGGTGTTTTATACTTCGTTTAATATAGTCTTGAATTGTTTGTGACACAAACACATATGAACAATTCCTTAGACCTATACAATGGTCCCGACATTCTACTTAGGTTGAGAGTATACTTTCTCATTAACTGACAATGACCTACTCGCATGTGCTGTTCTTTTTTATTTTTATTTTTTTCATATCCTGTCCCTCATGATAATACTTAAGTTTTCTGAACTATCATTTGGGTTTAGTGCAGTACTGCAAAACATATCTGTGAAAAAGGCCTTTCAAAAACTGTTCTACGGTTTCTTTGTGTTTTCCCACCACTGAAATGGAACATCTTTCTTCCATGAGCTCTGTTAGTAATGTAGCGGTGGTACTAAGGTCTTCTATATATCTTGTGTTGTAATGATCATTCTGATTAGGCTTCTTATCTCCTCTCCTTTGTAGATGGAGATGGGCATATATAGCCTTGAAAATAGTAAGATCACACTTGACAATATGAAACCATAACATAGTAAGATCACACAACAATATGAAACCATAACATAGTAAGATCACACTTAACAATATGAAACCATAACATAGTAAGATCACACTTAACAATATGAAACCATAACATAGTAAGATCACACTTGACAATATGAAACCATAACATAGTAAGATCACACAACAATATGAAACCATAACATAGTAAGATCACACTTAACAATATGAAACCATAACATAGTAAGATCACACTTAACAATATGAAACCATAACATAGTAAGATCACACTTGGCAATATGAAACCATAACATAGTAAGATCACACTTGACAATATGAAACCATAACATAGTAAGATCACACTTGACAATATGAAACCATAACATAGTAAGATCACACTTAACAATATGAAACCATAACATAGTAAGATCACACTTAACAATATGAAACCATAACATAGTAAGATCACACTTAACAATATGAAACCATAACATAGTAAGATCACACTTGACAATATGAAACCATAACATAGTAAGATCACACTTAACAATATGAAACCATAACATAGTAAGATCACACTTACCAATATGAAACAATAACATAGTAAGATCACACTTGACAATATGAAACCATAACATAGTAAGATCACACTTAACAATATGAAACCATAACATAGTAAGATCACACTTAACAATATGAAACCATAACATAGTAAGATCACACTTGACAATATGAAACCATAACATAGTAAGATCACACTTAACAATATGAAACCATAACATAGTAAGATCACACTTAATATGAAACCATAACATAGTATGATCACACTTGACAATATGAAACCATAACATAGTAAGATCACACTTGACAATATGAAACCATAACATAGTAAGATCACACTTAACAATATGAAACCATAACATAGTAAGATCACACTTGACAATATGAAACCATAACATAGTAAGATCACACTTGACAATATGAAACCATAACATAGTAAGATCACACTTGACAATATGAAACCATAACATAGTAAGATCACACTTGACAATATGAAACCATAACATAGTAAGATCACACTTGACAATATGAAACCATAACATAGTAAGATCACACTTAACAATATGAAACCATAACATAGTAAGATCACACTTAGCAATATGAAACCATAACATAGTAAGATCACACTTAACAATATGAAACCATAACATAGTAAGATCACACTTGACAATATGAAACCATAACATAGTAAGATCACACTTAATATGAAACCATAACATGTGAATGTATTTTTATCAAACTCACATTTCTCAAGTACATTGCCAGTCCACTTTCTTTCGGTCTTTTATTGTATTCTTACTCAGTTTTGATTTCTGTGCCATAATGTGGGATATCTGCTTGAAGAACCTTCACAAGATATCAGTTTTCCATTCATTTTGTACAATGTGCTAAAAATGCATTAATACTTCTTTCCATCATTTTTTATGGTTTAAACACAGGAACATTAAATAAAACTAATTGCAGAAAATGAACAGAAATGTATTTGCTACTGCACAACAGAAATATATACAGTTTTAGAATATAATATGTATCTAATTCCTTTAACCCTCCCTCCTGCTGTCCTTATTAATGCTGGGAAAAAAAGCAATAATTTTGTGTACACTGTTATAACGTCATCAAGTTGATAATTTTGAAAATGATTAAATAACTGGTACCATTGTGAAATAAAGAAGCTTCAATGGGTACAGATGACAATATGATCCTTTTGTTACAATGCTTATAATGTAAAACATTTTCTTCTTATAGTAGTTATATTCTACGCTATGCAAAGAATCCAAATATCAGATTTAGAGGAGATATGAAAACCTGTGATCTGATTATATAATTGACTATTCCTTCGCAAATGAAAAAACATAATGCAGAACCATCAAATATGATACTAATAGCTGATATGGTCACATCAATGTCATCATTTTTTTTTACTTACAGAGGAACCACCTTGATTCTGAGAGATAGGGTATGCACTTGGAAAAACATTTTCTTGGATTATCTTATTTAGAAATGAGGGGAGAAAACATAATGAATGGTTCCAAAGATGCTATAAAGCATTTAGGTTTGTGGGGTTTTCTAATTCTAAATTCTGTTACCAAATAATTTTTAATTGGCTTGAATTGTTGTGGTCAATGCTAACTAATTATCTTTGCTAACAGTTTCACTCCAGTATAAAAAGTCAGAAATTACACACATCCTTAAACAAACTATGTTATAAATTCTTGTCTTCACATTATCTGTCCAACTAGAACCACTGGTATTAGAATATTTTGGAATTTAAGGCATTACATTTGAAAATTAGAGGAAACATAGTTTCTTGTTTCTGTACATATATTATTGCCCTACAATAGTGTTGCAGAAAGTTAAGCAAATCAGACAAATAATTTCAATGAGATTTTAATATAGTAACATAGATTTTAATTATTTCTGGTTAAAGTTTGAAAGGAAAACATATGCAAATCTTGAAAAAATACAATTAATTATCAATTACAACCAGATGGAGAAGTACAGTTGCCAAACATTAATGAGGAAATTAAATCTTTAGAAATAAAATACTGAATTTCATCTATAAAAATTAACCATATTGTAGCAAAGTTAGATAAAGCAGAATCACTAATTTTACAGCCAAACTTATTAAAAGATATACCCCCAGATTCTGTATGCCTTGCATGGCATGCAGGATCACTGTAGGACCTATAGCAGGCAATATGTCTGCCGTGCGATCTAGGAACATCCTGCAGAGGTGTGCATGAGTGCTCCTGCACTAGCCCTGCATGCACTAAGCCCCTGTATGCAAATCACCCCATTTGCAGGAGAAATCCTTGCAAATGAGGTGAATTTGTGATCTAGAAAGCTTGCAACCGGCCATACAGGACTAGTGCAGTCTGCAAAAATATACTCGGTTAGTAACCGAGTACATTTCTGCAAAATCCAAAATGGAGCCATGACAGCTCCAAATAAAGGCTGCATATCAGTCAGGAAGCATGCCAATGGCCAAGTATAAGGCCACTGGCATTGCAAACAACCAAAAAATAAAAAAATCAACTTTTATTTTTTTTTAGCCGATCTCGGCTGTTTAACCATAGGGCAGTGGCGCGCAAACGGGATTAGGGGGAAAATAACAAAATAAACTGAAAATAAGCTTTCTAACTAAACTCAATATTCTGCCATGCAAGTCAATGGTAGGCAGAAGACAACATGGCAAGTGAGTAGTGGTTGCTAAGGGGGGAGGCTCAGTGTGAGACATGTAACTATGCATTAATAGGCAATCCTATGCAAATGAGGGGAATGATAGTGAATCCCAGTTTTCCCCAGCATGCTAGTCAGGTCCCAATAGTGTAAGAGTAGGAATAGCTTGGTGCAAGCCTAGGAGTTAGCTGACATCACAGGGGTGTGTGTCGGGCATACTGTAAGTGGACTGGAGCCCTGTGGCTTGGGTTTGTTCCTAGCTTAGCACAGTTAAGCAAGGGTGTGTATCTGAATCTGCCTAGCACTCTTTACATTGCCTAAGCGGGTGTGCACACCGTGCTCCAGGTTTTAAAGGAAGAAAAAAAAGTTAAACCAGGAAATAGCAGTTCTGTGCACATTGGAACACTCTGTGCAGCACACCCCTGGGCTTAAACAGGAAGGTAATGGGAAGAGAAGACAGATGTAGGAAGGTAATCAAGGAGAACTAGCATAGCTGGCAGGTGAAATGCATCAGAATCAGTCAATTACACAGGTAGCAGACCAACCCAGCCCAGAACACTACTATAAACTATGCAAACACTGTCCCCTCTGTCTTTTTCCCACCCTCTACACCACCGGCGTAAATAAGCGGGGAACGTTTAACACACACAACAGCAAAATGCTAGGGGCTGCAATAGCTATCATACAACTTGTGGAAGAGGCTGAGGGTGATGAGGATGTGAATACTGTCAACCAACCCACAGTGAAGAGACGGAGAAGAGTGTACAGACCCAGGGTAACCTACCAGGGGCTACTGGTGTTGTCTGCCCAAGCACTCGCAGATCCCAAAGGAGGTAGGATTGATGTATTGGGAAACAGCTGATGTACTTGCACATGCAAGTACAACTGGAATGCCCATTGCATATCTGTGTGTCAGATACAAGTAGTGTCCATAGCACACATGCACCCAGCTCATACAAACAGCACCTACAGGCACCTCTCTGGTCATATCCCTGCTGTGGGGAATGGGTACAGTAAGACCCCACCTGTATATGGCAATAGTGGAAGACTGCAGCATGCAGTGCAGGTGTCCCATGCAGGTGTGTCCCAGCTGTAGATAGCACCCTGCCAGCATCCACACCACCTGAGCAAGACTGTTAGGCGATATTGGCATGAACACCTATCACAGCTACCCTGTCACCCCAAGGGAATATACTGTATGGTGGTCTGGGACTGTAGGACTGACAGAATGCAACAACCTGCCACATTTGGCATGCAGCAACACCTAATGCCCCACAGGTGTCTGCCAATGGCCTGTGCTTCGCACATACTGTCAATCCATGTTATGTCAGAGACACCCAAATAATAACACAACACACCCCACATAAGCCATATGCAAGGCCATGTGGACAAACCACAGTAACATGTCCACCATGCCCCACTGCATGACCTGTAGACCAACAGCAATGTAAACCTGTGATGGGGTGATACTCTTAGGGAAAGTTTCAGAGAATGTATGCATAATGTATGGAAGAGGTTAGAATAACAGAGGGGGGTGGGAGCATGGGCAGCATGGAATGTGCGGGGTCCAAAACAAAGCTGTGTGTACACACTATCCCTGGCTACAAACACATACATGGGTGGCTACACACCTGCCTGTACACCACAATAAGGTATATGTCCTGACCCATGGCCCCTGCCCCTGGCTGACCTGTGTGAATCTGTACAGCTGTGAGGCATTGCCACAGCAAGATAAGCCCATACTGTGATGCTGATGGGTGGAGAAGTATGGGACCCTCTGCCAGTACTGTACCAAGGTGCTGAACTGGATACACAAACTCAGCAGCAAGTGCCTGCAGCTCTGCCTCCAGAATGGCATAAGTTACCATGAATACATAGGTGTCTGCCCACAATACCAGACACAGCCGCTGTCACCCTTGTCCCCCAAGACATTACTGTGAGCAAAAATGTCCACCTGGTAGTACATGAGGGCAGAAAACATCACTGTGTATAACAGTACACATCTGACTATCTCTGCTAACAGCAGTACCATGCAGCTGAAGCAGTACAGACACAATCACCTACAGTACACACTATTCCCTGCACAGTTTGTCCACATATTGCCAAATGATCGACAGATACCCTGCAGAAATAGTACATTACCTGTAGGTGTACACCACAAACGTCTGCACTGCAGTACAAACTACATGGACTCGATCCACACATTCAATACAGATGGGCATACTGGGCATGCTCACCCACTTAGAGGAATGTAGGCAATGTCAGTCAACAACATACTGAAAGGTCATACTGGGCATGCTCACACACTGAAACAAATGAAGGCCATGTCTGTAAACTCCAGTGGACCAGTCATATCTGGCAGTCGCAGATGTTACTGCACATAGTCCTCAGTATGCACCACTCATGCTTTGCACACACAGTGGATAGGAATACAGAGATATATCTAAGGACAACACACTATAATAAGCCAAAGGTAGACATACATAGATGTGTGGAAAAGGGTGACTGTGAGAAGGACCCTTCCAGGCCTGTCCTACCCAGCACACAGCCAAAGGGCCACAACCACATGAGGTTCAGATGTCACTCACTGTAGATACTAGCTACAGGTAACTGTCAGCATTACAGACTATGTGGTGCAAGTGTTAGCTGTGCACCATGATTGTACAAGGAAGTAGTCATCTGGCAGCTGTATCCACATACCTGTGAATTATGACCCTGTGTGTGCCCGCATGTGGTGTGTCAACCTCTAGATGAATGGGTTATGGCCCACACACACACACACTGCCCTCCCCATAGCCCTACTATGACAAGCCTGCTGAGGCCATCCACTGTGAAATACACCTTTTGGGAAGTTGTAGCCCAGTAATCTCTGTGGTGCATCCTATAACTGAGTATTGCTGTAGTGTGATAAGATAGTTAGGTTGGAGTCTTAATCCCAGACATGGCAATTGTGTGTGTGTGGGTGTCTGTCTGGCTCTGTGTAGAGGGCAATCCTTTTTAGGGTAGTCACACTCACTACAATTCAAATGCTCTGCTTTGGCAAGACTGCTGATGTCATCCACCTAGAAATACACCACTGAGAAGGTTGTAGCCCAGTAATCTCCGTAGCACATCCTATAACTGCGTACTGCTGTAGTGTGATAAAATAGGTAGGAGCTCTAATCCCAGACTTGGCAATTGTGTGTGTGTGTGTGTGTGTGTGTGTGTGTGTGTGTGTGTGTGTGTGTGTGTGTGTGTGTGTGTGTGTGTGTGTGTGTGTGTCTGTCTGTGTAGAGAGCAATGCATTTTAGGCTAGTCACACTCAGTACAATTCAAATGCCCTATTTTGGCAATCCTGCTGATGTAATTTACTGTGAAATACACCTTTGAAGAAGGGGCACTCCAGCAATCCATGTGGTGTGTCCTATAACAGCGTCATGCTGCAGTGTGATATAGAACTCTGGTATGGGCTCTATTCCCACAAATGGCAGTAGTGGATGTTTTGTGTGTGATTCTATGTCTGTGTATGGAGCAATGCATTTTAGGCTAGTCACACCCACTACTGGTCAAATGCCCTACTTTGGCTATCCTGCTGATGTCATTCACTGTGAAATACACCTTTGGGGAAGGGGCACTGTAGCAAAACCCATGGTGCGTTCTATAACAGCATCATACTGTATTGTAATATAGAGCTCTGGAAGGGGTTCTATTCCCACACATGGCAGTTATGGATGTGTTGAGTGTGTTTCTATGTCTGTGTAGGGAGCAATGCATTTTAGGCTAGTCACACTCACGACAATTCAAATGCCTTACTTTGGCAATTCTGTTGATGTCAGTCACTGTGACATACACTTTTGGGGAAAGAGTGTTTCAGTAATCTCCGTGGCACATTCTATAATGGCGTAGTGCTGTAGTATAATATACTAGTTAGGTAGGAGTTCTAATCCCAGACATGACAGGTGTGCTTGTGTGTGTGTGTGTGTGTGTGTGTGTGTGTGTGTGTGTGTGTGTGTGTGTGTGTGTGTGTGTGTGTGTTTGTGTATCTGTGTTTGTCATTTGTATCCTGTGTGGTGGTGGGTGTGAGTGTGTAACAACTGGACTCAATGTGGAGCGGGTTGTGCAACATTCTTATATGGTGGGCCAAGTGTATATATCACAATGTCCACCTTACATAGATAACAGATCTAAAATAGCCGAGAGGCTGGGGTGCATATCCATACCCCTAAATGTGACATCAATGCCACCTGAAAATGTTAGCAACCCTTGTATTATCCAGGGAACACTCTCAACCCATGTCTCATACACACATACACTTGCCTAGGCAACAGCCGCTATGTTGGTAGTACCCTGCATATTGCTCACTGATAGTCACCATGATGTGATTGCAGTGGGCTACAGAAGGCATAGCAACCTGTCCATCAGTCCAATAGGCATGTACATGCCGACAGTGCACTTCCCCCATGTTCCCCACTGGACACTTGCAAAACCTGTGGTGCCATCAAATGTGACCCACAAAGGACATACCATGTCTGAAATACAAGCCCTGTATGGACAGATGACACTGACACCCGGGAATACTGGTAACATGCTAACAATGTAGGTGCAGGGTCAACCTGCTGTCCATTAACAGTTCCTGCATATCTGATGATAATGATCTCTGTACACAACATGGGCTAGACACTCCAGGTACAGTTCCACATGTCACTGTAAATGCATGTTGAAGGTGTGCACATCCCAGACACTGTCCATATCATGGACTATGGAATACATACATGGCAAGCAATGCACAGCGTTAGCCACAAGCAATAGTCACCCAGGTGACTGGATGATGAATACAATACCCACCTGTGTGGGCAAATCCAGACTGAGCCACAATGCAGGCCATTGTCCTGTGGCCTGATAACAAGATATACCCATCACATAGACTTGTATAGCCATCTGGAACCGTCAACCACAACACACCCATGAAGCAGTACACACATGCATGTCAGTACTGGCACCAGTGTCTGTGTGTGGTGTGTATAATGCATATCACCACATTCACACTCACTACACCCCCATTGGCATACTGAAGCATGCTGTCTGATGTCAGACACCTCCACATACTCTTGCATATATAACTTCCATATGACCCCTGTGGTGCATGTGATACCTGCACAGTACTGTGTTGTGCCAATCCCACTAGTGATGAGTTGTATTCCTGGGCCCTGCCAAGTATGGCAATGTGTGTGGATCCCTGTGAGAGTGTGGCTGTGTTGACGCTGTCACCTGTTCATGCAGACAGGCACTTGTACTACACCTACCACATAGCTACCATATTCCTGTTGCAGAAGTCACTCACCATCACATATACATTCTGAAGGCTCCCCAACATGTAACCTATGTGGTGCATCCAATAACTGCATGGACGGGTGATAGCACTACATAGTCATCAGGAGTTTGAGACCCTGTACTGGTAGGTGTGATACACAAACATGTTTAAGTTTTAGTCTTCCACACCTACCTGGCTTTTCTATGCCTCTGTCTGGCTCTCTCACTCTCTCTCTGGTGGATGTGGAGACTTACACCTTCTCCGCTTAGGCAGTAGCATGTGTATTTTAACTGCTGCACAGGATAAGCTGAAGGCCTCTGCATGAATTGCAGCCCTCCTCTAGCTGATTGCATGTGGAACAGCTGTTGTAACATTCCCATAGCCAATTGCACGGAAACACTAACCAATATCTAGGAACATCATGTTGGTGTTGGGCCTTTCATTCACTGTGAGCAGGAACTCAATCTGTTTGGCAAACAGCATCTTTGATGGATTGGGGTTTACCTCTAACAACATACACTGTGAAAACAGGCCAACACACAGGAGGTGGATGTGCCTGTCCTGACTACAGAGTGTAAGTGCTGCTATATTGCATTTGGAGTAATGTTGGTTTAACAGGGTATGTGTGTGTACATGGCTGTCCTACATGTTTTCATACCTGCCATGTCAGTGCTAAGTTTATGAGGGAACACCCATCTGTAGGTCCATCTGCAGACTGGCCAGTGCGTGGTGCCTTTTGTTTCAGGTGTTACCCACTGAGCACCTATCTGTGAACTGCAGAAGGTAGTCTGAGGATTGCAGTCTGTAGAGGGTGACAGCAGTGAGAGTTACTGACTTCATATCCATCATAGGACATATGGTGCAACAAACCCTGTTACAACAGTAAATGTATGAGGTTATCACAGCAACATGTCAATACTGGCCCTGTGTATGTGCCTCCAACCACAACGCTGTCAACCTTTGTACATATGTCATGCAGTAATGGGTGCATATGTACTGTACACCATAATTAGTGACAGCATATCTGATAGCAAGCCAGTGAGATATCAGACTGCTACACATGTAATGTATAGTAGGGGCTATATTTGATAACATAACCTAGACACTCTGTGGTTGTGTGTACAGTACTGAGGTATGTGTACTTATGGTGATTATCGGCAGTGTGTGTATTGTTAATATGTACCTTGGCCTGTGTACTGAATGTGGTAGATGTCATTGTTCTTGATCATGTTCTATCTGATGTTACATGCTGCTCCACTGTATGTTACCCTATTGGCTTACATGTTTGTAGGGCCATACATGCACATGTCCCATACCACAGACAGGCAGTGGACCACACTGTGCAGCGGCACAGTATATGTAGGGTTAGTGTGCGAGAGGCACATATGAGGTTGGTGTTGAACAGATAGTCCATATACTGTAATAATAGGCTAGCATGCCATATGTAGCTGTGGCTGTGTTCACATTGTTTGTGGTTATGCACTTTCACACAGGTGTATGTTACTCTGTGCTGTAGCATGCCTGTAGAACCTGCTATATATGCAGGTACATGTGCATTCCCCCATAGGAAATGTAGGCCAGTGTTGAGCCGGTCTGCCCGTAGCCTGCACAGTGCTTTGTTACATGCCTAGCAGCTTAGTGTACTTACCCAGAGAGATGTAATGTCCAGACACTTGCCAGATGTTCTGCTGCCAGGCCGCCATAACAGTCATGTATGTCAGACAGAGCAGTGGGATGCTGTACAGATGTATGTCAATATCTAGTGGGTGGTATGTGGCCATGGCACCTCCGTACCAGTGGTTATTATGTGTCAGGACAGACAGAGATGTGTGAATGCATAACCTATGGGGGCACATGCATACCAGTTGTTACATGTTATACCCATCTACATGGCTGTTAACATCTACATTGTACGGACTGGTCCACATGTCTTGCACTAAGGGGTTATGTGTATACCACTGGACTGTCCAGAGTGTGTCAAACGTTCCACATATATTGGCAATTATCTCTGCTGTAGTCCACAGGAGCAGTACGTGCTAGCAGTGGTACAGTACTATGATGTCCTTAGGACATCTGTCAATAGCCACTGGCGCACATGTTAAAAGCAGATGTGACCTCACACACACACCATGCTTGTGAAGAGAATCCCTATTACAGTAACAATACTCTACAAATATACCTGATATACATACCTGACATCCCCTTGAACTACAAAGTTGGGACTATAGGGGCTGAGGTAGGGCTACACTCCCTGTTCAGCACAAATGGTGATGATATATGTACATATACTTATCCAGATATCTATATAGACATACACATATACATATTGACATACATAGATGGATATGTATATGTACATAGATATACATATAAACACCCAGATACATACATATACAGAGCAATATATGTCTACACATATACAGATAGAGATACATATGCACATATACGTATGGATATCTACATATATATTGACAGCAGTAGGTATATCAGAATAGATATGTATGCACATACAGTCACTGATATCTACATATATATCAACATAACTAGGCATATCTGTACACATAGGATGTGTATACATATATAGCTATATTTCATCATCATCTTCTTTCGGCTGTTCCTATTAGGGGTCACCACAGAGGCTCATCTATTTCCATTTCTTTCTGTCCTCTGCATCTTGCACTGTCACACCAACCACCTGCATGTCCTCTCTCACCATATCCATAAACCTTATCTTAGGCCTTCCTCTTTTCCTGTTACCTGGTAGCTTCATCCTTAGCATCATTTTCCCAATATACTCAGCATCCATCCTCAGCACATGTCCAAACCAATGTAATTTTGCCTCTCTGGCTTTGTCTCCAAACCTTCCAACCTGGGCTGACCCTCTAATATACTTATTCCTAATCCTGTCCACCCCATCATACCCAGTGCAAATCTTCATATCTTTAACTCTGCCACATTCAGCTCTAACTCCTGCCTTTTTGTCAGTGCCACTGTCTCCAGCCCATATAGCTGGTCTCACTACCCTCTTGTAGACCTTCCCTTTCACTCTTACTGGTACTCGTCTGTCACAAATCACTCCTGACACTCTTCTTCACCTACTCCATCCTGCCTGTACTCTCTTCTTCAACTCTCTCCACACTCACCATTACTCTGAACTATTGATCCCAAGTATTTAAACTCATCCACCTTCGCAACCTCTACTCCTTGCATCCTCACCATTCCTCTATCCTCCCTCTCATTCACACACATATATTCTGTCTTAGTCCTGCTGACCTTCATTCCTCTTCTCTCTAGAGCATATCTCCATCTCTCCAGGGTCTCCTCCACCTTTTCCCTACTCTCACTACAGATCACAATGTAATTTGCAAACATCATAGTCATATATCTATATATACATATATCTATATATACATATATGTATATGGGAGTGCTACAGAATCCTGAAAGCCCAAAGTCCTGAAGACCATCAGGGGTGAGCTGCCTTAAGATATATGGATGTACATTACCATACAATCCACCTTGGTTAAATGCAGGCCTACTGCCACCTGCCATACAGACTGTTCTGTTTGTCAGTGTGCTTGTGATGGTGTCAGTTGTGCCTTGGTATGTAACCGTTGCATCCCATTGTGTCAGCTGAGGTCTTTACCTCCTAGGAATTGTCTACAAAGTGTAGATAGAGGCTACTGAACTATACATCTGCATTACTTACTGTTGATTGTTTGGTATCCTGTGGCCCAGTCTGTCTTTACTATTGTACTACTTGATGGCCTTGGCCTGGACAGCAACATGTTTTAAATTTTCCAGACTAATCTATTAGTATAAGTGTTTCACAGTTGCATTACTAAGTTTATATGGATGGCCATGTCTAAACAGCTATACAATATGGCATATACAACTGTAATAGTACACAAATAAAGCTTTCCCATTTATGCAAACCTTTGTGTGGCATTACATCCCTTGATTTCTCTGTGGGTATATGTTGCAGGCAATGGTTGTTATTTGTATGGGTGGCTCATATCTCTAGTTGGTAAGGTGGTAACTGTAGGAATAGTAGCTGTTCTATATTGTGTGCATGTACTACATATGTAGCTTACAATACATATCTATGCGTGTGTATGTGTAGTTACATATATATCTATCTATATAAATATATATATTTATATATATATATATATATATATATATATATATATATATATATGTGTGTGTGTGTGTGTGTGTGTGTGTGTGTGTGTGTGTGTGTGTGTGTGTGTGTGTGTGTGTGTGTGTGTGTGTGTGTGTGTGTGTATATCTGTATCTGCATATATGTGTCTGTGTATATGTATCCTAGGGATGCCCATTTCGTGTCTGGTCCTGGTTATGGGATCTGCAACACTTGGTAGTGTATTACAGGGGGGACATGTTTGGCTGTGGGGGGAGTATACCTATCCGTACAAGACGTATATTGTTTGGTGCCTCTCAGCCCAATTAACGGTGCATGTGGACATATATATTTTTATTTCCCTTTTGTTATCTACAGATGTATGCCCATATATACCTATATATATATATATATATATATATATATATATATATATATATATATATACTGACATATATATAACCTGCTGTATATATTTAGACATATAAATGTAGACATATATATCCATAGATGTATGCATGTGCATGTATATCTGTCCATATATATTTATATATATGTATATATATATATATATATATATATATATATATATATATATATATATGTTGTATCTGTTTAGATATTAATATATTTACACACACACATGCATCTACATGTTGGAATTCATTCTCTGTACTGTTGAATGACTGGGCTGGATGATATGTTTGTGAATACATCGGGGTAGGTATATCTGACATGA
The DNA here is from genome assembly GCF_019279795.1 of Protopterus annectens. Taxonomy (NCBI): domain Eukaryota; kingdom Metazoa; phylum Chordata; order Ceratodontiformes; family Protopteridae; genus Protopterus; species Protopterus annectens. The sequence goes on along the minus strand of NC_056739.1, from coordinate 941,398,781 downwards.
CTTAGTGGTAAATTACATTGTCTATGCTGTACAGGGTCCTGGATTTGAGCCTTGCAGATGCTGTTTATTTTGTTGCTGGGCAGATCAAGGGCCATTGGATACAGAATTATTAAGGCACTTTTGAGCAGTTGTAAGTGGGTTTGCGCAGGTTTGCGTAGAGGTAAGCACTGCTAACTTCCAGTTACAGTTTCTTATACTTAGTTAGCATTTGAATTGCTTAACCTGTGTCGGCATTGCTTATCTGAAAATGCAAGCAGGCTTAAACCCGCTTACCACTGCTTAAAAGTGCTTACTCCTGCTTAACCCTATGGTAATTTCTTTAAAAGAAAAGAAAAAGGGGTTGATAGGAAACTGGTGATAAAAGGGACACAAAAATGGAAAGACAGTAGGGACAACAGCCAGGAATGTGCAGGGAGGGTCTAGGGAAGGTCCATAGCTGCCCATTTCTTCTACAACAACAGCTGTGCATATACACTGAATTCAGAGGTAGATTTGGACAGTCAAACCCCTGGGAGGGGGTTAGGACAACAATAATAAGTTGTGATTACATGTGAACAGTGGGCACGTGTGAAAATGACAGCTATGTATGGGGCAAGTTTTTTTTGTGGGAACAGCTTGCCCTTTTTTTTTCAGGTAAGAGTGGGATGTTGGGGAGGGGTAGTCTGTATATTTGGGAAGTTAGGTTGGGTAGGTTAACAGACAAGACAAACAAGATGCATACAGGGTGGTATATGACACGTGGGGGTAAACACCTTTATGGGGATGGGTGTCGGGAAATTGGAAGCCCATGAGCCCCCTAGTGGAAACAATGGGACTGAAGTCCCCACCCATGGGCAATCACCACTGTAATTCACAGCCCCGAAGGTGGATGTGCTGGGGGCTGAGTTGCAGAGTCAGGCTGGCCATCTAGTCATGACACACGGCCATTGAGCTCGCATAGCAGGTCACCAAACTGCTGGTTGATCTCCCTATGCACCATGACCTCAACCTGCCAATGGGTGACAGGTGCCTGTCCATGCCCGCTCCAAGGGGGGGGTGAGCCCCATCCCCTGAGGTGGTTCAACCTGAAGGTGGTGCAGGACCAATGGACATGGAGGTCCCAGTTTGGGCCTCAGACATGCTGGTGACTGGTGCCATGGCCAGCTGAGGTGGGACAGGTGGGTCCACTAGGACCGGCCTTCCCAAGTGTGCTATAGTGTTTAGATTTCATCATCATATGTGGATTAGTAATAGTCAACACATTCCAGTGTTAGGTATAACAGAATGGATAGATATTCCCATTAACCCAGACACCATATACAGAACAGTTGCATAACAAACAGAACACGTACATATATGGGACCACAGTTGTAATAAGAACACCATGCAGGTACATTGATGGCACCATGCCACCAATATTGGGATAATTCAATATAGCACGTGCATGGGAACCATTAAAATATTTGTCAAACAATTGGACAGTATCAGAACATAGGTGTAATTACATACCAGTTGGGGTGGGTATGTTGATTATTGTTGTAGATATGGTGGAGGGAGAGAAAGATGTCAATTAACAACTAGTATATACTTGTAGGTCACATTACTTACCTAGTCAGTGCTGTTATCTCTACTTACAAGTCTTACTACACTACCCTATAGCCTTAGTTTGGACAGTGAAATGGCCGTCATCATCATTACACATGAACTGGTTTTATCCGCAGTATACACCTCTTACCTGGTATACCTGTGGAGGGAAAGTTTGTTAACACTAGCTAACTGTTTCTACACATACTCCCAGATTCTGTGTTGTTGTTGTGCACATAGCTATCTAACTCTTTCTGCACAGACTCTGGCCATGTGTTGACCACATGCTGGTGTACCAGGACATATCTAGAATATTCTCTTCCACCTTTAGTGACCTGACATACATATATACATGCTTTCCTACACAGTTATATTATGTAGCACAGTATGGGTGACAGTGATCAGTGATAATTTATTATTCAGAGAAACTGCAACACTCACAATTCCCTACAATACCAGAGTGAACAGTACCAGCACATGTTATAATGGTCTGTATTTCTCAGCACAGTGTTCATATCCGACATACCTGTGGGAGCAATGTTTTTTATCACTACCTGACTGTTGCCACACGATCTTCCAGATTACACATTAGTATTATGCACATACATCTCACGCTGTTACTGTACACACTCTGGTCACAGCTTGACAACATGGGAGTGTAGATAGGACATAATTGATATAATACTCTCCTAACAGATTTGGGGGTTGCTACAGTGACAGGTTTGTTCTCATATGTGCCTGACAATCACTTGTAGTCCCTTTTTGCTGGCTAACCACCTGGGATCATCCCACAGACTTACCAGGGGGACAGGGGGACAGGCAGCAGATATAGGCCCATATACTGGACATTCTGGCCTCATCTGTGCAGTTGTGGGGTATGATTCTGTATGCAGCCTACATCCACTTCCAGGATTCAGACCATGTTATAACTGTAGCTAACTGTACAATTGTCTGCTACAACTTAAACACTGTCTATTACAGTTGTGTCTGCTATATAGGTATTGCTGCATATCTCCTCTCTGCTTTCTGTCTTCTTAATCCCCTGTGCTTTTGCATTCTGACCTTGTATTACAGCACTCTGATACATATTTCCTAGAGAGCTATATGTTGTAGGACAGTGTGGGCAACAGTGATGTGTAATACCTCATTATTCAGAGCAACTGCATCAATCACACTGCCATACAATATCAATGTAAACAGTCCCAGTACTGGGTATCATTCTTGTATTTCTGGGCACTGTGTTGGTATCTGACAGACCTGTGGTAGAAATGTTTATTAGCACTACCTGAATGTTCCCACACACAGTACCAGATTCCACATTACTATTAGGCACATACATCTCACTCTGTTACTGTACACACTCTGACCACAGCTTGAGAAGTTGGAGTGTAAATGGGTCATACGTGGCTTCTTAGTCTCTTAAAGTATTGGGGAGTTGCTAGTGTGCCAGCTTTGTTCTCATAGATGTGTGTCAATCGGTTGTATTTCCTGTTTGCTGCCTATACTTCTGGGATTATCCCACTGATTTCCCAGGGGGACAGGTTGATAGGCAACAGATATGGGCCACTTTACTGGACATTCTGGACATATCTGTACAGTTGTGGGGTATGATTCTGTATGCAGAGTACTACCACTGGCAGGATTTGAACCATGGCTGTGTGTGGTAAAAAGACAACCATTCACATCTCAGTTGCATGTGCAATTTGGATTTTGTTGTCTGCATTTTCCCTGTTTTCTGTCTATGTGTCTCTCAGTTGCACTAAATGGCCTCTGGGGATTACACCTGTCATATGCAGGCATTCCTACACATTCGATTTATGGTGCACTGTATGGGTAACAGTGCCTAATACAACTGTACTATTACATGATTGCTAATCTACATTATCATATGATACCAGAGTATACACATGCAGTCCTGCAGTAAGACCTTTATTGTCAGTCTATTACACTTTTATTGACATACAAACGATATGAGACTCTTCCTGCCATATTCTCTAGTATATGCAGTACTTGCCTTGAACAATACAGGTTTTATACAGTCACTTAATTTACTACTACTTTTAGTTTTATCTCCTATGACAGTAAATGCATGAGCATTACTGACCTGCCTCGAGTTGCAACCTCACCAGGTGACTGACGTTAGCCTCCTGGTTCATGGCCCGGTCCATTGCAGCTGTGGGGGACATAAGAGGAATATTTAGCCATACCTATTCATGACATACCTGAGCTGGCAATTATTACACATATAGTGGGATGATACTTACAACTGGAACATCACCTGCTTCTCTAGCCTCTTGGAGCCACTCCTCCAAGAGGTTGGCCTTAGGCTGCTTCAGGTCAGCATAGTGATGCCTGACCTGCTCACCAGTTCCGGGTATGCCAGTGGCACTGGTGAGGTCATGGGCGAGAAGGTCCCAGGCCTCTGCCTTATATTGGGAGCCCTGGTACTGGCCCTGCAGCAGTCTCTGGTCATGGTCTTTGACAAGGAGTCCTGCCATGACTTTGCTCCTGGATGCACCAGCGCTGCCCCAAAAAGTGCACACCTTTTTCCATTACTGCCATTGTGCCTGCGAGGGAAATCTACAACCAGTTATGAGCTGTATTCCCACCTCTTTGTTTAAGTAGGGCTGAGTTTTACACTTTTCCGTGATTGGTCGGTTTTGAAAAGGCTAGGCTATGGGCAAACTTGCTTACCTAGAGTTGGCATTGTTTAAAGGGGTATAACACTGGGCACATTGAGTTAGCTCACCTGCACATTGTTTACACCTCCTAAGCTGGCCTGTGCAATTGCTTACATTAGACTTTGCATTTTAATTCCTTTCTAGCATTGAGTTATTATTCATTACACCTTATATGTATGCCTGGTATCCATGATTCATGTGTACGTACACTAGTGGTGACTGGTGACTTCAAATCAAAGGGGGGCTGCAGGAGACTGCTGAATGGGTGGGGTCAATGGGAATGGGTGTGGCCAACTAGAAAGGGGAGGATCTATGCTCAAAACCACAAAAACTGTAACTTTAATTAAATAAGCTGCCCTGGGTGCCAAGCCATCATTATGAGAGTCCAATCAAGACAAAATAAAGTGTACAAGGAAAAAATATTTCAATGCATTGGCTGCATGACAACTTACTTAATATCTAGATGGAAACAAAAATGTTGTGAGGCATGAAAAAATAAATGACTTTTTAAATACATTACTGGAATGCCAGTCAAAATCAAGTATAAGAAAAACAAGCAGCACTCAACTCAAACCACGTCTCCTTGCACTGCAGTTCTAATTATAATTTATATTCAGCTTTATTAAAGTAGCAAGCAACATGCTGAAAGTAGCAATCTCTGTGATACCCCCACTTGTAAAAATGCTTCTTATCCAAGAAAGACCTGTTGCCTGACAACAACTATCTACTTGTTTCATTGGGAAAACATGATCAAAGTAAAAAATAAAAAGCAAACAAGAAACAAGCTCAGCATACATTGCTTAAAGGATTACTGCACAGGTTATGGACCACACACAATAGATTGGCATACTGTTTAGTTTGCAGGTAATGCCTGCAAAGATGACTGCAAGTCTCCAACAAATGTAAAGAGCTTCTTAATCCTGTCCTTTATTACAAATACCGTCATATGCATTTCAATACCCAAGGCTTATATGTTATCTAGTTATGTAAGTATTCTCTGCATAGCAACAACAGAAAGGCTTGCAATGTTGGCAATTCTTTAACAGTATGCGTATTAAAACTTACTTGCATCTTACAATCTCAGACAAGCTTACCTGATGGTCATTAAAGCATTGCTACTTAAACACAGAGCAACAGACACTTTCTGAATAATAATAAGCATAAATCAACAGTATAAAAATATGACAGAAACCAGAACATTCTGCAAAATCAAGGACAGATGAAAAGCCACTGTAGTACTTGTGTCTACCTTGGATGGGGGAATACTCTGCACATTTACACTGCATATTTGCTCCTTGCCTTGCTTGGACACATCCAGAGTCACTACATGGGGGAGTGGGGTGCAACAAGTATGTCACAATTTGAAATGTCTCTGGACGGCTGTGATGACCCTGACACATTTGTCATACCTCTCAACCTCAGAGCAAGAAATCTGGACAAAGCCGTACATAGAAGTGGGACAAAGGCCCAAACATAAGGACAATTTTTAAATATTGCACTTATAAACTTAGAAAGATAATAGTGCATTAGTATGAATTTTCTGAAGGGTATGAAATCTGAAACTGAAATGTCTGTCATCATTTTCTAACTTCAATCGTTAATGATTTGCCACTAATTTGCCAAATAACCACAATTTTATGAAAAACGGACCAAAAATGTGATGCAAAAATATAAAATAGCCACACAATACAACTGGACAAAATAAAAGAATCTACATGCATTTCTGAAATAAAAGTAATCTATAACTCTTATTATTACAGTTATTTATTAATTGCAAACCCTCCATGTTTTCTTTCAAAATTGCAATTTTGCGGAGGGATTATTGGGAGAAGAACAATATTTTGTGCCAAAATTGAGGACATTTCAGTGGTTTGGATATGCCTAATTCTATAAAGCAATTTATTTCCTCATAGCTCTCAACCTGTTAATGCAGGAAATCTGGACAAGGCCAAATATATTGGAGGAACATATAAACAGTACTAAAAATTGCGTTTGTATAAACTGAGACACTTGATAGAATAACAGGTCTTGCTTAAGCATGCATTTTTCTGAAGGTTATGAAGTCTGAAACTCAGTGTTTGTCATTTTTTAGTGACTTAATTCCTAAATGGTTTGCCAGAAAACCACATAATTTATGAGGAACAAACCAAAATAAGAAGCAAAAATCTATTCATTCTGCAAAAATCTGGACAGTTGAGAGGTATAGTTCAGCCAGGGCTGTCTTTGAGTTTGCCACCCTTCCCCCCTCACAAAATCATGGTCAAATGGAGCCTCCACCCTGCAGCCATTCCAATGAACCATTACTTGGCTATTTCACCCCATTTACCACAAATACTAATGTGCATACTGATTTACTTCTGCAATGATTTTGACTTTATTTGAAAGTTTTATTTTGCATTTTACAGTGCAAACACTAATAGATATCTACTAAACAAAGCAATGCAGTCTCACAATGAAAACAGACTTACCATTAAAACTTCTCTGCCATTGAAACTCACATTCATTGAAACAGCATTTAAACCCACAGTCAAAGGACATACATTTTGCCAGTGGCAGATAAAGATTAACTTTGGGTTTGGGCCGTTTTCAAATCACAGGTCCCTTGCTCACGAAACATACACATGCTCTTTCATACACCTTCCTGATTGTATTAAATTATATTCTTTGTACAATATAGTACAGTTTTAGAGGTCGATTTAAATTTATTGTTTTGAACATTTTTCCAGTAAACAATTAAACAAAATGCATGCACCAATAGTGAAATAACTGCCAAATTCAGACATTTCCATCATAAAAGTCTACTCAAACTTCTACTATCCACCAGTATCAGTACATATGCACAATCTCTGAAGAAGTAAAAATCATCTAAATAATTACACATTAAAGAGATCTGTAACTAATAAAGAGGTTGCTGCTAGCAAACAACTCTATATTTCATAGTTTCATCTACAAATAAAGTGCCTGTTGCCTTTGAGGAATAAATTACCCATCTTACACTAATGACATGATAAGCTAGTAATACTGCAACAGGGAATGGATGGCAAACTGATAACAGGTTCATAGTTACTAGGTATCTTTGCCAAAAAGGAGTGCAGCATTCACCCCTTTTGCAACACAGTACAGTATCAGCAATGCATCTATCTGCTGTGGTAATAGAACTCAAAGCCTTCTGCATCAAATGCAAGTACATTATCTGGTGTGCTATTAACAACATCGGCAAACTCAGCATAAGCAGCACTAAACTTTTGCTCCCCCCTGCAGCTCTCAGCTCCTTGTAAAATCTACTCACTCAGCTGTATCTCTGAACGTTGTGGCACAAGAAATCTGGAAAAAGCCAAAATGTATGGGGGGGGGGGAAAACCCAAAAACCAAGGACACATTTTAAACATTGCTTGTATAATGTTGGAAAGTTGCTAGAATAAAATGCTGTGTTACCACCGTACATTTCACTGCCAAGTCTTGAACCCAGGACCCTGTACAAAACAGTTCACGGAACATACCACTATGCCAAATCAGCTGTTTTGTGAAAGTGTGGAACACTGAAACTTAAATGGCTACCATTTAGTGAATTCAGTTCTCACCATAGCTGTCAACCTCTTAGCACAAAACACCTGAACAAAGCCAATAATGGGGGAATACAGCCCCAAAGATATTCAGTGAATTCAGTTCTTATCATAGCTCTCAACCTTAGCACAAAAAAACTGGACAAAGCCAATAATGGGTGAATACAAGCCCACAAATAGGGACAAATTTCAAATATCCATCTTATAAACTTAGAAAATTGCTAGAACAAAAGCTTTTGCATTACCATGTACTTTCTGAAGAATATAAAGTCGGAAATTCAAATGCTTGCCATTTTTATTTAACATTTGTTAACCAGGAAAGTTTGACTTGGAACAAAAGCCAATTTTCAGCAGAGTCCCAGGGAGAAACACTCCAGACACGTCTTTTTGCACCTAGAGGAAACCCACACAAACACAGGGAGGACATGCAGACCCCACACAGAAGGCACCCCAACCAAGAACCTGTAGCTGTCAGGCAACAATTCTATCACTACACTACTGACTTTGTAAAGACACAAAACTACAGAAATCACAGATTCTATGAGGAACAGAACAGAACAAGTATGAGGGAAAAATCTGCAATATTATTATAAATGGTTGTGGGTAGGGAATTCAGACTCTTGCCACCTGGACCCAAGGTACAGGGTTCAAGCCAGTTCTCCATGCACCATCATATAGCACTTGGGGCATTTCACACACAAACATACACACACACTTTGTATTCCTTACCTCAGGTTGTCACAGCCCATACATGCATCTAAAGTCCATAAAACAAGTGCATCCACAAAACACATCTAAGCATGTTCTTCCATCTAGCCTGTGATGACAACAGCAAATCCTTCCCATAAGAGCAGCAAGCTGGGTGCTACCCAGCCTGTGGACATTGCAGTCCGATCCTCCTTAAAGTCTATGCAGTTGTAACAGACTTCTGGGATAGTGCTTCTGCATGCTCTCTTCCTAATCCAGACTGCTGGTGAGACAGTCTGGATTCTGTGTGCACGCTCCAGACTGGTTCACCAGCAGTCCAGAAATGCTGCACATGAGCAATGTTCCATGACTCACATTTTTATTTTTGTGTTTCTTTTTTTATTTTATGTTTTTATTTTATTTTCTTCTTTGTTTACAGTGGGGGGGGGGTGCAGTCCTGCGGCACAATAGCACGAGCTGCCCCTGACATACAGTGTATGGTGTCCTTGTGTTTTATTGGGGACTTCAACACTCTATTACAATTACACCTGACTTCTGGCCTTACTGCTGTACTCTGGTACACACATTTATGTTATGTAGTGGGTTAAGGCACATATGTCTGCATACTGATTCACAGGTTCAGTTTGGTTTTACTTTGGTGTAGACTTGCTTGCTGTTATCTCACGCGTTTGAACTTCTGTGATGGCTTTGTGGTTAACTACTGCAACTATGATGTATAAGGTCCTGGGTTCGAGACTTGCATGGCTGTTGATTTTGTTGATGGGCAGAACAAGGGCCGTTGGATACAGAGTGATTAAGGCACTTTTGAGCATTTGTAAGCAGGTTTACATGGGTTTGCATGAGGGTAAGCACTGCTAACATGCCATTACATCTGCTTACAGAGAGTTCTCTACAGAAATGCTTAACCAGTGTAGGCATTGCTTACCGCTGGAACAAATGGGGTTAAGCTCGTTTACTAGTGCTGAAATATGCTTACTATTTCTTATTGGTGCTTAAACCTGCTTACTAGTGCTTTATTTATTATGACACTGACACCTCACATGTGCATTTATTGCAGTACTCCAGTTCATAAAAAATATGTTATTTAGTTGGTTATGCAACATAAATATTAGTTGTAATGTGGTTTGCCATGGAAAATGGAATATGCTGCAGTGAGACTCGAATCATTTATGCCTGCTCGTAAGGCGAATGCTCTGCCCACTACACTAGTGTTAAGATGCTTCTTTTGCATATATCTTCCTTGTTATCGTCTTCAGCCACTTTAAGTTGCATTAACCGTAGCTAAGCGATGGGCACACCCATGCACCTACAGTTAGTTTTAGTCAGATTTTAAACTAAAATAAAATAAAGGGTTTGTTCATTGTATTTATTTATACTTTTAATGTTGTACACAAGGGGGACTATTGAAGGAGATATGCGGACACCTTTGAGTGGTCTCACTCATTTCATACCCCTTTCTGCTGTTCTTCATTGCGGGGACATGGATATTCTGAGTACTCTGCTCTCAGACATGCCCCCTGCACTCTTACACACTCCGTTTAAGACTAGGAGCTCAGGCAGCACGCCTCATTAATATGCATGGCACGTTGCTGTCCTGCTCCTAAACAGCCACCTCCGTGCAGGACTAAGCTTGTCCTGCATGGAGGAATAGTAAATCTTGGGGATAGTCAAAATTGCCTAGGATATACAGAGTTTGCACTTCCCTTAAAATACAATATTTTTATAAGTTTCAACATGAGAAATTAACATGCTTTGAAGAAAGAAACCCCAGGCAGAATAAATCTTCAACATAAAGGAATGTGTCCTGCTTGCAAACACTAAATAAACAAATAAATAAATAAATAATAAAACTAACTGGAGAAACTCAACAGAAATGTAATTTGAACTGCAGAATAGAAATAAATAAAGTTTTCGAAAATGAAATGTATCTACTTCCTCTAACCTTCCCTCTTGCATTCCTTCTTCACGCTTGCAAAAAAAATCAGTATTGTGGTTTACTTTACTATAACACATCTAGTTTATAATTTTGAAAAATGTTAAAATAAATGCTACCACTATGAAAGAAAATAAGCCTCAATGGGTACAGCTAATATATGACAATGACAATAAGATTATTTTGCTAGAATACTTATAATGTAAAACATTTTCTTTTTTATAGTAGTTATATTCTATGCTATGGAAAGAATCCAAACATCATATTTAGAACAGATATGAAAATTTGTATTCTGGTTATATAATTAAGTGTCCCTCTGATAAAGGAAAAAAAACAAGGCAGAGCTACCAAGTATGATGCTAATTGCTGATATGGCCACTTCCATGTCATCATTTTTTGTCCAGGAGAACCACCTTGATTTTGTGGGGTAGGATATGCACTTAGAAAAACATTTTTTTGAATGATCTTATTTAGAAATTTGTGAATCCTAATGATTGGTTCCAAAGATACAATATTTAAGCCTATGGGGTTTTCCAACTCTAAATTCTATTACTTATTATTTTTAATTGTCTTGAATTGTTCTTGTCAACACTAGCTGTCTTTCCTCTTGTATAAAAAGGTACAAAATCACCTCCATCCTTAAACAAATAAACTATATTGCAAATTCTCTTCACAGAAACAGTCTACCTAAAACCATTAACAGTAGCATCATTTTTGGAATGTGCTGTGTCTGATAATGGTGGCTGCCAAAAAAGCAATTGCTAGAAAATGGAAATCGGAATCTAAACCAACTATACTGTAAGTAGTAAATATTGTAACAAAGATAAAACAACTGAAATTGAGATCTTTAAAAAAGGGTAGGAACAAATGACATAGGAAAAAAATGGGAATTGTTGGAACAATAAATACAAGGGAGGAGGAATGATGCCAAAAAGGCAGCAGTACTTAAATGAGCTATGTAATGTTTGAGTGCGAGATTGGGTAGATTATAAGTGATGTATAATGTTTGCAGCTGGGACCATGTCAGTATGGTTTGTGATGTAATATGCTTTTGACTAGGATTGTATTGGTGTGGTTTATTTTCATTTATATAAACGTTTGATTGCCTGTGCAGTAAGTGATGGTTTAATGAAGATGTAGTAAGTGATGGTTTAATGTTACTTGTTTAAAAAAAACACAAGAATTGAATAATTTATGCAATATTACTTAGGTTATATAATATATAGCAATTTATGTAAAGTATAATGTTTGTTACAGGTAAACACATGATGATGTAAGTAATGTTGATTTAAACAAGGAACTGGGCGCTTTGACTACTGTTTAAGTTCTAAAAAAAATAAAAGATATACGTGGAAGCTGTGTGCGTTTGGCATTTTCAAACTGCTTTCTTGGATTTGTATTTCACAATACCATCTCTATTTGTAGCAAGAGGAGTTTCGAAGATACGCTACTAGTATTCGAAACCATATACATCCTGTTGGTCTAAGCCTGGTGTGACTTCCTGTTCTTGGTTTATTTGACTTGTGTTGCTTCATTTGTTATATAATGTTTGTTATGTTATATAGTTTGATTACTATTATATGAATGTAAATTTGCCTGTGTCACAAGTGATAATTCAATAAAGGTGTCTAAAAAAATTAAAGTACTAAAAAAAGTGAACATTAGAAGAAAAAAAATCTTCCCCAGGATTCAGCAAGCTCTGCACGGTGTGCAGGAATAGTGCAAGAGCTGCTACAGGCAATATGGCTGACATGCGATCCAGGAATGAGCTCCTGGGATGTGCAAGAGCACTCCTGCACTATTCCTGAATGGACACAGCCCCTGTATGCTAATTACCTCATTTGCTGGTGAAAACCATGCAAATGAGGTGAGTTAGTGATTCAGAAAGCAGGCAGGCATCCATGCCAGGGATAGTGTAGACTGCAGAAATGTATTCAGCCAATAGTGGAATACATTTCTGCAAACTACAAAGCAGAGGCATGACAGCTTGTAAAAAAGCATGTATTATAAGGGTTACTCATGACAATGGACAAATATATGGCCATAGGCATGAAAAATTGTTTAAAAATTATAAAAAATAACTTTTGTTTTTAGCCGATTTCAGCTGTTTAAGCGTAGGGTAGTGGTGTGCAAACGAGATTGGCAAGAAAATAAGAAAAAACCTGGAAATAAGCTTTTAAACCAAAATCATCATTTTGCCATAATAGTCAATGGTGTGCATAACACAACAAGACCATGGAATAGTGGTTGTTAAGGGGGAAGGCTGAGTGTCAGTTTTGTAACCATGCATTAGCAGTCAGTTCTATGCAAATGAGGGGAATGATACTGAATCACAGATTTCCCCTCAGTGCTAGCTTGCACCCAACCATGAAGGTGCAATAACACCATGGTCTAAGCCTAAGATCTGGTTGACTTCATGAGGGGGGAGTGTCATAACTGCTGTAAGCTTATTGGAGCACAGTGTCTTGTGTTTGCCCTTAGCTAAGCACAGCTAAGGAAGGGAGTGTGTCTGAAGCTGCCTAGCAGAGTTTAAACTGCCTAAATGGGTGTGCACACCAAGCACCGGCTTTTACAAAAAAAAAAAAAACAGGAAATAGCAGCTCCATTTACATCTGAGCACTGGGTTTGCATGGCACGCCTTGGGGTTTAAACAGGAAGGCAATGGGAAGGGAAAACAGCAGTAGGAAGGTAATCAAGAACTAGCATAGCTGGCAGGTGAAATGTATCAGAATCAGCCAATTACACAGGCAACAGCCCTGCACACTACTATAAACTATGCAAACAACTTTCACTCTGGTTTTTCCCACAAACTCTACACCACTGATGTACACAAATGGGGAAATTGTACTTAACAAAACCAACAAAATGATAGGGGCTGCTGTCGCTCTCATAAATCAATATGTGGAAGAGTATGAGGGTGGTGAGGATGAGAATGCTGATCACCAACCCACAGTGAGGAGAAGGAGAAGAGTGTACAGATCCAGGGTAACCTACCAGGAGCTACATGAGCTGGAGATAGTGAAGTACTATAGGGTGGACAGGGACCTCCTACAGCAAATTGTTGAGCTGTGCCAGCCACACCTTGCACACAGAACCAACAGAGGGGAGCCCATCTCAGTGGATACCAAGGTATGTGTAGGCTTAAGAATACTAGCCACAGGTACCTACCAAAGGTCAACTGGGGATATCATGGGGATCTCACAGGCATCAGCATCCAGGGTACTTCACCAGTTCCTGGATGCCACGTCAGCACATGCCGGTGAGCACATATATTTCCACAACACCTGTGAGGAGTTGACCAGCAATATGGGTCTCTTACACCAAATAGCAGAATACCCTGAGGTAGTGGGTGCTATTAACTGCACACACATACACATCAAAGCACCACCTGGTGAGCAGGGTAGGGTTTACATAGACCACAAGGGCTACCCTTCTATCAACTGCCAGGTCATGTGCAATGCCTAGGGTATTACAATGAATGTGTGTGCTGGCATCCCTGGAAGCTATCACATCTCCCACATCTGGCATGTGACGCAGCTGTACCAGAGATTCGCCAGTGGGGACATCCCAAATGGCCAACTAGTGGGGAATTCTGGTTATGCACTGGAGCCATGGCTGATGACATCCATCAGAATTGCACACACACAAACCAGAATCATAATAGACCGTGTGTTTGGGATGCTCAAGTCACAGTTCTGGTGCCTGGACATATCCAGTGGAGCCTTGCAGTACTCTCCAGCTACATGCACACACATTTTCATTGTATGTGCCATGCTACACAATATGATCCTGCAGAAACAGCTGCAGCAGGAACAGCATTGGGCAGGACCACAACAGCCCCCCACCATTGCCAAAGTCATCACAGGCACAAAGTGACTTTGAGGAGGAACAACCTGAGCCTGCCTCTGTAGGCAGTAGGAGGCATGCCCAGTATGCCCAGGCTTTGGCAAAGAGTAAATGCATAGCACATACACTGACATGGTAGGAACACAGGGAATGACACCTCTCTCTAACTCTCACATGCAGTAAAATGGATGCCAAATGTGACACTACCTGTGCTTTACCATGTATTGGGAGTGTACTATGTGTATCTAACATAGTCAGCCCCCCAGCACCATCCTCAATACTGGCACAGCCACAAGGTAAGTCACTCTTCCTATCAATTGCTGAATGGAGTAGTATATTCTGCTACTTGTATGCATGGTATGGATGTGAGCATGCAAGGGAATTGGATAGCTGAATGGGATGGCAGCAAATAGTAGACACCTATATGGGCAGCATGAAATCCATAACATATACTGGTGTCAACAAAGTAGGCAGTACTAGACAAGGTGACAAATCCCACTGCAGGACATGTAGCGGGCCAAATGTGTGTCCATAGGACACACACATGCATGTCAGTGAGGCTCACATACCCAACCACAGTCTCAGCCAGCAAGACAAGTATTGATGACCACAAAGAAATGCTGTGCTAAGGCCTCCAATTGATGGCAATGAAGAACAGCCCCCCTCCAGACCTACACAGACAGACTACAACAAGTCAGGCAGTTGGATGCTAGTTCTGAAGGGTAAGAAGTCTGAAATTGAAATGTAGGTCAATAAAGCCTAAGATCTGTACTCCACTGATATGCCTCTAGTTTGCATGATAACAGAATAGAGAATGAAATGGAACTCAACAGAGTACCTGAAATACCAGTACAGTCATAGCAAATGTTTACAGTTGTCAGCTGTACCTTCCCCCTACAATCTTAAGCAGAAATGTAGTAACATGTACATGTAGGGTTAATAACAGTGGAGAACAGATTACCTGAGCTGGCCAAATTAGCAGGGTAGATTGTTGCATGTGTACAATATGCAGGGCTCTGTGTGTTAGGGTGTTGTATGTTATATATTGTGTGGAAGTGGTCAGCATGTAGGCATGGAGGGTTGTGTCTCCGTGGCCTATGGCCAGTACTGTTGATGACAGGGCTATGTTCTGACAACTGCAGTGCACAGAACAGGCATGTGAGACATGTGCACAACCCAGACACTGTCCATGTTATGGAATATAGATCACATACATGGCAAGCATTGCACAGCACTGGCCAGCCACAATAGTAACCCAGATGAGTGGATGGTGAATACAGTACCCACCTGTGTGGGCCAATCCAGGGACTACACCCCTGAGCCACACTGGAGACCATTGTCATGTGGCCTGATGCCAAGGTATTCCCTTTGCATAGCCTTGTACAGTATTTAGGTGCAGTCATCTACTACACAACTGTGAAGCAATGAACTCATGCATCTCAGTACTGGCAAATGCCTGTGCACGTGTGTGTGTGTGTGTGTGTGTGTGTGTGTGTGTGTGTGTGTGTGTGTGTGTGTGTGTGTGTGTGTGTGTGGAGATTAATGATTTTGAAGCTATTCACACTCACTATACCTTCCATTGCCCTACTATAGCATGCCTGCTGATGTCAGTCACCTTGAAATAACCCTTTGGCCTTATACCAGCAAGATAAGCTCAGTGGTGCATGTGATAACTTTGCAATACTGTAGTGCAACAAGCTAGTTAGGTAGGAATTCTAATCCTGACCATGCCAGCTGTGATAATGTGTGTGATTCCCTGAGATAGTGTGGGTGTGTCTTCCTTGACACCTGCTTTTGTGGACCATCACATGTACTACACTTCCCTTATCCCTCCATTATCACTGTTGCTGATGTCACTAACCTTCAAAGATACCTTTGGACAGCTCTCCAACAGGTATGCTCCAT
This sequence comes from Protopterus annectens, assembly GCF_019279795.1. Lineage (NCBI taxonomy): Eukaryota > Metazoa > Chordata > Ceratodontiformes > Protopteridae > Protopterus > Protopterus annectens. The sequence goes on along the minus strand of NC_056739.1, from coordinate 941,382,582 downwards.
GGCGTGTGCAATAACTGCATAATAATGTAATAGCAATACATAGTCAGGTAGGGGTTTGAAACTCAGCACTAGTAAGTGTGTGTTATCAGTGTCCTGTTAGGGTGATTGTGTAATGACAGGATCCATTGCAGTGTAGGTTTTGCTACATGCCCCACTGTCGGCATTTCAAGGCCAGCATTTTCCAAACATTGTAGAGATTGTTGTAGACAATCCCCAGGCATAAATGTATACAGCCATGTGCAATTACCATGTCACAGTATTGATTAGTACACAATATAGGCAACCATCATAATGCCCAGATACCACTCTCCACCCATGGATCATACACAAACATGCTTGGTTCTTACTCTCTTATTCCCTTCATTTCTTACTTTGTCTCTGTCTCTTGCTCTCTCTCACTCCCTCTCTGGTGGATGTGGAAAATTACATCTGCTTTGCTTAGGCAGCAGCTTGAGTTTTGTAAATGATGCTCATGATCAGCTGATGGCCTGTGCATGAACTGCAGTCCCCCACTTGCTAATTGCATGTGGAACAGCTGTGGTATCATTCCTATAGCCAATTGCATGGAAACACACTCCTATAACTAAGCACTTCATGTGGGTGTTGGCCCTTTTCCTTCACTGTGAGCAGGACTTCATGTGGGTGTTTGACAAACAGCATCAGATAAGGTAGTTGGATATACCTCTTACAACATACACACATGACAACCCATCACCCTACTATCCCTGTGGCATGTGCAATAGATGCATATCCCTGTAGTAGCACTCTTGAGATAGACAAGGAGTTGTATTACAGTCCTGGTCAATGTGTGATTGTGGGTATGTCAGAGTATTATCATGGGTTTCAGTGAGTAAAATATCCAATGTGAGGTGTGGGTGCTGGGTATACTGTTTTTACACCATGGTACCCCCAGTACATGTCCCAAGGTTCTCTGTATGGGGACCACTGTTACCATAAACCATACAGGTAACGGGTTACACTATCCAGCCCAATGATGCATGTGCTGTGTGCAAATTATCTGTAACAAAATGGACTCACTGCTAAGGTAGTTAGCACTGATAAACCCAGGTCTCTCAGATGTGTCTATGATTGTTTTGTGTTTGTCACTGTGTATATGACAGCATGTCACACTATGTATTGTTCATAAACAACCAGTACATCCCTCATTACCATACTGTACAAGGCCTGGTGATGTTCTTCACTTAACAAGTAACCTGGGACACACCTCATCCTAAAAGCTTTGCGGTGTGTGCAATTAAGGCCACACACATTAGTAGCAATAAGTACCCAGATAGTGGTTCTACTCTCAGTGTTGGAAAGTAAGAGTGTGTGTGTATGAGAAGGGATCTACTTCAGTTTGCAGAAAATACATGTTCCAGGAGGTCATTTGTCTGAGAACTGACTGGCAAATGCTAACATTTCAAAGGTATAATCCTGTGGAAATTCATTCCATCAAAACTAGTAGTAGATGTATAAATGCCCTCTTCCCCACTGTATAGCTGTACAGCAATACTGGGGTTGGTATATATAGTTGGTTGTGGATCTTGTGGACACAGCCACCATCATTGGGGTTATTGTTGTGTGTATCCCACAACTTAGTTGGCTGTAATACTGTACAGTTTATGTTAACAGGTTAAGTAGTTGTCAATCACACTATCTGTGGTTCTACACCATCACACACGCTCCAAAGGGTAGGGCTGTGCCACCCACACCAGCACACCTATGTTTATCAGGTCAAGGACTGCACTACATTGGGGAAGAGGACATATACCCTGCCAGTACCATCGTCAATGACATTAAACTAGCAGACTGATTATTTCCCAATGTAATGTTGTGCCTATTCTGTCTTGGTGGACTTACATAGGCTAAAATGGGTTCCCTGCAAAAGTACATACATCCATGTGTACAATATTCTCTGTGTATTGCATCAACACCAAAGCTTCTGTGTGTGTGTGTGTTATACACAAACGTGGTGTGTACCGCCCAGTACACTTACCATTGACCACTGTAGAAGGGTTGCTGACATCAGCCTCCGTGCACTCACCTGTATACCCCCCTCAGACCTATCAGCCATGTGGCACATGCAGTAACTGTTATACAGACATGTGATATGTGTTCAGCTGTACCCAGGATATGGCACAGTCAAGGTGTCACCACAGTTCCATACCCCTTGTAGGAAACAACAGCAGACCACATCCTGCTGACACATAGACACCTACAACACAAACGGAATCCATTATGGAGACCACAATCAGTCAGTGTTAATAACAGCTATAATGCATCATGGCTGGACAGCTACACATCCTAACATGTAAGCATTAAACTTTAGTGCTGAAAACATGTTACACAGCATTACATTGGTACACCTTAGTACAATCACCCTGTGCATCAGAACCATATTAGCCTGTCCCTACATCGATGTTATGGATGACAGGGATGTGGCACAGGTATCATCATATGCACCGGGTGTGTTGTGGGTTTGCCAGAGACCTAGACTGAGCCGTTTGGTTGACATCATGTGTGTGTGTTAGGGGGTTTCATTATTAATTGTGCTGTGCAGATGTGGTGTGTATAGGTATGGGGTTGCCCTAGCTGTGTTGGTGATGTGTGTGTGTATGCATGCACACAGTGTGGCCATGTGGCTGCCCTATACAGGGGTTTGTTGGACAGCTGCAGATCATACCTGGCAGGGTGTGCAGTTCACTGTCTCCATCCATGGACACGAGAACTGTGCCTGCCAGGGGTTCCACGGGCACTACCAGGTATAAGGCCAGATATGGTACTATCCCCTAATGATAACAAATGTCCATTGGATCCGGGTCCCTCTTGGGACCAACCAAGGCCATGTGCATGTGGCCTGCTATGTTGTGGTGTGGAGAGCACCCCCCCCATGCAGTGCTGGTACTGCCACTATGACAGCGGTTCTGACTTGTTGCACGTCCATGTCAACCTCCACGTGTTGGTGATGCTGACCTACGTCCATGTTGCTGTTGCACTACTCCAACCATATGCTCAAGGACAAAGATTGCACAGTCGAGGACTCCCACCATCTCACCCAACCATCTATCCAGGACCTCTGCAAAATAACAGTGGGCACCTGCAAGATTACGGATGTTGTCAATAACAGCAGAATGAGTAGCATTCTGGAGCCTCAGACCTTGTCTGGTATAACGTTCCATATGTGCCTGTGCCTCCATGATGGCCTGAAACATGCATCTGGAGACACCTGCTGTGGCAGTTCTACCAGGGGCATGATGACCAGCAGCCCTCCTATGAGCACCCCTGTACAACTGCCTGTGTGTTACCTCCCTGGTCATCTGGCTACCACTGCTGTGTCCAGGCACACTTGCCATAGTCATCACACTGTCCTGTCCCATTCCGCTACCCGCCAACTGTCCCTCATCTATGGCCACTGGTGATGGGGTATGTATAGGCAAATTGACTGTGTGTGGGGATGGGGTGGAAAACAGTGGGAGTTCAACCAATGGCACAGCTTCAGCCCCTGACTACCCTGACTGTGCCTCACCATACCTATAATCATTGTCAGAGTCTGTAATGACACTAACATCAGTTTGCCTGCAGGAGGGACTCTGACCCATCCTGCCACCTTTGAGTGGAAAACAAGAAATGCACTTTAAGACCTGTACATCATTGCTTAACTGTAAACACACACACACACACACACACACACACACACACACACACACACACACACACACACACACACACGCACACACACACACACTCACACTCACAGGTGAGGTTGCACAAAGATATTACACACAGACCTCGCATTACCCAGCTGTCAACATGCATGACATATGGCACTCAACAGCATGCACTGCAACTATAGTGAGTCTCTGTTACCAACATTATACATCTCTGTGATGCATGAGTTGTGTTAGTAGGTGATGCCCCTTCCCCTGGAACACACTGCACCCATGTACACAGTATTGCTGTGCAGCTGTTCAGCACCCTGGCATGTACTGCGAACCATACCTCACAGGTGCACACACCATTGCTGAATGTGTATATATGTGTCAGTTATATTTGCTCTGCTGGTCACAGCCCCTATGTGTTTGTCCAACACATACCTGGGATGATATGAGGACAGATGTTAATAGTGAATGCCTGATGTCTGATTTGCAGATCTCATCATCAGCGGTGCATGTATGAGTAATAGAATACAATTACACTGACAACCTTCAAAGCTTACTGTGGCTATGAGGAGTGTACACACCCTTATAGACATGGCACCCTCTTCCCTGATATGCCATGGGACCACAATACTGCATATGTTAACATTACACAAACCTGATATGTGACATATGACCTGTGCAATCAAATGCAGGGTCAAACAAATGTGTTAGTTTTGCAGATGCTGATTGAGATGAATACAATATGTGGGTACATAAGTGTGCACACCTTAACATTATGGTTTGTTGCATCAACTGTTAAGTGTACTGCACAGTCACTATTCCTGGAAGGGGTATACTAGCATGGCCCATCTGCACTTGCCAGTATTTGGTCACGCCAACCGACAAATGTCCCCCAACTCTGCCAGATTGCAAGGTCAACTCATGTGCACAGCTCTTGGTGGTCACACAGTGCCTTCACTGTTGCTGTGGAGTCAGGGTTATGTCTGCCACAATTTATGACTTTTACTGTGTGCAGATATAGCCATTCTTAGTGAGCTTTGGATGTCTGCTTCAGTTCACTGTTGTGTCTCAGAATGAAACCCCTCCCCATCCTCAGCTTTTTTGCAGATGCTTGACAATTATGGGCCACACGTGAGTGTCATTTTGCAGTGTTCCAAATTCAGAGCACCATGTGTACTAACCTAGTCCCTGATAATGAACTGCAAACATACAGGTGTACACTGGCACCAGCAAGGTACAGATGGGGATGGGGGGTCTGAGGTGGAGTGAAGTGTTGCTTGTGCAGCACATGTATCTTTATTAATACTGTCTGTAGGTTTTAAACTTGGTCTTGGTACACCATTACACATTGCAACACATGCCTTTGGGGGACTTTTGATGTTATGCATATGCTACCTGTAGAGGGCCCTGGATGATGTTTCCTGTGGAACAACTTTCCCATCAGATTACCCTAACCCATCGGCCACACTTATGCAGAGTCCAGGAGATTGTCAACACAGGTACTGCACAGCCAGTACTTGCTAGACATTCTTGAAACTCTCTCAGTGTTGGGGCATGTTTCTAGGCAGCCTGTGCGACCAGTTTGCAACATGTGTCATGATCTGTCTTGGATGGCCATCTGTTTATTTTCTGCATTAATGTTGTCCCATACTTTCTCTTCACATACATGACTGTTTGCCATAGTATATGCAATGGTGAGGTAAGGCTACATCTCCTAATCCTTAGTGCTACCTGTTGGATATGGGATCCTCTCCATGGTTTGTAAGATGTGTACAAGCCATGGCTGACTCTGTTGCAGGTGAGTGGGTGAATGTCATGGACGTACGTCTTGGACAGCAGACTATTTCGTGGTGTGACAATGAGGACCTGAACTTGATGGAAGGTGAATACTCTTGAAGAGTGAATGCTGTCAGTACCTCAAAAGCTGCTGTGTGTGTACGCATATGCTTCCAGTGCTTGTTAAGGAATGTATTCCCCATATTTGCTGTCCTAACATAGGATTCCATATTACACATTCATAGCTCATGTTAGGATCACATTACAGGTTGCAAGGGTTGTGGAATGTGGTATTGTGATATGCCGCTGTGTAGATCTTTAACAGTTGCCATTGTAATAGTTGTATATACACTGTTGTAGCCACTGTATAAGGGTAATGTTTCAGACATGTTCCTACTGTAGGCCATTTGTCCCACTATTATGTTCATCTCTGTGCACACATCTTGCAATGACAGGTTGTTAGTAATATTGCAGAACTCTTACATACCCTTCGGATATGCCACCATGGTTACCACTGTGATGCAGTGCAGTTAACAGCAACAATAAGTGAACATGTACAGCATGCATTATGAGTAGGTGTGTTATATGTGTGTATGGCAAATACCATGGTTATAACATGGCCGGTGTATTGGCAAACCTGAACAAAACACACCATACTCACCAGCTACAGGCTGCTGCCCCAAAGGTATACCAGAGGGACCTACATAGTTGTGTGAGAGATGTGATGTCAGTAGCCACACCTGTGGCATTGGTACAGGGTGGGAGCAGCATTTCAGTACATCAACAGTACAAACCCACAATACTACAGATTATGCACATCTGTTCATTACTACACTACACTGCAGCAACAGACTTTATATATTTTATCTCACATATGCATGATGAAACTTTACAGATGCAGATGGATAAGCAACAGTGGTCTACTGATGTACCCTGTGTCCTTAACTGCACACTCCTCATCCATTGTGTGGGTAGCACCCATCTCCACAATGCTATCAGCTGGGTCTTGGCTTTGCTGGCGGGCAGGTGCCCCAAGGCTGGAATGAAGCTCCTCAGCATGTGTTGGGGGGGTGGATGGCATGACCCTCACCTGTGGTTAGCTGGTCCCACCTAACTGCAGCAGCATGCTGACAGGCGTGGCAGATTTGGTCAGTGCAGTGATGTCAGACCTGCTCATGACTGTGGTTATACAGGCTGACATTGTTTACCCTTTGGTCGAGCTCATTCCATAGGGAAGTCCTCTCCTGCAGATCATGGGCTGTATGGCCAAAGAGAGTTTAGTGGTGTAGCACCAGGTAATTAATAATAAAATAATTTTCCTGGGGGGAATACACTGGAAGGCGGTCTTTCTAGACATGGTACCTGAAAGACATAAAGAGGAAAAAAGGTCTGAGGACCTCATACTGCAAGGATATAATAGTTGTTAATTGACATCTCTGTCTCCCCCCCCCACACACACACCATATCTGCAACAATAATCTGAACACACAACTCAATGGCTATGTTTACAGCAAATGTACTGTTGGGACATATATCATATTGTATGACAAATATTGCAATGTGTTTCTAGTCATGTTCCATGTTGAAACACTATCATTGGTGGCCTGTTGCTAACAATGTCACCTGCATGCCATTGTACGGGCCACTGTGGTTCCATATATGCATGTGTTCTGTTTACTATGAGACTGCTCCAAATCTGGTGTTTTGTGTTAAATGGGGATATCGATGCATGCTGCTAGAAGTAATCCTGGATTGTGTGGACTATTACTACCCACATATGTTCTCAAACTCTGACAAAATAGAATGTTTGGGAAGGCTGTTCCCAGAAGAACCAACTCTCCTACCTCATCTGG